>NC_085000.1:8598605-8691105 GCF_963854185.1 Sardina pilchardus | reverse complement strand
GCAGTAAAAAATATATAACAAAAGGAAATGATAAGTAGTTCTTTATTCATAGATGTAATTTTTATAGGGTAAGGTATTTTACTGTAAACTATTCAGCTGTTCAACAAGTACTGCAAAAGCTAAATATTTCATTCTGCACTACGTCAGTGTTTATTCAGTTAGACAGGGGCACATGTTGAAGCCGCTGGTTCTATCACGCAGGTGAGATGCCAAGGGACTGGAAGATAAATGTCTGTGAAAAGGTTAATAGATTACAGTTATCGCCCTGTCACATGTCAGCATGGTGCTGCAGACTGATGGAGCCAACATCTGGTTCCAATGCTCCCAGCGCTGAATCCTCCAACATGTGTAACCGCTGGTGTGGTTGGAGGAGGGGAAAGGCAGGCTTAGGAGCTGGCTGTACCAGCACGAGTACAGGGAGTTGGACTCATGGGACCAGATGAATGAAAAGATCCAATATGCCAGTGCACTTGTAATCCAGTATTTCACATTTTTTTGTTATGACATTTGGTATTGCCATTTTAATTCTACTGTATATTGCACCAACTATCATGTTGTTCATGATTGTGCCTTTAGAGATCTTAAAGCATTCATTTTGCATACTGCTTGGTTTTGCTGCTAGTGTGGATTACGGGTCTACCAGTGCAAGGTGGGAGTGGCAGTGTCAGGGTCTCTGGCCAGGACAGGGGACGGGAGACTCGCTGGCTGAGTGAACAGATCCTGGGGGGTGGGGAGGGGGGGGATGGACTGGGAACAAGAACTGGAAATAGCACCAGGGTTAGAGGACTGACTAGACGGTGAGACTACGAAGGGCACTCGAAATAGCACCAGTGTCAAAATGAGGTGGGGGGGGGGGGGGTTGAGAGTGAGAGAGAGAGAGAGAGAAAGAGAGAGAGAGAGAGAGAGAGAGAAAGGGACAGTTGCAGTGATTAATGTTGCAGCTGAACCAGAATGTTCAAGGCAGTTGCATCCAGAAATGCAACAATGTACAACAATGTACTGTACCCTTTAAGGCCCACCCACATTACTATCGATATCTATAAAGATAACTGTAGCTATAATGACATGAATGTTCACACTGACCAACAGTAAGGGAGGTCTGTCAGGAGTAACGTTCATGTTCATTAAAGTGTTTTTATAGTATTTTATAGTATATAGCTTATAGTGTATAGTTGCCTTTGTGAATGTACCTTTGCAGCACAACAATCACTCCTGATGAACTAGCATGGACATGGCCAGGCTGAAACCAATACCTCTAGTAAATGAAAGCCCTCTGCATGCCATAGGCCCACCTGTCAGGGGTCTGGTGTTGCCCCACCGGGGAGCTTGACCCCCAGCTGGACCAGGTGGTTCTGTGTTGGCATGACGTATGATTCTAATGGCAGTTTAACGAGGCGTAGGGTCGGAGGTCAGACGCGGCGGTACCAGGTCTCCGCACGCAACAGGGGTTCTGGCTTCCATCCCGTCCCGGGACGGAGCACCGGAGCAGCAGCGGTCAGCCCAGCCCCCCACATCAGGGATCTGCAATTCCCAGTGAAATCCATGGAATTTGGTTCACAACGGAGGTGGGAGAGAGGAGGAGGAGGAGGAGGAGGATGAGTCTGTAAGCTCTGTGGGGATGGGGGCGGACAGTGCATCAGATGGGAATAGCTCTGTGTGTGTGTGTGTGTGTGTGTGTGTGCGTGTGTGTGCGTGAGAGATAGAGAGAGTGAGGGATAGAGAGGGGAGGGCAGAGTGGGAGAGAGGGAAGGGAGGAAAGAGAAACATGTACGTTAATTAGCAGAAGAGCTTCAGAAAATGAAGACTGTTGACTTTTTGCACTGTGTCGTGGGAGAGTTTACTGTGCCGTAGAAAGCCTCCCTCACATCGGTAGCTGGACTTACAGAGACCCTCCCCACTGAGATGCCCTCCTCATCTCCTGGTTAGAGTGCACACACCTCCATCCGTTCCCCACCTCAGAGTCTTAGCTCTGGTCTGTGGTTAGGAAAGCTAACAAGGATGGGAAGCCCTGGTTTTCGTCTTACCATTTTTTGGTTCTGCCTGGTCGCTTGTGATTTCATGAATTAGCTTATACCTGGCTGAAGAGGTGTGCTAATTAAAGGTAGCTGGTTTAGTGAATACATGGATTAAATACATGAAAGGAAAAGTTTACTTTCTGAGGGCAGGTTTTCCATCTCTGGAGGTCAGGCACCAGAGAGTTTCTGTCACCCAGGTCTCCTGTTGTCGTTCCAGATGCTTGAGAATGTGTCGTGCCTGTGTCACTTTACCTCAAGCCTTGTGTAAACAGGACAGGGACATTTTTTTTCTCCTCTCTCTCTTCTCTTTGATTTCTGAAGTAAAGCTCCCACTCCCCCGCTTCCAACAGGCGCCTGTTTGCTTCGGGCCACGGCTGAAAGCCGAGATGCTGGGATAATCTGCCCTCCCTCGGCTCGCACAAAGCCCGCGGCCGGGGCAGCATTCATGCCGTCCTGGCAAGCAGTGCCAAGCACCAAACAGCGGAGCCTTCAGAAATAAGTGTACATTTCAGATTTCACATTGCGCAGAGAAAAGGGAGCGGCCAAGGGAGGTGGTGGGTGTGTGGGTCAGTGTGAGGGCTGGCTTTACTGGATTGGACCCTGGAGAGGAAGGAAAGTTATTGAAGAGAGAGAGAGAGAGAGAAAGAGAGAGAGAGGCTTTGGGAATAATGAAAGTCACAGTGAATCACACAACAGAGGAAGAAAGTGAAATAAAGAGATGGAGAGAGGAAGGGAAAGAGAGAGAGGAAGAGAAAGAGAGAAAGGGAGAGGGGGAGAGGGAAAGAGAGGAGGAAAGACACAGAGGCTTTGGGAATAATGAAAGTCACAGTGAGCCACAACACTGAAGTACAAAGTGAAATAAAGAGGAGAGAGAGAGGGGAGAGAGGGAGGGAGAGGGAGGGAGAGGGAGGGAGAGGGAGGGAGAGGGAGGGAGAGGGAGGGGGGCCCTGAGAATAATGAAAGTCACAGTGAGCCACAGGGCAGAGGTAGAAAGTAAAATAAAGAGAGGAGAGGGTGAGAAAGATAGGCAAAGAGAGAGGGACAGAGTGAGAGAGGTAAAGGAGAGAAGTAGAGAGAGGGAGAGTGAGAGAGAAAGAGAGAGAAGGAGAAAGAGGGGGAGAGAGAGAGAAAGAGAGAGACAGAGGGAGAGAGAGAGAAAGGGAAAGTGTGAGAGAGAGAAAGAGAGAGAGAGAGGAAGAGAGAGAAAAGCCTTCTCTTTGTTTCGTGTTCCAGCTCATGACAGGAGATTAGCTTTGGCCACGCAGATAGGAGGCCAAGAGGATGATGGGAAACGTCCGGCCCAAAGTCGTTACTCTTGTGACTCTCACTGTTCCTGACAAATAGCACCATTAACACCAGGCCTGTCACAGCATCTGGGAGAAGGCAGCTAACTCCACTACAGTTGGCTTACAGTAAATCAGTGTTTCATCAAGGCCAACTTTACTGAGTGTAATCAAACAAACATCACTTATTTGTCCCTGTTACTACTTCTTTATTACTCCTTTCAGGAGTTTTCAGATTGTTAATAGCCAAACGTAACAGCTTGTTTCCATACAGCATCCACTAAAATGCCTGCATATGTTAGCCTGCCTGACTGCCTGCCTCACTCAGGCTTTAGCGTTAGCTCTGCCCCAGTGTTGCTCATGCTCCGAGCGTGGCCGGTGTGGCTACAGTAACTCCCAGTAACAGCAGGGCTTTGTTAGTGCGGAGGTATGCCTCCCCTCTGCCAGCTGTCCTCACGCATTCCTCCCTGTTTGTCCATGTAAGGAGGGGGTGGGGTGGGGTGGCGTGGATGGCACAGTGCCACGGGGATGGATGGGCGGATGGGTAGACATTCTCCTTACCGCTCAGCCAAAATACCAGTGCTGTCACCAACTCGTGGCCCGTGGCTAATCATTAACGAACGTCCACTGTAATGGAGGAGCGTAGGATGTTGCCTCGGGAAAAGGTTGTGCAGGAATGCCCTAAAGTGCCATTTCTGACATGTTTTCATATCGCAGCTCAGCTGGTGGACTGGAGAGTGGTTTTAGATGACAGAGGAGGAGAGTGGGGAAGTGGAGTGGTCTGTGTTGTTCGCCCCGAAAACTAGGCCATCACACCCCCGGAGTCATGCGGTGTGTGGTTTGAACGCAACAGAGGGGGGGATTGCGTAATGACAGGAGGATGTCTTCATTGCACGTCTGGTTTGGGAGCGGGCTGAAGCGGGAGCAGCACCTACGCACCTACGAGTGTCTGTTTACGGAGGCGCCATGACAGTTCTCCAGTGAGGGAGCAGAGCGGGAGGAGAGCGGAGGAGGGATGAAAGCAGGTCCCCCTCGTCTCCTATACCTCGCTCACTTACACAGTCACACACACACACACACACACACACACACTGGAAAATCTTAATACGGTAAGTAATAAAATAAGGAACATATACAAGCTCTCACTCACCCATGGCCTGTTAGACAAGGACACACACATACACACACACGCACACACACACCCACACACACACACACACACACCTACACACACACACACACACACACACCACACACAAAGAAACCCACCCCCACACAAACACCCCTGGCATAAATTCATTCTCCCTCCTCTCTGAGCCTCTCACTGTCTCCTCCGTGTGCATTCTTATCTCCCTGTCTCCTGTTCCACTTCCGTCCTCCTCTCAAGAGCCAGGGCTCCGGGAGAGAGGAAGTAAAGCCCCAACTGTGTGGCCGAGCGCCTCACCCCATTACCTCCACTTTATGTGCCCTCGCTCCCGCCCTCTCTCCCTCCCTCTCTCCCTCCTACCTCTTTATTTCTCTCTGTCGTCTTTATTGTGCTCGCTGGCTGTTAGCTCGATTAAGTGTAATTGCGGAAGCTACATTTGTGATTGCTCTGCAATTACGTCTGGTCCGTGCGTACTGTAGCTTTATCACAGATTGCTTTTGTGACGGCAGGAAAGGGAACAGTGATAATGCGTCCCTGGGGTTTCAATAGAGTTACTGGCTGTGTGCTAATGGGAAGAAGGCTACAGTGTGTTCCTGGAAAGCGTTTTCTCTCCTCCTCCCTGATATGGCCCGACGTCCCATTTGCATCATGCTCCAAAGTAGGTCATTAGTAGAAGTGCTGATGATCATGGGTGTGTGAATGAAGAGGTGAGTGAGTGTGTGTGTGTGTGTGTGTGTGTGTATGTGTGTGTGTGTGTGTGTGTGTGTGTTTGTGCGTGTGTGTGTCTGAGTGCATCTAAGTGTGTGTGTGTGAGAGAGAGAGAGAGAGAGACATACTGTGTTAGCCCTCATTCCTTACCAGTGTCCTTGCTCTCAATGTCTAGATCTGTGTGCTCACTGTCAAAAAAGTAGTGCTTGTGACTTGTGCATGTGTGCGTCCTTGTGTGATTTATGTTGTGTGTGTGTGAGAGAGAGAGAGATATAGAGAGAAAGAGACAGAGACAGAAAAAAGAGAGAGAGAGAGAGCATTTGTGAATATGTTTGGGGTGTATACATTTGTCTGTGTGAGAAAGACAGAGAGAGGATGTGTGCGTGTGTGTGTGTGTGTTTGAAGTTGCGTCCGTGTGTGTGTGTGTGTGTGTGTGATGGCTTGCAGCACAGTGAGACGTGGGTGAGTGCCAGGCAAACACAGCTGCCCTTAGCGACACACAGCACCAGGTCCGAGCAGAGCGAAAATGCCCACTCTAGACTTTTCTCACGAGGGTCCAGCGCTCCCACGCAGAGATGAGACCTCGCCAACTCACATACTCACTCTATAGTTGTGTGTGTGTGTGTGTGTGTGTGTATGTGTGTGTGGATGCTGTCCCTTATTCTGGACGTGTGAATTGATATGGTCTGATTTGTCACACTTGTGTGTTTGTGGTGTGCAGAGTGTGTACATGTGAAAAGATGTACACTTGTGTGTGTGTATGTGTGTGTGTGTGTGTGTGTGTGTGTGTGTGTGTGTGTGTGTGTGTGTGTGTGTGTGTGTGTGTGTGTGTGTGTGTGTGTGTGTGTACTGTACATATCTACACATGTGCATTGGAAGTACCGGATCACAAACCATATTGAAAGCACCTGTTGCATATTGTCGTTAACATCCCATCCCCCGCCCCCCTGCCCCCTCCCACACACACACACACACACACACACACACACACACACACACACACACACACACACACACACACACCTACACACACACACACACGCACACACACTCACACGTCTCTCCTGTGGTATGTGAGCACCAGGTCTCCACACTCCATTGGTGTTTCAGGAGGAATTTGTCCCAGGATGCTGCAGGAATGTCTGCTCCTGAGTGCTGTTAAAGAAAACACATACACACCCCCATGGCACACACACATACACAAACACAAACACACACATATACAAACATAGGTCCCCTCTACACCCACAAACAAATATGCACAACATCTCTGTTGTTTGATCAGGGCTAATCCCACACACACACACACACCCTCCCTACCTCTTCGTCCTTGCGATTGTTTCATGATTTATTTGTGACAGGGTCCCAGTTCAGGTCATTCAGCGCTCCCACTGTGGGAAGCCCCCTCTAACCCAAAACATTGCAGAGATCCTGAAATCCTGCCCCCCCCTCACCCCCCCTCTGCCACACAGCTGCACCCCATGCCAGAGCCCCGTGCCCCTGGGGGCAATAAGCAGGAGCTGGCTGTGGGATATGAGCGAGAACAAATCAGCCTGACAGCCTAAATCATGTTGTCATGACATTTTGTCATGCTCGCTTTCCACTGCATACCCTATAATCAGAACCAAATCCAAAAAACAAATTCAGGTAAACCACAGGGGTGTTCATTTGTCATCTCATACTTAAAGTCTTAGAATGTTCACACTTGGTGGTCCTGTAGCTCACAGTTGGGCCTTGAGGCCATGTGGGAGGTAAATGCAAGTGTCTGTATTGTATATTCCACAGTGGATATCACCAGAGAGATGTTTTAGCCCCCTTAAAGCAATGATTTATCTTAGCACATAGTCTGTCCTTTTCTGGGCAGTGAGTTTGAGTGGAATGTGGATTTCTTTGAGTTTTTTATACATTTGTTTATTTTAAACTGTCTTGAGCACTGATCAGCCCTGAGATTTTTCCTGCTCCGTGTTAGCTCACCCACCTGTGCTTCTCTCCTGTCGTAGCCTTGGCAACAGCCTCTGCGCAGGAGCCTGACCACGCCCATGGCTGCACCCATAGCAGCTGTTACCCAGCAACCGGTGACCTGCTGGTGGGCCGAGAGAAGAGTCTGAAGGCGTCGTCCACCTGCGGCACACGGAGGAAAGAGCCCTACTGCATCGTCAGTCACCTGCAGGTGCGAGCATCCATCACCAACAGTCGCCCATACACCTTAGCTAGTTCTGCAGGAGGCATACTGTATCTGTGTGTGTGTGTGTGTGTGTGTGTGTCTGTCATATCTGTATAAAGTGGCGGATACCTCCACCTACCACCACCTTCTCTCTCCCTCTCCTCCTCATGACCTCTGTATTTTAACCTTTGACCTCCACTGCAGGAGGAGAAGAAGTGTTTCCAGTGTGACTCGCGGCGACCCTACGACACCGTGTACAACACCATCAGCCACCGCATCGACAATGTCATCACCACCTTCAAGTCGCACCGCAAGAAGTCCTGGTGGCAGTCTGAGAACGGTGAGGCCAAACTTCACTCTACCTTTACGCTCTCTAGCTGGGGCCTCTATGGGAGACTGTCATGACGTGTCCAGGATGAGGTCACTGCCCTCTGTCCTGTTCTGGGCTGTGAGGCCAGAGGTGTTCATTTAGGGACCCAGGAGCCGACACAGAGCAGCAGACATGGTGAGAGATATCGCAGAATGACACAGTAGCCGTTCTTTAGTTGTAACACCACCTGGCTGTGAATACCATTCCCTGGATAGATCACTTCCTTCCCACACAAATAAAGAATTGATGCATAATCAATCATCAGTCATAATTTATAGTGTGTGGTGTCATTACAGGCACACACACACACGCACACACACACACACACAACTCTCATAATCTCTATTTCGGTAAATGGCTACCATCCTGAAACCAGTGGGAGCCCAGTGGTCGGTGGCATACACCCAACACAGAAAACAAATGAGCGTTATTATTAGTAGGCTAATCTTTGTGCACTATTAATACCACAGCCTGCTCAGACACAGAGCCAGGGGAGAGTGAAGGGAGGGACAGAAGGAGTTGAGGATGGTCAATAGAATAGAAAGAGAGAAAAAAGATTTCACACATTGAAAGAACATGCATTGGGTGATGCGTTGAATGCATCGAGACATTACATAAGTCAAATGTAAAACTTCTGTCCTCTGACGGACATGTGGACATTCCATATTTCGCTCACGCACCCTGTGGAAGTTGTTGCATTGGAGTCCTTCTGACTTCCTCACAGTTTACAGAAGTGAAGCTGTGAGTGAGTGCAAATCACAGCGCAAGAGAGTGCAGTGGTTCTGGAAACCTTTCAAAGGCCACAGATGAACCACATCAGCAAAGCCCCACGCGATCCAGACCAAGACCACGCTACTGCAGATGTACTTAATTACAGAGTGTGCTTCACGGTGGCTTAGGAACACAGTGGAGATACCAGAAGCTAGGGAGAGGAAGAGAGAGAGAGAGAGACAGAGAGAGAGGGAGAGTGAGGGAGAGAGAGAGAGGGAGAGAAAGGGGGCAAAAAGAAACAGTGAGATCACTGGATGGAAAAATTCCCTAAATGGCATGATTTCAGTAAATCATCTTTTATTCATATCGCACAGCGATAAAACCCCTCATTCTTGGTCTCCTAAACAGTGTCCCAGTTCAGGCCTATTTCTGTTTAACAGTGAGAGGGGGGGTATTATGACTTATGAGCTTTGATAATGAGCCCAGTTACAACTTCCCAGTCCCCCACAGACCACGGCCTGCCATATTGGGCCTGATCCTAACAGGAAACGGTCACTATTTTTGCCCGCCGTTGCCATGGCACCTCGTCCGTAGGTCTGAGAATGGAGCTCCGGAACAGTGGGCCTCAGACGGCGGCCCTGCACGTGTCTCATGCTGCCCCTTCACCCCCCTTCACCCCCCTCCAACCCCCTGCTCACCCCCAGTCTCAGAGCAATTCACTTCTGTCTGGTGGGCAGTGAGCACATTGCTCTGCATATATAGCCTGCCAGGCACTCAGGCAGGTGCAGAGCCCCTTGCATATGCAGTGCATGTACTGTACAGTTGGAGGCCCATATTTATTCTGCCTTTCTTTGTTGTTTTTGTTGCTCCCCTCTTGGACAACTTCCTGTTCCTAATGACTCTTCTAGTGAAGCCAGCCGCTGTGCAGTAGTAAAGAGGGAAAAGAGACATTGTGCTTTCACTCTGTTCCCTTTGTCCCTGTGCTCCCACTCCTGCCCTATACTCCCTCGCTCCCTCCCTTCATCCAGTCCGCCCTCTTCCTCTGTTGTGCCTCCGTTTTCCTTCCTATTTAGCAGCTCGTTATTTATTTAGCTAGTGTTCTGCGTTGTAATCAGCCAAACGCCCTTCTCCACAATAACACTGGCCTATTCATGGCTGCAGTGATTTATTGTCTGTTGGTTTAATATGACATTTGACTTTAGGAGAAAGTGCCTAAAATGCATGGTTATAACTCATGAAAGGTTGTGTCGAGGATGAAAAATATGTTTTGAGTTTTAAGAAGACACCCCCCCCCCCCCCCCCCCCGACCCAATTTTTCTCTTTCTCCATAGTCAATGACCTCTATTTCCAGTTTTTAATGTTTTTTGTCTTTCATCACGGGTCATATGTTATTGGTGTGCAGCTCCCCACCAGCCGAGCTGTGTGTTGTGCTGTGATGGCGTTAGATGGTGTTTTGAAGCCCTCATCTCAGCTGCTGCCTCCAGGCGCTGCGTTTGAAACGTCATACTCCCTCTGAGCGGAGGCTCTCTAACACGCAATCTGTACTCCGAGTTAAGACAGCTTAAAAGGCGCTGCTGGAAACCAGACAGAACGGGAAGATCAATGGAGCGAGTCGGACTTCATGTGATCTTACCCATGAGGCTTTGAGCCATGCTGCAACACGTCAAGCTTACAGGTTCAGCTGTCTTGCCCCAGTAGCTTTGCTTTAGGAGTTGGCTTGAAGGAGTTTAAGGTGTTCCTCCCATTTTGTCTGTGGTTAGGGATGAAGTGTAGCATCAAACAGTCCTGCTCTTGAGTAAGGGGAAAGTCCTGTGCACTGTGGGCACTCCCACAATGAGGATAATACTATGATGAGGTGTTTTAAAGTCCAACACTTCCACCTGAGATCTGACTAAAACTACACACTGCTGAAACAATAATTTGCTTCCCTCTCTCTCTCTCTCTCTTTCTCTCTCTCTCTCTCTCTCTCTCTGTTTTCTCTCCCCTCTTCTCTTCTTTCTGTGTTTAGGAAAGTCGGATGTTTCCCTTCAGCTCGATCTGGAGGCAGAGTTCCACTTCACCCATCTCATCATGACCTTTAAGGTAACGATCAAAGGCCAAAGCCATCTGAAACATCTCTATATGTGAAACTGAATCCAGTAACATAATACAGTTCCACATGCACAGTCATACGACTGGCCTGTAGGCTTCTCGCTGCCCTTACCTTCGTTCTTATCTCTCTTATCCAGACATTCCGTCCAGCTGCCATGCTGATTGAGCGCTCGGCAGATTTCGGACGCACCTGGCAGGTGTATCGTTACTTTGCGTACGACTGCGCCACCAAATTCCCAGGGATACCCCAGGGTCCTCTGCGCAAGGTGGATGATGTCATCTGCGAGTCACGCTACTCCGACATTGAGCCGTCCACGGAGGGGGAGGTGAGGATTAAAGAGGAATAATGAAAGATATCGCAGAGAGGAGCTCCAGAAGTCACTCTGGAATGGATGCCAAGTGTAAACTGGCCCAAATCAGTTCCAGATGAGATCCATTACAGACTGAGCTGAATTGATAAAATGCCAGTAAAATGAAGCTCTCCTTTCGATTTGTCTTTCAACAGTATGTTTTTTTTATTAAGAAATACGACTGACACATAACAAAATATATTGTTAATACAACTCTTTATCCTTTAACGTTTTAAGTGGATATGGCAGTAAGAAAGCTTATAAAAGAATGCAGCCCATGATCATTACAGGCAATAAGTATAGCAGCCAGAATAAACTGAGCTTCTTCTCGTACTGGCCAATTAAACAATATTTCTGTATTTTATGTGCTGCGGCTGCATTCAGCATCCACATAGCCAAGTTGCTTCATTAAGAGCCTACGGTGAAACCTCTCATGTCGCTTGTTCTTGTGTGCAGGTAATCTTCAGAGTCCTCGAGCCCGCGATCAGAATTGAGGACCCATACAGTCCAACCATTCAAAGTGAGTGCAATTGACATGGGAAGCAGCCAAAATGGCGGGCAGGACATGACACAAATGATGAATAGAAGAGACATACAAATTACAAGCACAGAGAACTTGAAAAGCTCACACTACACTTGCAAGGCTTAAAATTCTCAGACATAGTATGGGACTTCAGGCTCGCGTCTGAAACTGGACTATTATGAATAATAACCATGAAACGTTCTAATATGGCCAGGCAGGCACAGAGATATTCCTTGCTCAAAGCCCTGCAATTGTATGATAGACACAAAGGCCCAAAGAGTGACAGAGCGCCAGGATGAGGTTCTGTCTCCCTCAGGGCTGAAGGGTGCTGGACGGGGACGGACTGAGAGGAACAACAGCTGCTTGCGCCCACTCAATCTGTCCCCCCTGTTTTATTTGCACTGGCATGACTTCACTGTGTTTCCCAGAAACAACATGAGCAACCTTTTCCCTGCTAAAACAGGAACGCACGCTAAATAGGGCGTCCTCTAAACCGCAGAACCTCAGCGCAGGTTATCAGTGATTTCCCTCCTGTGTCAAAAAATACACCCTCCCGTTCAGAGCTGGGGACAGACGTTGGATAGGAAAGTTGTAGTCATATAATGTTTATAACAGACTGCATAGACTTAATAAAAGGGGTGTTGATGCATCAAGGAGAGGCATTTCTAAAAAATGTGAAGCAATATTCCTAGCTTCATGTAACAAGTATAATATTCGTAAGTATTGTGCGTATTACCGTACTGTCTGTAACGTGTATGTTAGGCTCAGAGGAATGTCTATCTGTTGCTGTCACGGTAGGATATGAGGTTTGTGAACACATGTTCGCCACTTTCGAACCCAGGCCAGGTGCGCCAGTTAGTTGTAAACACAAATGAGTCTCCCACCGTTTCTCCTTTGTGCTCCTGCCTGCCGGGGTGAGTGGAAACAGCAGGGCGCATGGGAGTGGAGTCGGAGCGGAGCGGAGAGACAGAAGGCTCTCGTTACAGTTGCTGGCAGATTCACACACACATACACACAGACATACACACACACACACACACACGCACACGCACACGCACACGCACACACACACACACACACACACACACACACACATACACACACACACACACACACACACACACACACACACACACACAGACAAACACACACACACACACACACACAGTCACACACACACACACACACACACACACACACACACACACACACGCACACAGTCACACACACACACACACACACGCACACACACACACACACACACACACACACACACACACACACACACACATACACACACACACACACACACATACACACACACACACACACACACACATACACACACACACACACAAAACACACACACACACACACACACACATCTGTGATCCCTGTGGAGCGGTGTCAACTGATGTCTGGCTGTCTGGGGTTGGAGGATGTGCATGTGGTGTCTCACATCAGACAAGGTCCAGAGAACAGAGACTCCTACTGTGTGAGCTGAAGGATTCCCTCAGATAAGGCGGCGGGAGCCCAGATAGGCCCGTGGGTTTGAGGCACTCGGATGGCTCTTTTGCTCTCCAGCGCTACACTCTGGGGGCATGAACATGGCGAATATGCCCCTAGAGCGTAGCGCTGTAGCTGCCTGGGCCTGGCTGCTCGTTGTGATACATCGCCCGATTTCTCTCTTTAAGCCTCTAAGTCTCTCACTGTCAGGTTTTGTTTTGGTACTCATCCACCCCGTTCTGTTTGTTTGTTTGTTTGTTTGTTTGTTTGTTTGTTTGTTTGCTTGCTTGCTTGTTTGTTTGTGTGTTTTGTTTGTTTTTCTTGACTATGCTGTGTCCATGCATCCAACGTTTACTCCCCATAGTGAACACATTGCGAAAGGAGTATCCTCCTTTCCCCCCCTACAGATGCAAAAACATGGAGGAGATAGAGTGGAAACTTTGTGTTGTGTCCAAACACACTCGTGCTCCAGTGTTGTCTTAAGTGGCACACATTGTCCAGGCAAGCACAGTCTGTTTCCCCCAGTAAACACATTTCAATAACAAGGATCTTCGATACAGACGTAATAAAAATGGAAGGGAACGCGTGGAAAGCTGCTTCCGAATCCAAACACACTCTCGCTCCTCTGGGTGCCTTTCTCAAGTGGCTCACTTGAAACAGTATCTTTTTCCATATGGATGGATGGGGGTAGGAAGATTGATTTCCTGAGAAATAACAAGCAAAGTGCATTCTCGTTGGCTCAGGCTGTCGTATTGTGTTCCCGTGGTGTGTTTTGGGTAGAGGGTGTTTTTTCCGCAACAGCAGGAGTGGATGTGAGGAGTGGGTGTGTAGATTGATTCCACACCGTCTGTCAGTCTCCCACATTCCGCCCAGGCCACAGTCCCTGAACAGCTGTGCCAGAAGGAGGAGAAAGTGCACGGTAGCTGGAACCTCTCTGCCACGCTTGTGGAGCCAGAGAGGAGCCCCACACTTAAAGAGCCTCCATATACATCCATGCACTGACACACACACACACACACACACACACACACACACAGACGGACACACTCACACACACATACGGACACACACACATACATACACACACACACACTTATACGGACACACACACACATATACGGACACACACACACACATACAGTATACGGGCACACACACACACACAAACACACACATGTATTTCCTCCCATAATCGTCCTCCTGACTTCTTGTTGCTAGTCTACAAAGCTGCGCTCCATTACTCCCTGCCCCCCGTGATCCCGGGTGAACTGGGAATCCGCTGGTCAGCCTCTCACGCTCGGCTGACCGTGACTTCCTCCCGCTGGGGTAGCGTCCGGGTCAGGCCCGATCCCGAGCGGAGTGGAGACGGGGGATAAGGGGGGGCATCAGGTACTGTAGGGTTGGGTTGCATTTCACACGGCTGTGTTGGGCTAGCCGAGTGAGTGAGTGTGTGATGGTGCTGATAGGGGAATCTCAGTTTGAATGATAGAGCAATGCAAACAGCCCCCACTCTCATTCCCAATGCAAACAACCCTGCCATTCAGAATCTCATCCAGTAACTTGAAACTCAAACATGGAGCTGTCAGGTTATGGAACTGCGGTCACAGTGGTTTGGCCCCCTCGGTAAGGCTTGTTGCTCTGCAGAGTTTGGGACGACTTGATCAGGTTTGGTTGTATGGTCTTTGAAGTGTTTGTGGAGTAGCCTAATTTCATTAGCCACTCGCTAGTCCTAGGCTGATTGGCCTTTGATCTGGCTGGCTTTGAAATCTACCTAGACACAACACTGTCTAGCCCTTTGCATCTTCAATTGAATTAATAATCTCGGTCGGCTTGCTCTGCACAACTAATGTCTGGCCAAAATAGACCGAATCCAATCAGAAGACACTCCATAATTTGACTCTTGTGCTCTTTTTGTCTTTTCAGATCAGCTGAAGATCACAAACTTGCGTGTGAACTTCACGGATCTGCACACTCTGGGCGACGACCTGCTGGACTCGCGTGTGGAGATCAAAGAGAAGTACTACTACGCCGTCTACGAGCTGGTCGTCCGCGGCAACTGCTTCTGCTATGGCCACGCCTCCGAGTGCGCCCCCATTACCGGGATCAAGAATGACATAGAAGGCATGGTGAGTCTGAGAGATGTTTAGAAAAGACAGATTATTAGGCATAAAGTAAGATTTCCTGGAGTTAAGTTGCATAAGTCAAATCAGGTTGTGCTTCCTTTCACCCCATGTTACTGCGCGTGATTGGTCGAGCATGCCTGCCTTCGAAGAGATGGTTCACGGCCCGTTCAGGGTTTCTCATTCCCTGTAAAGAAAACAGAAATGATATTTGTTGTGTGCAATGACTTTTGCTGCTTCATTACCAGAGTTTTACAGTAAGGTACACTGGCTCTAATTTGTTTTGTTTTCTTTACCCCAGGTGCACGGGAGGTGTGTGTGCAACCACAACACCAAGGGCTTGAACTGTGAGCAGTGTGACGACTTCCATAACGACATGCCCTGGAGACCAGCCGAGGGCCGTAACACCCACGCCTGCAAGAGTGAGGAAACACTGATGAGCGCCTCTTATTTATGATGTTGTCAGAGTGGGATGTAATAGCTACAGTGATGATTAGTGAGTGTAATATATAATAGTATGTTAGTTGTTCAATAATTAGCTATAGTATTGGTTATTTGTAGTCCCCAGCATAGAAATGTTTTATCTCTTCTACAATAGGTCGATGGAGTTCAGTGTATATAATGTTAGTTACCTTACTTTCTTCCCAGAATGCAACTGTAATGGGCACTCATCCGAGTGCCACTTTGACATGGCAGTGTATCTGGCCACCGGGAACATCAGCGGAGGTGTCTGTGACAACTGCCTCCACAACACCATGGGCCGCAACTGTGAGATGTGCAAACCCTTCTACTACAAAGACCCGACCAAAGACATCAGGCACCCAGGAGTCTGTGTGGGTGAGTGTGTTTCTGTGGTTGAAGATTGAGCAGGATGCCAGCATATCAACTGGTTGTTTACCTTATCCAAATGTTGTAGCTTTACAATTTCACAAGGGGTTTGATTGAATTATTGTATTTCAATGGGTATACCGGTAGGTATAATAAACGAGTGAATATGCAATAACTGGGCTGTATTTGTTGGATTAAGGTCTAATGCTGTGTGTATCAGTAGGGTCTGTGCTCAGCTGCGTCCTCCTGTGTGTTTTTGCTGCAGCTTGTGACTGTGACCCGGACGGCTCTGAGAACGGCGGCGTGTGTGATAGCCACGATGAGCCGTCGCTGCGCATGATGGCTGGCCAGTGCCGCTGCAAGGACCACGTGGAAGGGCTGCGCTGTGACAAGTGCAAGGCTGGCTTCTACGGCCTGAGTGCAGACAACCCACAAGGCTGCCGGCGTAAGTCTGGAGCGAGGCAAATAAAGACAGGCAGAAAAGAAGAGACCACCTCGACCTCGTAAAAGATTAACTTTTAGTAGACATGCTATTAACGTCTGTTGGCTGGACTTTAATGACTGTAAAATATTTGCTGAACATAAACATTTATGGTATTTGTTCACCACCATTTGAAATGTTCCATATGATGTAATGCATGTGTAATACATGGAAATGCAGAGTGTAAATTAGGTACAGAACCAGTAAGGCTGAATCTAATGACTAAATCTAGTGTATAGTAGCAGATGAGGAAGCGTTAGATTAGCTCACTCATCCACTCATCCCACCCATCCAAGATCTTGAACAGCTGAAGCATTTGACTGAAATATCCAGGTTTATGTATAGATCCATAAGCAGCCAGCTCATAACCTTGGCATGTGTGTGTGTGTGTGTGTGTGTGTGTGTGTGTGTAATGTATGCTCTGTCTGTCTCCCAGCCTGTATGTGTGACAGGAGGGGTACGGTGTCGGGCAGAGAGCAGTGTGACCCGGTGAGTGGGGACTGTTTCTGCAAACGCCTGGTCACTGGACGGAGCTGTGACCAGTGCCTGGTGAGTTTGTTCACAAACACATACTGTACACCCACACACACACACACACACACACACACACAAACACACACAAACACACACACACACACAAACACGGCCCATCCATATGAGGAATATATATTAGAAATACCCACATTAGAAACACATACAGGTGCACACACACAGTCTGTTAAGGCATGGATACTGCTCTCATCGGGAGT
This sequence comes from Sardina pilchardus, assembly GCF_963854185.1. Taxonomy (NCBI): domain Eukaryota; kingdom Metazoa; phylum Chordata; class Actinopteri; order Clupeiformes; family Clupeidae; genus Sardina; species Sardina pilchardus. Next base: position 8,674,059 of record NC_085000.1, on the reverse strand, counting down.
ATCAGATTGGCCATTCCCCTCGCTGATGACAAGGCCCTCATTTCCTCACTTGGTTTGGAACTGTACCCAGGAATGTGACCTCCAGAGTGGGATTGGGCATCTAAATTTAGCCCAGGGATGCTAGGCCTCTCTGGCCGGTGTTGGCTTACACAAGGCTTAAAATGGAGAATCACGGAAAGAGCTGCTTCCTGGATTTAGACAACCTGCGGGGTCTCTAAAGGTGTCACATGTCTGGAGGCTGGACAGCTGACAGAATCACCTCATCCTGCATTACATTTCTGCACCACAGCTGTTCATAAGCACTATCTGTATTTGAAGGGTGCATATCCAAAGCAAATAATAATCAATAATAATGGGACATTGATCATTAGCAAAGCAAATACTCCTGGAATCTGCAGAAGGGTTTCATTTACGCAACCTTTGAATGACCTAAATCACATTGAAAACACATTTCTTTTACTGATTAATGTACAGGTTTTAGCTGCAATAAGGGCAATGTAGAGGGTCACTCTTCTTACTCCAACCATATGTTGCTATGTACTGTAACTGTGTTGAATGGATTTCAGTAAGACTGGTTTGTCTCCGACTGCAATATTAACAGTTGCTCTCTCTCTCTCTCTTGCTCTCTCTCTGTGTGTGTGTGTGTGTGTGTGTGTGTGTGTGTGTGTGTGTGTGTGTGTGTGTGTGTGTGTGTGTGCCTGTTCTGCCCCCAGCCGGAGCACTGGGCCCTGAGCCATGACATGAGTGGGTGCCGGGCCTGTGACTGTGACATAGGGGGAGCCACAGACAACCAGTGAGTCCCACGATGATGTTATGATTACAGACGATGTTACTATCTACACATAACACTTTGTGTACTGTACATCTGAAGCTTAAAATGACCATCAAGTCAGCATGTTACATCTAGCTAATGTGATGTTATGACCATATATAAGATTATACTAATGTCACAAATATTCTGCAATTCACTTTACATGTAGGGTGTCATGATTTCAGTTTACATGTAGGGAAAGGACTGTAGAGATGTGACTGAGTAGGCCTACAGGTATGAAGGTTTGTTTGTTGAGGTGACTATAGAGGTCATCTGTCCCTCCCTCATTCCCAGGTGCACCATGGAGACGGGGCAATGTCGTTGCCGTAGCCACATGATTGCCCGCCAGTGTAACCAGGTGGAGCCTGGCTACTTCTTCATGGCTCTGGACTACTACACCTACGAAGCTGAGCTAGCCAGACTGGGACAGGTGAGGCTTTTGGAGATGGGATTGATGGATACAAGGAGGATTTTTCTTTTTCTTTTTTTCTTTTTCTTTTTTGTGTTAAATGCTCTAAATGCCGAGCTGCATTCTGTGTATGAAAGGTGCTATACAGATAGAAATGATTATACAGCTGATGGGACAAATCAATTTAAGTGTACAGGCCTGGCTCGTTTAAGAAATATCTTCTCCCTGATGAAAGGAGACACTCTGATTGGAGTGGGTGATAAGTGTTTGCCAAAATGGCCATTGCTCTTTGCATGGCTCTGATCTCATATACTCAAATACTTTCATGCACTGTAATAAGATCATCCAGGACTGGACCATGGCCTGTCTTATGGTCCTGCAGGAGACTGAAAATCAGTGACTCATCAGCATACTTGATGATATGCCTTCATTGAAATTTACTCTGCCTTAGTGTGTCAGATCAAATTTAGTACTAAGCTTTGAGGGTGACATGACAAATTGATTCCAGGTGAGTTTATCTAGTGAGATGTGATATTTGGCATAGCTATGTAATACTTTGTATAATTACAATCCAGCTCAATGAAATCTTTCATCTCATCTTTATTTCACAATCCAAATGCTTCAGACAGAATGCCCAGTAAATGAGATGTGTTTGTGTATGTGTGTTTCTAGGGGTGCGGTGTGGAGGAGCGAGATATCCAGCAGGGTCGCTCAGCCTCCTGGACCGGTACCGGTTTCGCCCGTGTACCTGAGGGTAGCAACCTGGAGTTCACCATCAATAACATCCCCTACTCAATGGAATACGACCTGCTCATCCGCTACGAGCTCCAGGTGAAATAGCATCCGTAATCAGCTTGTTGCCCGTTCTTTAGGCCTTCAATTTGAAATGGCATGAAACAGCTCTGCTCTGTAGTCCTTAATCTGCGGGGGTCTTGGGGTCATGGGTCATCATTATGTTCTACTTGACTCATTTCTCTCGAGCACTGAGGTAAAACAATGGAGCGAGAGAGGGAGGAAAAAGTGAGTGTGACAGAGGAAGAGAGAGACAAACGGAGAGGAAATGAAAGCTTGAAAGAGAATAGACTTCGTGTGAGGGGGAGAGAGAGAAAGACAAAGATTGAAAGACATAGGGCACTTGAGAGGGAGAGAGTGACAGAAAAGAAAGTTGGTAAGTACTGTACTGTATGTGTGTAACTGTGTTCTTACTCCACCCAGCTGCCCAGGGACTGGGAGGAGGTCCGTGTAACAGTGGTGCGCCCCGGGCCCATCCCCACCAGCAGCCCGTGTGGAAACACCATCCCTGCAGACGACCTGCTCACTGCATCACTGCCTGCTGGATCCAGGTCTGAACACACGCACACACACACACACACACACACACACACACACACATACTCACACATTAACACATACATGTAAAATATGCCCAGTCATTCACAAACATCATTTTCCTTTCCTTCCATGGTATTGGCATGGTAACGTTATGGGATTTTGGATCCCTGCCTGATTTTTGTGTCCCATTTTGGCTTCCTGCCTGTTCCTCAGATATTTGGTCCTGTCCCAGCCCATTTGCCTTGAGAAAGGAGTGACCTACACCCTGCGTCTGGAGTTCAGCCGCTACGCTGACCGCAACAGCATCTCCAGCGTGGTCAGCCCCAGCATACTGGTGGACTCTGTGAGTAGCACCCCATGTCCTGTAGACATCTGCCTTCATAACTGTACCCCATGTCCTGTAGACATCTGCCTTCATAACTGCACCCCATGTCCTGTAGACATCTGCCTTCATAACTGTACCCCATGTCCTGTAGACATCTGCCTTCATAACTGCACCCCATGTCCTGTAGACATCTGCCTTCATAACTGCACCCCATGTCCTGTAGACATCTGCCTTCATAACTGTACCCCATGCCCTGTAGACATCTGCCTTCATAACTGTACCCCATGTCTTGTAGACATCTGCCTTCATATCTGCTCATACAGTAGATCTGCTCTCATAGACATCTGCCTTCATACAGTATCTGCTCATACTGTAGATCGGTCATCTCAACCGTACAGCAGATGAGTTTTTATATTGAAATGAAACATGCCAGTCCAGAGGGAAAAAACCTCCACCTCAGTGTTTATTTTTCTAGTTTGATTGTTAGGGCAGGAAGTCTGGCAATTGAAACAGAAAGTGGAATTCATGAATGCAAACAGGAAGATCACCAGTGACTAATCCTCTCTCCATGAGTCTTTTCCTCATCACTCTCCCTTCTTCTCTGATTTCTTCTCCTCTCCTCCCCAGATCGTGCTGCTCCCTCGCTACTCCTCCTTGGAGATGTTCATCGGAGGCGACCCTGCCTCCATCGCCAGGAAGCAGAGCTATGAGCGCTATCGTTGCCATGACACCGCCAAAGGTGTATCACGACCACAGATCAGTGACGTGTGTGCCAAACTCATCACCAGCATGTCAGCCATCATCAACGACGGAGCTCTATGTAAGTGGAGGAAGGAGACGCTGAGGGAAGAGAGAGGGGGATAGAGAGAGGGCATAGGAGAGAAGGAGAGAGGGGGATATAGAGAGGGCATAGGAGAGGATTAGAGAGGGGGATAGAGAGAGGGCATAGGAGAGAAGGAGAGAGGGGGATAGAGAGAGGGCATAGGAGAGGAGGAGAGAGGAGGATAGAGAGAGGGCATAGGAGAGAAGGAGAGAGGGGGGTAGAGAGAGGGCATAGGAGAGGAGGAGAGAGGGGGGTAGAGAGAGGGCATAGGAGAGGAGGAGAGAGGGGGATAGAGAGAGGGCATAGGAGAGGATTAGAGAGGGGGATAGAGAGAGGGCATAGGAGAGGAGGAGAGAGGGGGATAGAGAGAGGGCATAGGAGAGAAGGAGAGATGGGGATAGAGAGAGGGCATAGGAGAGGAGGAGAGAGGGGGATAGAGAGAGGGCATAGGAGAGAATGAGGGATGGAAAGGATGCATAGGAGAGAAAGAAAGAGGGATAGAAGGAGGGGGTAGGAGAGAAAGAGAGAGAGGGGGATAGAGAGGAGGCATAGGAGAGAAAGAGAGAGAGGAGGATGGGGATATGCTGTGGATGTGAGCGATATGAAGGACAGAGGAGAAAGTTGAGAGAGGCAGTTGAGAGAGACCTGAGGTGCTGGCATAGCTCTGCAAGTAGCTCTGTGCAGGTGAAGCACAGGCAACAGGTCTCAGTCATGATGTACACTTGTTACCTACAAATGTTACTATCTCATACGACATATGATCTAGAAATTATAACATTATATTTATTTGTTTTTTTGTTTTTGTTTTGTCTGTAGCATGCCAGTGTGATCTTCAGGGGTCAGTGAACTTTGAATGTGACTCCCGTGGAGGTCAGTGTCGCTGCAGGCCCAACGTGATTGGCCGCCGCTGTGACCAATGTGCTCCAGGCACCTACGGATTCGGGCCCTCTGGGTGCAAAGGTGTGTATGAAAGACAACTGAAACAGATTGGGCAGAGGTTGTCGGTCGGTCTGGGTTGAATTCCTGAATCCACTTTGGATAGTATTTTATTTCCATACTAAATAAACTTCTAATTTCACTTTACTAATTCACTTTAATAATCGCTTTTTATTTTACTCACCTTTCTCTTGATTATGATTGTGATTAGGATGATCATTTCACTTGTTCCCTGTTCATCTTGTCGTCCCCTCTTTTGCCTGTCTCAATCTGTGTCTTCCCATTCCCTGTTCCTGCTGTCCACACTGTCCAGTGTGTGAGTGCAGTGCCGAGGGCTCTCAGACGCGCTTCTGTGACCGGATCACGGGCAAGTGCTCGTGCCGACCCGGCGCCTTCGGGCCCAGGTGTGACGGCTGCCAGCCCGGGCACTGGGGCTTCCCCAACTGCAAGCAGTGCCAGTGCAACGGGCTGGCCGAGGAGTGCCACCAGAGGACGGGCGCCTGCCTCAACTGCAGGGGCAACGCCGCCGGAAACAACTGTGACAGGTGAGGGGAGGGGTCACTGGGGTCGGACTAGAGCTGTGACAGGTGAGGGGAGGGGTCACCGGGGTCGGACTAGAGCTGTGACAGGTGAGGGGAGGGGTCACCGGGGTCGGACTAGAGCTGTGACAGGTGAGGGGAGGGGTCACCGGGGTCGGACTAGAGCTGTGCCAGGTGAGGGGAGGGGTCACCGGGGTCGGACTAGAGCTGTGACAGGTGAGGGGAGGGGTCACTGGGGTCGGACTAGAGCTGTGCCACTGACCTGCAGCAGCTTCTTCTTTCAGCTGTTTTTTTTGTATTTTCCCTTTTCCCTTGTAGATCTGCAACGGCAATATCTAGTCAGTTATAACCAGACCCAAATTCACTCAGTGAAGAAGAGTTTGGCTTTGTACCTTTGGATTTTTCTAGTCATTGCATCCTGGGTGGGTGTAAACTTTCGGTTAATGTTGAAAGCATTCGACCAGCTTTTAACACATCGTCATTGACTACTATGGGAGTTAATCACTTAGTCACTTCCGATGCAAGCTGGCATATTGGGCTTTTCTAATTTGGCAGTAAGGCAACAATGATTTTTCCTGTTTGTCCTCAGTGAAGAACATTACACAATCTGCATCGCTTCATATTCCGTATTTCTTTCAGATGTGCCAATGGGTTCTACGGCAACCCGGAGCTCGGCTCTGGGACTCAGTGCCGCCCCTGTCCGTGCCCAGAGGGACCCAGCAGCAGGCGCCACTTCGCCGCGTCCTGCCACCAGGACCCCCGCAGCAGACAGGTGGTCTGCAACTGCAATCAAGGCTATACGGGTGAGTCTGTCCAAACGTCCAGTGATCTACTGTGGGTAGAACTGCCAATGACTGATTGGTGAGAAGCTGATGTGTATGTATCATGTACCTGTTTGACACTTGTATGCCATTATCTAGGTTAAGGTGTTGGATGAAATCATGAACACTCGCTGCCTAGTTTTGTATGTCCTCATTCTTCCTACAGCATTCCCCACAGTACATGGTTCTGAAGTTCACCAGTCAACAGCTACATTGGAGCTGAACTTAAATCTCATGACATTAGCAGTCAGCCCCATTTTACTGAATGGTTATGAAGTGATGATTGTTGTTGTCTCCCCCCTCCCTGCGACTGGATATAGGTATTGTTAAGCGCTCTGAAGGCACCAACCTTAAGCGTGAGTAACGGTGAACTACTGTAAACCCCCAACCCTATACCCTATACCCTATACTCCCCTCCCATCCTAGCTCTCGCATGGCTTCGGAACCCCACCACCCTCCTCCTATGGTGCTGCGCCACCCTCCAACTTACTGTCCTGATGTCCACAACACAACACCCAACCACTGGATACAGCCATGTCCAAAATGACACACTTGTCTTTGCTAGGGCACTACACAGACCACTAGCTCAACACATCCAGATCACTTTTGAACCAGACAGTTTGATTGTGAGTCTTTACATAAGGCCACTGTTTGTGTATGCCACTATCCACTCTGAGCACCTGTTGGTCACTTAGCTAAGTAATCATGTGTCACCTGGCCATAGAAATAGAGTGGATATACTGGACATTTGGTGGTATTTTGCTGCAACATCTTGCAATTCTGTGGCAAGCCAAAAATCCTATGTTACGTGCACAGGCGGGTCAGTTGACACCACCTTGAAAAAACTCCTTTTGCGACTCCTGCTGGAATCCAACAGCGATGCCAGTTCTCCTCAAGTCTGATGCTGTTCACTGGAGGCGAGCGGGCATCACACTGCTTCTCTCCAGGAGGCTACTCAGCTTTCCTTTGATGGTCAGCCATCTCAGGATTGCATTTGGTCCACCAGGCTGCCCAGTGCCCACCATTTCAGCCAAGTCCTCAGGTCAGAGGAGCACCCCCCACCTCCTGGAGAGCGGCTGGTCATGACCCTGTGCGGCCAGAGGGTTCACATACTAGATACCGTTAGATGGGAAAAGGACAAATGGGAGTAAGGGCGCTTAATTTTTTCCAGTGACTACATTAAAGCAACATTAGGCAACTATTAGACACTTTTTTGAGGTGCACTTTTATCAGACAACTATTGGTATCATCTTCAAATTCATTTTGATGGTATATGTTCATGTGAGGGACAGATAAATGTGTCATTTCATTTCCACCAGCTATCCAGGATGGACTATGCAGTCCCGCCTAATGCTGGCTAGATTGCCAAAAAGCAGTAGTTTGCATGTCAGCAAGCCTCTCTCAGTGCCAATTATGCTGTAGGTGGCGTGTGCAAGGTTTTGCATGCCTTTTAGGTAGCTGGCTTGCTAGTTTTAGACCAAAATACCATTGTCCTGCTTTAAGACATGAAGTGAAATGGCCAGTCTCAGTTTGATACAAGAACATTAACAGTATTTTACCTCTCTGCAAAAGAGCACTTTACTGTAACAATTTGTGTGATGCATTGTAGGATTGCAGTATACACTGAGAATGTTGGCCTTGCATTGTGGAGATTCACCAGGGAGCAAGTGATTGAGTGATTTATATAAACGAATAAATAAAATACATAAATAAGAATTAAGTAAAATAAATTAATCAAAGAATTAAGAAAATCGTATTGTCACTGAAATTGACATTCCACATAAGAATCACTCAAACACATAACAACAAAATCTGAAGTAAGTGGAATTCTCTCCCCACCCCTGAGCTCAGCGCAGCGGTCCCTCTCCTCTCTGACGTTTCTCTCTGCTCTGCAGCAAGTGAGGAATGCAGTTAAGAAGACCAGAAGCTTTCAAAACAGCAGCTGCAGGGTCTCTTCCAAACCCCGAACCTCAACACCCTTCATCCCTCTTCTACCTCCACTATTACCCTTCTAGTCCCCCCCCCCCTTCCCCCCGCACCCCATCCTATGCCACTACGACCTGCGCTTCAGCAACCCTCAGCAGTGGGAGAGCAGGCCAAGAATGTCCTCCTTGTTTCTCTCTTCCAAAATGTCTCAGGAGTACGTCGCTCATCTGTGAGAAAGCCAAGACTTCACTTTCACTGCCAAGTCCCACGATGAGTCTAATCCGTCCCGGGGAGTGTTCCGCTAATAACCTGGGACTCAGCCTTCGCTTAATCATAATCTGGCCGCATTCCTCTGTTTTTTTAACTCCAGATGTCAGAAGCCAGGATTATGTTTGGTCTGACTGGCGTAATTTGGAATAATGCAATTTGACAGATGCATTCCTACTTTTGCCTTCACCGCATTGTCCATATTTGTGTCTTACCTTTATGGTACAAGATTCATCTCAGGAATGTCGGAATCTTTTTTTTTTCAGACACTGCTAGTGAGCTGCAAGAACAATTCTGATGAGCAACAATCAAAGAAATGCCTGTATGGCAGACATTTTAAATGTATCAACAAGCTTACAGCGAGTTTCTTAGCTGGTTGAGATTTATCACGCTGACCTTTTGCTGGAAATGTCTCACATGGTTTTACCTTCTGTGCAAAACATCCAGCAGACATGTGTTTAGTGAAGTGGAACAGAGTCATCACCTGAGTTATGTTGTCCGTAAAGGCATACATCATATGATGTACTCTCCAGACGCTGCAGAGCTGCCAAGGGATTTGAGCTTTACAGTTAGGGGAGAGGTAGACTACTGCTGTTACTGTCGTTTTTGTCTGGTGTAAACCCAGTGTTCCTAAGATCCCTTCTAATCGCTAATCACTGTCTGTCCCTCTCAATGTACAACTACCCACAATCCTCCACAGTTACGTCCGTTGTGTTCTCACCTGTGCTTGACCTGTTGCTCTCCTCTGCCCGCCAGGTGCGCGCTGTGACGAGTGTGCCCCCGGTTACTATGGCAACCCCTCTCAGCCAGGGGGGCGGTGCCAGGCATGTCGCTGTAACAACAACATTGACCTGTCAGACCCGGCCTCCTGTGACCCACGCACGGGAGACTGCAGGAAGTGCCTCTACAACACGGAGGGGCCCGACTGCGGCGTGTGCAAGAGTGGTTACTATGGTGATGCCTCTCGCCGTAATTGCAGAAGTAAGTTCAAATGATTTCACTTTGATTTGAAGAAGTCTTAAGCAGGGATAGGAAGTATCAATGCACACATCGTGTACTCTGAATGTTTGACTTCATTAAGCTCTTAGCAGGTACTTTGATCCAAACATATTTGTTGGTTAGTACAGTTAAGTCCCGTTTTATTCATCAGAATTACAGGTTGAATAGTTCATTTAAATAATATATTACTTCATCGTCATCTCCACAGAGTGTACTTGTAACTTCCTGGGCACGGCACGTGACCAGTGCATAGCGAAGGAGGACTGTGTGTGCCAACGCTCCTCTGGCCAGTGCCAGTGTCTGCCCAACGTGAGCGGCCTCACCTGTGACCACTGTGCCCCCAACTACTGGAACCTGGCCAGCGGGCGAGGCTGCGACGCATGCGGCTGTGATCCCAACAACGCCTACACCCCAGCTTGCAATGAGGTGTGTGTGTGTGTGTGTGTGTGTGTGTGTGTGTGTTGGCCTCCGTATGAGGGCACAGTACAGTACAGTACACCATTGTTATGCTCTGCAACCCATTGTAACCTGTGTCTCTGTGTGTGTGTGTGTGTGTTTATGAGTATGAGTGTATGAATGTATGTACTATTAAGGGTGTGCAAAAGCATTCACTTGTTTGAGTGTTTTTGACTCCCATCCTCTAGTCTACTGCACCCATTTGATGACTGATACTGTCGCTCCGTGTCTTAGTTCACAGGCCAGTGTCAGTGCCGTCAGGGCTTTGGTGGAAAGACCTGCCGCGACTGCCAGGAGAACTTCTGGGGCGATCCCCGGGTCCAGTGCCGAGGTGAGCCTCTCAATGATGCTGATGCATACTCCTCAGTACACTATGGTCCACTAGCATCTTATACTGTTAAGGCCCATCCACACCATTTATGATAACTGTAAAGGCAACCTTATGTATAACAGCAGGGATATTTTCTTATATTCCTCATAGATAAAACACTCTCCTTGAAAGTTTCATGAAAGTGACATCTAAAATTCAACAGATTCACAGTTGCTGTCGGCGCTTGTAGCGTTCTCAAAATCCCTCTGAAAGTGATGCCCAATCAGTATCACTACTCCAGTGAGGATTTGTAGTTACGCTGCTATTACCATTGACCAGTAATGAGCCCTCTCTCTACCCCTGCAGGTTGTGACTGTGACCCTCGGGGCATTGAGACGTCTCAGTGCAACCGGGTGACGGGCCACTGCGTGTGCCAGCAGGGGGTGTCGGGGGTGCGCTGTGACCAGTGTGCCCGCGGCTTCTCTGGCACCTTCCCCGACTGCCAGCCATGCCACCAGTGCTTCGGCGACTGGGACCGCATTGTTCAGGACCTGGCGACCAGAACTAAATCCCTGACGGACCGGGCCAAAGAAATCCAGACGACTGGCTTGACTGGGCCATACGAGAAGAGATTCAAGGAGCTCGAGGACAAGCTGGCGCAGGCCAGGGGTATTGTCAATGCCCGGAATGCCACCGCAGAGGCCGTCACCACCCTGATGGGCATGATTGAGGACCTGAGGTAGGATGGTCAGAGGATGAGAAGGTGTACTTATTGAAAATACGCATAAAAAGCCCAAACTAATGTAATACACTTCAATGTATTAATTCACTTTAATACACTTAAAATGAAACATTTGCACATTAACTGAAAACTTCTTGGATGCTTCCTACATGTCCACACACAGAAATACACATTAACACAGTCAGAGCCACATACAGCACATACAGTAAACACCTACAAACACAGATACTGACTCGCATCTGAAATCATGCCCATTTTTACCACATTTTTGTGGTACTAATTTTTCCTGGAAAAAATGGAATTAATACAGTAAAAAGAAGTACACTATATTTTACTGTAAAGTACCATAGTTTTATTTGGCCCTGGGCTCAATTTGTCTGGTGATTCACATAGGTCTCGTATCGGAGAGACCACAGACACGCTGAATCGCCTGGAGGGAGACCTCACCAACGTGCAGGACAACAACTATGAAGCCAGTAATGAGCTCAGCAGTCTGGAGAGGGAAGCCAAGGAGCTGAACCTGACCTGCGATGGCCTCAACCGTCAGCTGGATATCCTCAAGAACTCCAACTTCCTCGGTTAGAATGCATAACATTTAACTATAACATAGTAATAGCAATCATTTAGACTTACATAATTAAGAATACTGTAGGCTTATTATGAAATAAGAATATCATAATCCAAATGTATGAAAATGGTGTGTTATATCTTGCAGGTTTTGATAAAAAATAAATGTAGCATTAACGAAGGGTGGTACTGAAGAAATCAACATGTGTTCTTCCTCAGGTGCATATGATAGCATCCGCAGCTCCCACAACAAGTCTCGAGATGCAGAGCGTCGTGCCAACCAGGCGACCACAGACATCCCGAGTACCGTTAGCCAGTCAGCTGCAACTCGCCGCAAGACTGAGCGGCTCATCGCCGACAAGAAAGATGACTTCAACCGCAAGAATGCTGCCAATAAGCGTGCCTTGCAAGATCTCAATGGCAAGGCCCAGAACCTGGACATGAAGAAACTGAATGAGAAGGTCAGTCCATCTCTCCACTGGTTTATTTTGCTAAGATAAAAGTCATGGACGTTTCTCTCTTGTTGACAAACTGCTTCATAATGTCTGCATCGGCCCTCACCTGTCTTCCTCCGTTGACCAGGTCTGTGGTGCCCCTGGTGACGCTCCTTGTGAAGAGAGTCCGTGTGGAGGAGCTGGTTGCCGTGACGACAACGGCAACCGCCTCTGCGGTGGCTTGAACTGCAATGGTGCCGTGGCCAAGGCTGACAGTGCCCTCGACAAATCCAAACATGCTGAGAAAGAGCTGAACCGAGCTATGGCTGAGGTGGAGGAACTCTTCCAGAAGGTGAGCTAGGGGACTAGCCATAGCACTGGGAAGGCCTACTGTACACTTTCACCCTCTTTTGGAACCACTGTGTTAGACACTATTGGCCTTTCACCTTTCCCAAAGTGAACAAGAAAAACAACCTGCAGACTCACACTGTACACTAAAGTGTTATTCCTTAACTTTTCCTTAAGTACAGTAGCTCTCCTCTGACCCTGCAGTCCTCCTCTTTATTTGGTGTGGTTTTCAGGTGGCAGATGCCAAGTCCAAGGCTGAAGAGGCGAAGGACAAAGCCCAGGCAGCACTGGAGAAAGCCAACGACACCAAGAACAAGGTGGAGCGTTCCAACAATGACCTCCGCGACCTCATCAAGCAAATTCGTGACTTCCTTACACGTGAGTCCAAGCCAACTATCCAATGTAGCAGAACTTAAAGAGACCCTATGCAACTTTCTGCAGGAGACGATCGCTCCTTGTTTACATCTGGAAGTCTGAGACGAAGAACCACGCTTGCAATTTATATATTTAAATATAGCCTATACATGTATAAATATACACGCTAAAGCTGTCGGGGAAGCTCTGCAGAGAAAATGCAAGCATAAAACGAGCGAAAACGAAAAACGAAACCGAAACCAGAGATGAAATCGGAACTTGAACGGAAACCAAATGCATTGCCCATCAGTTGATAGAATAAAATAGAATATATACTATACTTTTTTGATCCCGTGATGGGGTCTTTGTGCACAGTGGTAATGGGACCGTGTGTGCCTTTCACAGAGGAGGGTGCTGACCCAGACAGCATTGAGATGGTGGCCAATCGGGTCTTGGAGCTGTCCATCCCAGCCTCCCCTCAGCAGATCCGGCATCTGGCCGAGGAGATCAAGGACCGCGTCAGGAGCCTGGCCAACGTGGACGCCATTCTGGAACAAACGCAGGACGACGTGCGCAAGGCTGAGCAGCTGCTTCACAACGCCAAGAGAGTCAGGTACCTCACGGCTGGCCTCAGGCCCTCCTGTAGGGTGCATCCTCTTGAGTTTTCGATTCCTTTTTGTAGAGTTTTGGGAGTTTTTCTCCTCTCTTTTCGAAATCCTTTGGTAGTCTATTTTGCCCTATGTAGCATCTTTTTTGTAGAGTTGTTGTTTTTCTCCCCTCTTTTCGAAATCCTTTGGTAGTCTATTTTGCCCTATGTAGCAGACTAGCAGCCAATTCTGTTCCACAGATTGTACTCGTCACTCTTCATGTATACTCCCCTGACACTCGTTCATACCTTTACACAACTTAGAAACAGAGCAGAGGGGGCAAAGAACGCTGCCGAGACGGTGCAGAAAGCACTGGACGATACCCGCAAGGCCCAGGCTGCTGCAGAGAAGGCCATTAGAAGAGCCAAGGATGACATTGGACTCACTGAAACCCGGCTGGCTCAGGTAACCCTTCACAGCCACAGATGTTTAAGGTCGTGGGAGGACAGGATAGAAATGTTTGTGAAAAGTGAAAGGACAATTCCAGTATTATTACAGTTATTATGTATGTATTTATGACATTTTGGCCAAAACAAGGAAACATTTGATGGACTTAAGTAGTGATATCCCTGCACATTCCTCCAACTTTGCATCTTTAGATCGAGTCTGAGACGGCTGCCAGTGAGGAGGATTTGAAGGAAGCCATGGACCGGCTGGGTATCTTGGGCCAGGAGATTGACGCCCTGAAGGCCAAACGAGCCACCAACAGCATGGAAGCAGCTCGAGCAGAAGAGACAGCCACTATGGCACGAGACAAAGCCAATGAGGCCAAACAGGTGAATGAGACTGTTACAGGCACACAAGAAATGTTAGCTTTTAAATTAAAAATTAAAAATTATAGCTTTAAAAAGCTATTTGTCAAAAAATTGGTTTGTCATGATAGTGAACTCTGGTGCAACTGCTAAACTCGTCATGACTGGAGTGAAACTAATAAAGATGCTACCATTGTTGGCTTTAAGTATGGAAATTGTAGTTTCTCAATTTCATATAGGATTTGAGTTGAGAAACAGTTTGGTGTTAGCCAGACTAGGGGAATTGCATTCACGCTGCTTCACATCAGCAGAACAGCATATGCAGATGGGAACAACACAAAAACTCTTGAGACATATGGTGGTGCCATACATGCGTCTGCCTATGTAACAGTTAGCTGGCTGGTAGCTGGCTACCATTACGTATACACTGTTGATATTCTCTGATTGTGATAAGCCATTGCCATTCCTGTTGCTAGATGTCCCTAATCTATGTGTTTTGCAGATTCTGGACGGCGAGCTGACTGATAAGTACCGCACAGTGCAGGAGTTGGTGGGCACAAAAGCCAAAAAAGTTCACGACGCCAAGAAGAAGGCCGAGCGCCTGAGAGATGAGGCCAAAGACCTCCTAAAGGATGCTCAGAACAAACTTCAGAGACTAGCAGGTGAGTGGAGGGGTGAAAGGTCATGGTAGGCCCAGATAGCAAGTGGGTTAGAGGGCTAAAGGCTGCATAAATCCATCTGGTGAAGTTCTGAAATTGTTTAGATTAGTGTATTGGAGGGATTTTACTGATTTCCTGTCCGTTCATCAATCAAAAGCAAGACTTACTAACTGACACTAGCCATCTTACATTTTGTCAGGATGCTATTTCCCCCTTGTGGTAGGAAGGTGGTATTACAATGACATGAGCCATGTATTTTTTTGCTCGTAAGCAATACTGATTCTTTGGTTATTTTTGTCAGCAATAACAATGTTTCCACACAGAAATACAGTTAAACATAATTCAATTCAATTCAATACAATGTTTGTCTGTATTTTCAGAGCTTGAGAAAGACTATGAAGAAAATCAGAAAACTTTAGAGGGCAAAGCCCAGCAGCTGGATGGACTGGAGGACAAAATGAAGGCCATTCTTGACGACATCAACAAGCAGATTCAGATCTACAACACCTGCCAATAAACAGCTTGATCTCTGCACAGCCTTGTGTGCAGTTTGAAACACTCCAGAACTACTGAATCATCTCTTAGTAAAGGTGCCTTACTGACCATGTGTTAAGTTCAGATGACCAATGTTAACTGCCTCAAACCAAGCGATCCCACATATACATGGCGTCAGAACTGCTGTCTCTTCTCAAACCAAAGGATGAAAGTGTTCTAATGCAAAATATGATTAATTATACAGTATAATATGCTTTCATGATAGAAGTCAATGTATACATACTTGTACATGTTTGTGAAATTAGTGTAAATATATTATGTGTGATTTTTATTTAATGAATTGGAGATGAGAGAGTTATCAAATACTGTAATTCATATCTGTTTATTAACAGACTTTTTACCTCCATAAACATGCCATTTTGTTCTTTGGAAATAAATACCTTTTGAGAGCAAAATAATTAAAAAATACAGTCTGTTACATTAAGAACATCAGTTATAGACACATGGAATATTTTTGTTTGAATGTGTAGGCTATTCATTAAAAGAGAGACATTGGTGAGTGTACAATGATGTGTAGCCTATTTCTTAGTATTGTAGGTCTCCTTTCCTGACTGTTGTAGTAGTATATACAGTACCCTCCAGAATTACTGGCACCCTTGGTAAAGTTGACTAAAAATAGGTATAACAAATGATCTTTTGGTGATTTATTGTACTCTCACAATGAAAACAATTAGGAAAAATACACCCTGGAAGGGAAGCAAATTTATTCTGAGAAAAAGGAAAATCTTATAAAGAAATAAATATTTTTAACAAAAACACATTGCTCATAATTATTGGCACCCCTGTCACTCAGCGGCTAAATCCTCTAGTTATTTTTCAGCATTGGAGTGACAAGAGAATACACTAAATTGAAATAAAAAGAAAGTGTTTTCACATTTGTGAGTAAGAGAATGTCTATGGAAACTACGTATTTTGTTAAAAATGTCTATATTTCCAGTTAAAATGATGATTAAAAGGTTCTAATCAGGGTTAAATTGGGATTGGTTATGTGGGGGGGCTCTGCCTCGTACCCGCCTCCGGCCTGCCCAAATATACTTTGTAAAAGTAGGCTACTTAAATGGGCGAATGTTTAGTGTCTCAGCTCATGTAGACATGTAGGCCTACATTTTGACATTTGACATTTTTAAACTGTTAATGATCAAGCAGTTTTGTGTATATGACAATCAAGTTCAAGTTCAAGTTTATTGTCCTGTACTCATAAAAATATTTTTTATAAGTAATGAAATTCCTTGGGCTCAAGTGTCCCTTCAACTACAGAAATACATTTATAAATAAACAAATACATCAATAAATAAATACATACACACACACACACATACATACATACACACATACAGAGGTGGGCACAAATACATCAAAAACTATTTTGTTACAAAATACAAATACTGGCGTAGAAAATGTAACAAAATAAAATACAAAATACGGATGTGAAAAATGTATTTAATTAAAATACAAGTAATTAGTAATTAGAAAATACAAAAATACCCCCGCAATAAACATGGTATACCAACTTTAAAGAGACCCTATGCAACTTTTTCATAGTCATAAAATCGCTCAGAAATCGTTGCTTTGCTTGACTGACCAGTTTTATCGAACACTAATATTTCCTCCCGCCCCCAGTGTCCCTATCCGCTATTGCAACCTTGCAGTTTCTGCAGGAGACGATCGTTCCTTGTTTACATCTGGAAGTCAGGGACAAGAAGAACCACGCTTGCAATTTATATATTTATATATAGCCTATATATGTATAAATATACACGCTAAAGCTGTCGGGGAAGCTCTGCAGAGAAATATGCAAGCATAAAACGAGCGAAAAAGAAAAACGAAACCGAAACTAGAGATGAAATCGCCAATCCTGCATAGTTCCTCTTTAAAAATAAACTACAAGAAATACTAGTTTTTTATTGGCGGACAGAGGCCTAAATTCTTTACTTTGGGCTGAAGTAGCCTGGTCCTACCATACTCTCGTACATTCATAATGTACAGAGAGTCTGGACACTTTCCATTGCCAAGCATGAATTTCCTTGAATGCGGATACTCTGCCCAGAGCCTCTCAGATCTGCCATAACCAATCGATAAACGTTTGATCGTGAGGTGACATGCTCAAACTAGCGACCTCAACGTCATCGTTCTCAGCTACTCCCTCTGTTTGCTGATTGGACCTGCACATTTTTGTCTTGAGAAAACCTGTGAATATACCGCAGACCCAGACTACGTAGTGGAGTGAAATGAAAACTGAACGGAAGTACGTAGGAAGGCGGAGCCAGGCTACCCATGAAGTAGATCTAGTAAAAAAATGTAATCAGCATCCTACTGTATATCAATATACACGATGATTGAACTGACAACAAGCAGGCTTTTCAACAGTGGAATCAACTCTGACGAAGCAAACTACCCACCATCATTTTCCGTATTCAATGAAAGTAGTACGACAGATTGAACAGGTTAGCCTTTTTAAATTGAAATGCATTTCCTTTTTGTGCTATAAATGCATGCCTTTGGCCTTCATACAATACATGACTGGCAACACGGGGGACAAATAAAGTGACATCCTGTAAGGTGTCTCAATATACAGAATTAATTAACTGGGAGATGAAAACTCGAGACTGTTTCGCATTGGGGAGGTTTTTGCCTCAGTCTCCTCCATTATTTCTGCAGATCAGGACACCTTGGTTGATACCTTACATAAATCCTCATGTCATGGGGTTCATGTCCCAAAGATTCTGACCTTTGGCTCCCAGACTATGATAAGCATAGCATATTGTCATGGTTATACTAGGTAAGAGGCTATATTTAACTGTGTGATGAATTTTTGGCTAATTTGAGGGGGGAAATTATGAGATTTTTGTTAAGTATTTAAGTATTTTAAATACTCTAAATACAACACCTCAAAGTATTTTGTTACAAAGTACATTTGATTTTTTCCAATCCTGCAAAATACAAACTACAAAATACACTAAAGTAATTAAATACGTATTTAAAATACATATAATTGAAATACTGCCCATGTCTGCACACATACACACACACATACACACATACTACACACATATATACACACATACATACTATACAGGGGTTGGGGAGCACTAAGGGACACCCAGGAGCAACAGGGGTAGGCTACAGTGTACAGGGGTGTTGTATTCTGATGATGATCAGCCAACTGATTTGGCTACATGCCCTAGTACAAGTTCCTGTGACTTTTACAAAACAGTCAGCTTTTGATTTATGTGGGTCTGCTGTGGCTCAGTTACAGACCAGACCAGGCAGGTGTGGGTCAATGTGTTGTAAATTCATTTATCAATATAATGGACGAAGCTGTCCATGAAATTCAAGCGCAAGTAATGGAGGTTGCTTTTAAATGTCTTTAAATGTCTTTCTTCTTCACTAGCTCAGGCCACAGCAACCACCACCTGCTAATTCTCACATTGTCACTCAAACTGAGTGTTTCAATAGAGCAAGGAAATTAACGTCAATTAATATCTGTCAGAGGCCAATTTAAGGTGCCTAATCAGGATATTTGAGTTGTCAAAAGTAGAGCCACAAACATAGCACAACATCTTTTTTGTATTGTTCCTCAGTTGAGTAACCTTGCCCTTAGTTCTGCTACCCTAGGTGTTTCCTTTACTTGGCCGACATCTATTTCGCAGATTGTTGTTTGGGTAAAGGTGTACATATTGTGAAGTACTTTGTTGTAGGACGTACCGAACACAAAATGACTCTTGAGCAGTTCATCAAAGGCGCCAACTGCACTGGCTGACATGCATGGGATGGCATACTTGTCGAGAACAATGTACCCGTAATTTCCGGACTATAAGACGCAGCTTTTTCCCCATGCTTTGAACCCTGCGGCTTATACAACAGTGCAGCTAATCTGTGCGTTTTTACAGCTAACGACCACTAGGGGGGCTTCTCAACCTATGGATATTACAGGTTATGGTCCAACACCTGCGGCTTATAGCCCAGTGCGGCTTGAATATGTACATATTTGTTTTTTTCCCTAAATTTAGCTGGTGCGGCTTATATTCACCTTATAGTCCGGAAATTACGGTAGTATGCATGGATAGTGTTCTTCTTGGGTCCAGCTGCAAGGAGGTATGGCTGCTTGCTCTCAGCCTGTACGGCATCCAGATGTTCTTGAACACTGTTTCCAGTCTGTGAATGATTTGTTTCACATTAATGATTTCTGAATGTTAAAAGTTGCATTTTGTGCATAAACTCTATTAGGAGGTGTATATTTCTATTTCTGAAATTTGAGAAGCGTTTACTTAAATGACAAATAATGCGTCGGCATTACTTTGAGAACATCTCAAGCACCATACACTGGTAGGCAAGTGGAGAAAATATTTTGACCAACACCGATTTTGTTCAATTACATTGTTTGAATGCTAGAAAGAAACAACTCAGCAGAGGGCAACACTCTGACGTGGGCCTAATCTAAAAGGCGGCACATATGCATAACTGATGCCGACAAGAATCATTCACCAACCTTTAATAAGTACATGACAACATGATTCTCTGCCATGGATGCAGACATCTTCCCGGGTCTTTTGCGGCCTTGTGCAACCGGTGGAATCAGGTGGAGTAAGAGAAGTATCCCTGCAGGTTCATGATCCCGTGCTCTATGAAAAAGAGGCACAAGGATGTGATTAGCAGCTTAGTCAAACTTCATAAATTTTCCAACTGAGAGAAAATCTTTCAATTGTTTTAAAATATCTCACCTGTGTCATTTTCTTTATCATCGTTCCCCATACTCTCTGCTGCATCAATCAGCTCCTGGACATAGCCCTGGACATCGCCCTGGACCTCACCACGCCCAACTCTGGACAAGCACCCTTAACCACGGGTCACCGTGCTCACCTCGAGCTAACCTGTGTTCACCAGCTTTCACAGTCCGTATCCATACTGAAATTCAAGATCAAGCGAGCTTTTGCCCTTCTGCTCCATGGGAGGTTTCTGCCCTCACGAGCTTGCCTTAGGACACCTGCGTTACAGTTTGACAGGTATACTGCACCAGTCAAACTTCCCACCTGCCACTGTCCCCGAAGCGGGGCGCGGCGGCTCGCGCACCGCGTGACACCAGAAGCGAGAGCCCGTCGGGTGCTCGCCTTCCCACCTCACTGAATAAGAGTAGTGATATTTCACCGACTATCCACAAGAGCCTCACACTCATTCTACAGCCCTCCTTAATGTTTTTTTTTTGGATCTGATAAATGCACGCATCCGCAGGCCCCCTCAGTTTCCTTCCATAGGCCATGCGCGTTGAGACGCTGCGGGTGTGTACGCTCCATGCTAGCGACACTGGCAGGGGACTCACTGTGGAACAAACAGGTTTATTCGGGGCTTTCCACAATTTGGCCCTTAAACACCGTCTACAGGTGCTAGATGGTGGTGGACACCATTTTTCTCCACTTTGCTCAGACCGATATTGAGGCTTATATTTGAAGGGCTAGCACCTCTGGGCACACCTACCAAGCCCTGTTTCTTGGGCCACTCAGGCATACGAGGCAAAACCGTTACAGGGACCCATTCCTCATTCTGGTGCTGTAGTATAAGCAATCACCGCACCGAACCTTCACACTAGACACCTCACACGTTAGACTTCGCATCGCGGGCAGAGGAATTGCTTTTAACTGCAGCAACTTTAATATACGCTAATGGAGCTGGAATTACCACGGCTGCTGGCTCCAGACTTGCCCTGCAATGGGTCCTCACCCATGGGTTTAGGATACGCTCATTCCAATTACAGGGGCTCGAAAGAGACCTGTATTGTTATTTTTCGTCACTACCTCACTGTGTCGGAAATGGGTAATTTGCGCGCCTGCTGCCTTCCTTGGATGTGATAGCCATTTCTCAGGCTCCCTCTCCGGAATCGAACCCTGATACCTCGTTACCCGTGGTCACCATGGTAGGCGCCGAAAGTACCATTGAAAGTTGATAGGGCAGATATTCGAAAGACAAATCGTCACCACCGAGGGCGCGCGAGCGGCCCGGGGTTATCTAGAGTCACCAAAGCACGAGGCCCCCGGATGGGTTTTTGGATCTGATAAATGCACGCATCCGCAGGCCCCCGTGAAGGGGCCCAGTCAGCGCTCGTTTGCATGTATTAGCTCTGGAATTGCCACAGTTATCCAAGTACGGTTGGGAGCGATCAAAGGAACCATATCTGATTTAATGAGCCATTCGCAGTTTCACTGTACCGGCCTTGTGCACTTAGACCGGCATGTCTTAATCTTTGAGACAAGCATATGTTACTGGCAGGATCAACCAGGCAGCTGCTGGATAGCTGGCCCGTCCCCAGCGCGCGCTGGGGCCTTCGTTGCCTTTCGTTGCCTTTGGGTTGGCTCGCAGCGTGGGTAGCTGGCGTCACACGTCAGTGTGTGTGGACCTTGTGGACCGGGGGATGCGTTTCTAGGCTGCCGCTGGGGGTTGAGTCCGGCCGCCCGCCAGCCGACGGCCTCCTGTATCGGGCCGCTGAGTCAGACGGGTCGGCTGTGTCTCGC
Source organism: Sardina pilchardus (assembly GCF_963854185.1). Classification (NCBI taxonomy): domain Eukaryota; kingdom Metazoa; phylum Chordata; class Actinopteri; order Clupeiformes; family Clupeidae; genus Sardina; species Sardina pilchardus. The sequence continues at coordinate 8,652,544 of NC_085000.1, read as the reverse complement.
AACAGAACGTTTCGGCGCTGGGGGCGGAGGCTCCGTACACTGTGTAGTGACTTACTATAGTAATTTTCCAAACATTGTAGTGACTATGGTAAATACTATAGTATTTACAACAGTACACTACAATGCCTGGAAAATTACTATAGTAAATCCCACACTATATTGTAGTATATTATAGTATCCCACACTATATTGTAGTATATCATAGTAATGTATAGTATACTACACTGTGTAGTGACTTACTATAGTAATTTTCCAAACATTGTCGTGTACTATGGCCTAGTATTTACTACAGTACACTACAATGTCTGGAAAATTACTATAGTAAATCCCACACTATATTGTAGTATATTATAGTATCCCACACTATATTGTAGTATATTATAGTAATGTATAGTATACTACACTGTGTAGTGACTTACTATAGTAATTTTCCAAACATTGTAGTGTACTATGGTAAATACTATAGTATTTACTACAGTACACTACAATGTCTGGAAAATTACTATAGTAAATCCCACACTATATTGTAGTATATTATAGTATCCCACACTATATTGTAGTATGTTATAGTAATGTATAGTATACTACACTGTGTAGTGACTTACTATAGTAATTTCCCAAAAGTGTACTAGCCTGATTGCCATCGACTTAAAAGGCTCTGCAAGACTTTAGTCTGACCAAGAGTCTGTGCTAACACGGTTTCTCCAAGCGCTGGTTGACCCGCCTCCTTTAAGTGCCTCGATTTGCTACTGGTCGATGTCAGAAAGCGGTTTGCCGAGTTTAAACCAATAACAACACTCTTTCCTCTGCCTTGAACACGCCTCTACCCAGAGCCATTGGAGCTGCTCAAAGTTGATTGGTTCTCGACCAAAAGGGGCAGTTCTGCAGATTTGGGGAATTCAGAAATCCTTCCCGATTAGCAGTTGACCAGACCAGCGACAGCAACGCCGAAGGTGTTACGTCACTGGGAGGGCGTGCCAGGCTAGTAGTGTACTATGGTAAATACTATAGTAAATCCCACACTATATTGTAGTATATTATAGTAATGTATAGTATACTACACTGTGTAGTGACTTACTATAGTAATTTTCCAAACATTGTAGTGACTATGGTAAATACTATAGTATTTACTACAGTACACTACAATGTCTGGAAAATTACTATAGTAAATCCCACACTATATTGTAGTATATTATAGTATCCCACACTATATTGTAGTATATTATAGTAATGTATAGTATACTACACTGTGTAGTGACTTACTATAGTAATTTTCCAAACATTGTAGTGACTATGGTAAATACTATAGTATTTACTACAGTACACTACAATGTCTGGAAAATTACTATAGTAAATCCCACACTATATTGTAGTATATTATAGTATCCCACACTATATTGTAGTATATTATAGTAATGTATAGTATACTACACTGTGTAGTGACTTACTATAGTAATTTTCCAAACATTGTAGTGTACTAGCCTGATTGCCATCGACTTAAAAGGCTCTGCGAGACTTTAGTCTGACCAAGAGTCTGTGCTAACACGGTTTCTCCAAGCGCTGGTTGACCTGCCTCCTTTAAGTGCCTCGATTTGCTACTGGTTGATGTCAGAAAGCGGTTTGCCGAGTTTAAACCAATAACAACACTCTTTCCTCTGCCTTGAACACGCCTCTACCCAGAGCCATTGGAGCTGCTCAAAGTTGATTGGTTCTCGACCAAAAGGGGAAGTTCCGCAGATTTGGGGAATTCAGAAATCCTTCCCGATTAGCAGTTGACCAGACCAGCGACAGCAACGCCGAAGGTGTTACGTCACTGGGAGGGCGTGCCAGGCTAGTAGTGTACTATGGTAAATACTATAGTAAATCCCACACTATATTGTAGTATATTATAGTAATGTATAGTATACTACACTGTGTAGTGACTTACTATAGTAATTTTCCAAACATTGTAGTGTACTATGGTAAATACTATAGTATTTACTACAGTACACTACAATGTCTGGAAAATTACTATAGTAAATCCCACACTATATTGTAGTATATTATAGTATCCCGACCCACACTATATTGTAGTATATTATAGTAATGTATAGTATACTACACTGTGTAGTGACTTACTATAGTAATTTTCCAAACATTGTAGTGTACTAGCCTGATTGCCATCGACTTAAAAGGCTCTGCGAGACTTTAGTCTGACCAAGAGTCTGTGCTAACACGGTTTCTCCAAGCGCTGGTTGACCCGCCTCCTTTAAGTGCCTCGATTTGCTACTGGTCGATGTCAGAAAGCGGTTTGCCGAGTTTAAACCAATAACAACACTCTTTCCTCTGCCTTGAACACGCCTCTACCCAGAGCCATTGGAGCTGCTCAAAGTTGATTGGTTCTCGACCAAAAGGGGCAGTTCCGCAGATTTGGGGAATTCAGAAATCCTTCCCGATTAGCAGTTGACCAGACCAGCGACAGCAACGCCGAAGGTGTTACGTCACTGGGAGGGCGTGCCAGGCTAGTAGTGTACTATGGTAAATACTATAGTAAATCCCACACTATATTGTAGTATATTATAGTAATGTATAGTATACTAGTAGGTTCACTGTTTTGATTCCCAAAGGCCTTGGGAACCTAATTAAGGTGCATGGTATCATGAACACCAAGAAAAACCTGAACATTTTCAAAGGAAATCAAACAATCTCTGCCAAGGCCCTAAAAGTTGGTCATGATTGGATCATTCATCAGGTCAATGAACCAAAACAAATGTCCAGATCAAAACAAATATGGTTTACTGAACACAAAATCAAGCTTTAGACATTACCATTGCAGTCCCCTGATCTAAACTCTGAGAAAAACAGTGGGATGAGTCAAAGAGGAGAATGCACAAGTGTAGACCCAGCAATCTGGACGATCTGGGGAGATTTCGTATGAATGGTCTTAAATCCCTTACTTTGTATTCTCAACTTTTATGGGGTGTCAGAGAAGAATATTACAAGCTGTTTTATTGACAAAGGGAGGTTTAAGAAGGTATTACAAGTAGGGGTGCCAATTGTGAGTGACGTGTTTTTGTTAGAAAAATTCATTTATTTTATGAGATTTTCTTTTTTCTCAAAATAATTTGCTTCCTTTCAATGTTGGCTTTTTCCTCATTTTGTTTCGTTGAAAAATTACAATAAATCACCAGCAGCAGATTATTTTTTATGCCTGTTTTAGTCAACTTTACTCAAGGGTGCCAATAATTCTGGAGGGTATATGGCTACAATCATGAAATAGTAAAATGTAAATGGATGGTTAAATTATGGTCCAGTGTATAGGGCGGCCTATGAGCAACTAGTAAGATCCACAGACTTGCAATGAATTGACTGATCCAAGGGAGGACGCTCTAAATCTGCAAATTGTGACAATCTCTCTGTAATCTTATATTTGGATAAAGAAAGAGCCCGCATTAGCCCACTTTTTCTGGTAGGCCTATCTGTGCAGCTCTTTGATAATTCTGGTACAACATTTTACATTAACTACACATAGCCTAACAGTGGCGCAACTGATAACGAGATGAGATAGCCTATGCGCCTGCTGTGGAGAGCTTGGTTGAAGACCTATGTCATATGATTGGGAAGTCATGCGGCGCTGTCTTCAGGAAGTAGCCTGCGCGGTGTGGATTTCGATCTTGTCTGTTTTTGTTCCCAAACAAAGTGCGAGTCATCGCCGGTGAATCCATAGGAGGACGTGGAGGAGCACCAAGCCAACGTCTATGGGAATTATTCGCTTGAAGTCATAAGACCTCTTCTACATTGACACAAAATGGGACCAGGTTAGAATTTTCTAGAAAATCCGTATAGCGACGATTATATGGTTTCCGCGCAGGACATTCAGCGGCCCGTTGCCGTATCAAGAAGCCTCGGGCTGAATTGATTCGGACTCGCTGGCCATTGTTGGCAAACGAGTAACGAAGAAAACGGACACCATCCAGCTAACCGCTAACGAAATGTGAGTGTCAGTTTCTGAACGCATGTCTTTGTGTGATAGCAGTAACTTATGTTGTTTATAAACGTTGTTGTCTTATGCGACTGCAAACCCTCGTGTTTCAAAATAACGAAAGCAAACACACACCGGCTGAGTTCCATGATAACATACCAAGTGAGCTAGGAAGGAAGCTAACATTGTAGCTAGCTTCTTTATGTTGCTGCTGTATGTTGCTAGCTAACATTAGCTTAGTTGACGCTAGCTAGCGTGTGTCGACCTTCGCATTAACGTAACTGTTTGACAAGCTCATGTTGATGTTAATCGTTGTGATTTGATATCATTTTTAACGTTTAATAACAGTTTATTTAACTTTATTAATTAGAAAGAGCTGTCTATCTCTGAAATTGTGATCTCTCCAGCAAGGTGTCTACGACATGTTCTCTCGAAGCCGGTCTATGAGCTATTAATGTTATCGTCCATTCTGGTGTCTTTTTAAAGCCTTGCTAGGTCGCCTGTGTGAGTGTAAATAGCCCTGGCATCGGTGCTAATATTAATATCTTATCGGTAACAGCTGACTATAATAGTTGTGTCGACGATGAGGGTCAGTTGTCCAGGTATGAAGAGCATGTTTTTGCAGCAACGTTGTGGTAGCACTCAACGTTAAGAACACATTTTTTAGCGGTGCAAGTAAATTACGCATCAGGCCAACATATTTTTTATATTACTTTACTGTCTGTTGCTCTAATTAAGTTGTATTTTGGTTGTCACTGATGTCTCAAGCATGAATGGTGGTGGTTAGTTGATGTTGCTCTTACGTCATTTGCCAACGATATGGGCTCTCTTAAATCCTAGTAATTTTACTGTACAATAATAGCGCACATCTGTATATATGTCTATGGCGCACATAATTTGTACGTAATTTGGATGCGGTAATGTATGACACTCATCAACATTGTGAATATATTTCAGACTGTAGTAGTAACGCTAGCTTTAATGACCTTTTTCTCACCACTGTCATCGCGCTACAGCCCCTCCTGATTCTGTTCTGGGAGTGTTCTGACCCAAAACGTCGCCAAGATAGCTGGACCGAGCAGGAAGCGACACAGCTCAGAACCAGACCCCAGCGGCAGCGGCGGGAGCGGGAGTGAGGCGGGCGACGGACGGCCAGTCAGCGGAAAGTGGCTGAAAATGGCCAGCAGCAACAGCGGCACTAGCACAGGAGAGACGGGTCGCAGGAGGGCCCAGCGCGGTTCCGACGACGCTGGCAGCACCAGCAAAAAGAAGCAGAAGGACCGGGCCAACCAGGAGAGCAGGGAGGCCAAGCGCGCTGCAGCTGGCTCCATCAATATAGAGGCCAAGAAAGGTGAGCAGCAGAGTCAGGTCTCAGTGACTTGAACAGTTGTTAGTCTCCATTAAGCAATGTGTTTTCCCCATTAATCGGTGAATATAAGAATGCACAGAGAGTTGATTTTACAGTTTTGCAATCGGTGTGGATGCAGACCCCAGACAACCTGGATATTGTGGTTGCCTTTGCTGGGAGATATTTTATTCTTCAAGTTGAGTTGCAAGTTGTGCACCTGCAGAGAGCTGATTACAAACGAGAATTGGCTTGTTTTCTAACCGAAGTGTACTGTCCTGTTAATCCACTTTGACTGTTGGATTGCACTCCAATTTCTAAAACAACTCTTTTTTTCAGTCCCATCTCTAGCACTTTTAAATACTCAGTAGTGTTCTTTCTTTTTTGTGAAGCCTGGAGTCTATCGATTGGCTACTCTCTGCAGCAGCACCCAGGGATCAATAGTCTTTAGAGACCAAACTCTGAGAAGGCACAGGTCCATCAATTCCCTCAGTGTGTTGTGGCAGCTGGCCATGCAGTTAAATGCCTTTCGCTGAGAGCAGGTCATGCAGTCTTTTGATGTTGTGGTCTATTCTGCAATTTAGCCTCAGCCGTGAAGTCAGTGGACAGCAGCAAAGAGCTCTGTTTTAAGATTAGAACTGATTTGAGCCTCGTCTGAAATGAGGCGTAAAATGTTAGGCTCTGTGCAGGTCAGCTGTCTGTAGTTTCCACTGCTTTAATACAAACTAAATGAGCCGAAAACATTCTAGAAGTTCTTTGCTCTCTCTCTGCTCTGTTGTTTATCTTTAACTTGAACGGAGGCTCCGTTTGATCATTTATTAATACGTGCATGCTGCGAGCACAGTATTTTACATGTGCAGCGGAACGCTCCCTCCCACTGAAATGTAGAGTTGTGTAGACTTGCTGTAATATCCTGTGTGGATCCCCTCCAGTCCAGAGTCCTGAGGGTAGGAGTGAGTGGCGTTGTTTGTTCAGAAACAACGTAACACAGCACAGCATAGCAAGCATACCTACTCGGCTGCAAAGGTGTTCAGTTTGGAAGAGGAGAAGCAGGAAATTGTCTATGCACTATAGCCTACATAGAGCCGTGTGTATGTGAGTGTGTGTGAGTGTGTGTAGCCTGAAGGACTGTAGATTTTGCCGGAGGAAGGGAGAGCGACTTCCTCATGATATTAGTGATTCCCTGCTGAATATACTGTATGCTCACTGCAGTTTTGTTTCAATAGATGTGTAGGCATGACCAAACTGACCAGAATCGCTTACATGGACAGAAAGGCGAATACTGTACATTTTACAGAAATTTGACTATTGATGATGGGTGCCATCGTGCGATGCTGCATTTTGTTTTCGATTTTGTTGCCGCTGCTGTGGCTATCACGGTTGCAGCGGTCACCTCTGCAATTTCCACTGAGATATGGGAAAGTGAAAATGAAAGTTAAGGTCTGATGTCATTGACTTTGAAACAGCTCCCTGATTGTTTTGCAAGAACAACAACGAGACTCATGCGAAGGAGATGGCGCTGTGAGTCTCTGCTCGTTGTGTTGTCCTCTGTTTTCGCCTTGCTTCTTAATCTTGTACATCGTTATTGAATTTCATTTCACATTATGAACAGTACCAAACAAGCTAACACAATTCCTTAACCAATACAAGCTGTATCTAGAAAGGCTTTTGATACCGTTTACCCAGACACATTGTAAGTTAGTAATTTACCTTTCCAGCTGTCATGTGACTTAACCATTCCAAAATAGCTATTAAAATGTCAGTATGTCATGCAAGTTTTGTTGTCATGGAAATGAATGGACTAATACACAAGCACAATTTCACTCACCATTTTTCGCTGATATGGAAGAACTGATACATAACATTGAGTTGCAAATCACCAGGAGAGTGGAGAGAAAATTAATGGTCCCATAGTGGAAATAATGGCGAGGGAAGGAATCATCCTGTCTTTTTGCATATTAAATATTAAATATTAGTTTACTACCATGCCAATTTAATAGCATCATAACAGCCATTCATAAAAGTCTGAATAATTTACTCCAAAATCAACTGAGATATGTGGAATTGCAATCCAACTTTTCCATTGTTGTCAATGAAATGATGCACTTACTTGATGTTAAAAATGCAAACAAATTCTTAAGAGAATGAAAAGGTTCTAACTTTAAAGCAAGTAGGTACACCCACACATCCTGCACAGTTTGGGAAACACTGCCATCGAGCACTTCTCAGAGCTTTTAGAAATGATGAGGTTTCATTTTAGCCTGATGTCCCTTTGTGGTTTGGCAGCATAGCATAATCTTCTTCACCTTCAGGCTTTGCTCGCACAGCACATCACTACCTTTCAACAGAAACACCCACAGAATATTCTGATTGGCTCATTTTGTGTGTGGTAAAAATGCATGAGATGGGGAAATATCATCCAATTGAATGTCCTTGAGCTGCTGTGTCTGCAGGGCTTGCTGGATGGGCGACTGCATCCACCTGACCTGTTTAGCCAGCCTTGAGGCTCACAGTTAGCAGCACCTAGAGCAGTCGGCAGGAGTGAGTGACTGAATCTCAGTGTCGTCCCCCCAAGGTCTAAGGTGCCCTGAATCCTCACACACTGAACTGACATCCCTAAGTGATCAAGTTTGCAAGGATGTAAGAGTTCAAAATGCTAATAACAGGAATGGGACAGCACCTGTAATTTATCATTAAATTGAGCACACACAAAAAAGACTCACAGAAAGGGTGCACGCAAGCCTTCAAGCGTTTCACAATTTCGAAGATGCCGGGAGAGCACATCAGAGAGTGTGTGTGTGTGTGTGTGTGTGTGTGTGAGGGAAGACCTTGAGATTCAGCCAGTGAGTCATATAAGGAAAGTGGTACTGAGTAACCTACATTTTTAAAATTGGTTTGTTTGGAAGTTTGCCTGTCACCCTGGCAAAATCCAGGTCATGCCCTCTCTTCAAAGGATGTTTGTATGAAGGAGTATGAGTTATTTGTTCCTTGTTTAGCCATGTTTCACGGCCCGTGATCTTGCAGTTGTCTCTCTGGCTGCTGCAGTATGATGTAGCTCAGTGAGGTGTTACATGAGCCGATGTAGATCTGGGTTGGCCCAGCAGACCAGGCCCTTGTGAAGGTCAGTGGATCCATGATCGCTGTTGTGCTGCTGTGTCTGGCTGGACTGGGTTTATTGCAGAGTTCCAGTTCCGCTAAGCATTTTAGCCTTAGAGTTCAGCGTCAGCTACCCCTCTCGTTAGGCTATGTCCTTGGCCATGTCCCCAAAGCTTACGTACTGTATGCCCCATATGTCCCACAATTAAATTGTCCTTCACCCACCTAACTGGAAGGAAGGTCATTACATGCCCTCATTGTACCCGTTTTAATGCAGTGTTATAAGATTGAATTGACTTAGTCTCTGGAGATAGCAGAGCTAACGGTGCACATAGCTCTTCGCTGGACCTGCTGCAACCTTCAGCCATCCTATGTTAGCTGGTCCATCACCATTTCACTTATGGGTGGTGGTAACATAGTGGTTAAGGAGCTGGGCTAGAATGCAGTAGCCTGAAAAGTTGGGGGTTCAATTCCTGGCGTCCACCCTTTTACCCTTGAGCAAGACACTTAACCCCAAGTGGCTCTGGGGACAATGTAATCCCTTGTGCCAGTAATATAATTGACATACAAGTCAAGTCTGCTGAATGAATAAACTCCTTGGCAGAGTTTTGTACAAACTATTGGATTAGCTCTGACTAGCACTGCTAATATCAAACCCAAGCTGGAGGAGCTGAGACTTGGTTCTCCCAGCTGGGGAAGAGGGGTGCAGCACGTGTGCAGTTCTCTGTGGACGGACTCCAGCCTGAGTTTGGAGTACTCGTGCACCTTGGCTGCATTGTCTGCTGTTTTTGTTTTCTAAGCCCCTGTCCCAGTTTCTCCTTGGCTGGCACACTGCACTGAGCCATTCTCTCTGAGGGTCAATGGATGAATGCAGACTCTGGAGAGCTTTTTCACTGTAACACACACACACACACACACACACACGAACATCATACAGGCGTGCACAACACACTCACTCATGCACTCCAAGACACACGTGGTAGTGCTCTAAATGTGTGACATGGGTGTGTGTGTGTGTATGGAGAATATTGGGTCATGTCATGTGTGTGTGTGTGTGTGTGTGTGTGTGTGTGTGTGTGTGTGTGCTATTGCAGGCCATAACTGCAACACCCAGCTGTGGGGTGTGGTGAGGAGACTATTCCCCTGTGACCTTTCCATAAAGCCTTGGAAGAGGGTGTGTGTGGCCAATGTTTGTGTGTGTGACGAAGAAGCAGGAGGGTGTGTGTGTGTGTGTTTAGAGTTAAGGAGCAGGGAAGGAGTGAGGGAGGGAGAGAGAGAGAGAGTGTGTGTGTTTGTGTGTGAGAGAGAGCTAAGAAGGGAGAGAGAGAGGGTGACAACTGCTGAAGGGAAAGTGATCATAGGTTTAATGGGACTCTGAAGCCTGATCTCAGTCACACACACACGCCACACACACACACTCTCTGTCTCTCAAAACTAAGCTTACTGGATGAGCTGTTTGGTGTTTACTGAGCCAGTGCCGAACATGGTGGTGGTGTGGTTGTGCTCAGATGAACAAGCTCTCTTTAATAGACATGAGAAGGAAAGGTAAAGTTGTCTTGTCTTTGTTAGCCCAGTCAGTGCTTTTTGTGATGTCTCAAGGACAGTGTTCAACTCTTTATAGCTCTTATGTAATTCTTCTTATCTTCCTGTCTGTTTTGATTTTGATTTGTGTGATTAGGTGGTTAGCTATGGCTATCATGTACTCTGACCCTGTTTTTAGGTGTGTCATTTTCTTTTAGTGATGGTAAAAAGTGTTGTTTTGGTGTTTCAATGTTTATGGTAAGAAAGAAATAAGCTTGATTTGTATAATGCTGTTTGTTGGTCACTCAGAGAAACTTACTGTTCTTACAAATTACAGACAGTAAATGGAAACTGCCCCAATCCTGTCTCTCATCTATGCAGTGTAGGCTACCACTGACCACCACTAGACTCAATGAATGGTCAGTGAGTTCTGCTGTAGCTTTTTGTTTCTGGGGCATTTTTGCCGACTGCACAAGTCAGTTGCTGAAACCGGTACATGACCTGTTTTCTCACTCAAACTACTGGGAAGTTGAGTGCTAATGTGATTTGGTGATGTGTGTTTGTGACAGTTAGTTAGTTAGTGTATTCATCCCCAATGGGAAATTCAAGACGTGGAGTCTTTGTATCGGAATATTTTAGCCCACATGTAGCGAGTGGGCTTGGTAAAGGATATGCCCACGACTGTGATATGTCCATAAGCACGAGTTTAGAGGCCACATGCATGAGTGTCATATTTCTCATATTTACACGTCCATATGTATTCCCCCCCCCCCCCCCCCAGTTGTTCCCTCTCCTCAATTGACTGTAACTGTAACGTAATAAGAGCTACCTCCCATTTTCCCCTCTCTCACTCTCTGAGAATGAAATGTAGATGTTTTAGAATTTCAGGCTTAAAAAGCATCAAACACTATTATGGTCACTAACAGTGAAGAGTCGGTGTAGGGTTGTGCCTGGATATTCCCACTCATAGAACGACTCTTGCCCAATTACAAATGGTTGTATAATTTCATGTGTTTAACAGCTGTGTGTGTGTTTGCAGATGTGTTCATGGACTGGAAGCAGAACGCAGATGCGGTGATCGTGAGGCTACGCTGCGCGGGTGGGGTTCTGAAGGCGGAGGATGTAAACACCGCATTCTCTGACACCGCCTGCAGGGTGTGCTTCCCAGGTGAGGACCGACCCAAATGAATGTGCAGTAGTGCAGTAATATCAAATTGCAGTGCAATCATTTATTGTTATTCATGGTAATAAATTATCAGCAGCAACATTTTTGAAATGGAGGTTTCATTTTTTTTTAGAAAGTCTTGCCTTTTAAGTTATTTCAGGACGCTTGACCAGTGATACTGGTGAGAGGTTGTTGGGTTTGATGGGGAAACCACTATTTTTGTGTGTCGGTATTGTTGTAGTTGTCAAGCTATTTTAGCTGAACAGAAAAGTGTGTGTATGTATGCCTGTGTGTCTCTGTCTGACTGTCGGTCTGTCTGTCTGTCTGTCTTTCCAAACATTTTTCTAGCTGCCCAGCTATTTTAGCTGAAGAGAAAAGTGTGTGTGTACAGCAGGAATAGTCATGTGTGTGTAATGGTGTTGATTACATGAGCCCTGTGCTCCTGTCCCCAGATGGCACGGAGTGGAGCTGTCACCTGCACTCTGAGATCGAGGGCTCGTGCAGTAAGGTGCTCTTCAAGGAGAAGGGCAGCATCCTGCAGCTGGTCATGAGCAAGAAGATCCCTTTTAACATATGGCCCACTCTCATGGTCAGCCACTGCACCGTCATCTCCACATATCTAGTACATTACATAGCGTCATAGGGCTTTTGATTAATTGATGTACGACATGAAGTTATGTTTTGTACGTTTTTTCCACTGTATAGCGTAATAACATGGAGAGCGAGCCGGTGAACATCAAGATGGAGAGCGGCAAAGAGCAGGTGATCAGCACCGCGGAGACGCCCAAGCCTGCTGCCCAGCACGCCACACCACCGGGGGGCGCCGAGCAGAAGCGTGGGAAAACCGACCGCGGTGTGAAACGCGGGATGAAGAACAAAGCAGCGGCAGAGAGGCCGGAAGGTGGTGCGCCGAAGCCCACCGATGGCGCCAAGCCGGGCCAGCCAAAGGCCGACGCCACCCCAGAGCCCAGTGCCAAACGCACCGTACGCACAAACAAGTCCTCCAAGACCCCCTCCTCCTCCACCTCCACCCCCACCACCCCCACCCCCACCACCACATCCACAGCAGGGGCCGCCTCAGTTAAAGACCCCCAGCCTAAGCCTGCTGTCAATGGGAAACTGTGCAACCTCACTCCCCTTGCTGACACCCCTGTCACAGCCACCACCACCACCACCACCAGTACCACCACCACAACCAGTAGTACCACTACCAGGGACAACAGGGTAGCCACACCAGTCAGAGACCGCGAGCGGACACCTGTACCAGCAGCAGGGCCGGCCAGCAAGAAGCCGGATTCCAAACTTCAGGTGAGGCTCGCCAAAAGCAGGGAGACGACGCTTCAATTTAGGCAAATCAGTTAATGATCTTTATAGCCGAATTTCCATTCAGTGACTGGCAGACAGACCAACAGAACTGCTATACTTGGAGCACAATAAGAAGTATTGCTCTGCATGCTAGCTTGACGCATAAAAGTTACGGGCACAGTTCTGATGGCTGACCAAACTGTGTTAGTAGTGCTAAACTCTACAGCGTGTCTCCCAAATCTGTCATGTTTGCTGGCACTGCCTAGTGGTTCCTCCTTATGCTGTAATAACCTAGATTTGTTGCCACCAACACGGGTCTGTGAAGGTTACGCAGGTTACTGAAGGTTTTGACTTGTGTTTGACTTAGGTCACTATATAGTTATAATAATAATTATAAACTGTGTTGTTGGCCCTTCAGGTTGAGAGGGAAGAGCAGAAGCCAGAGCAGCTGGCTGTTTCAGTAGCCGGGTTAGACGCGCACCCCTCCCCAGCTCCTGCACGGACACCCAGCCCAGCCAGCGGCCACAGGCCCGAGACGGCCACCAACGGCCTGGCCAGCCACGCAGGCCAGGGGGACAGGAACACCAGCCCTGTCCCAGAGAAAGACACTGACGAGCGCGTCGACGCCTCCAAGAGCCCGCAATCCCCGCCTCTGGGGTCGGGCAGCCCAACACCAGCCACGGTCCTGAAGGACGACGACGGCGACTCAACGTGCAAAGCTGGAGTGGAGGAGGAGAAGAGGGACAAGTCAAAGGAGGAGCCTCCGGAGAAGAGCCAGGAGGAGGAGGAGGAGGAGAAAGGTGAGCAACCTGCGTCACATCAGGCATAAAAGAGGAAGTTGTGGAGTTTATGTGTGTGTGTGTGTGTGTGTGTGTATGCACGCACACATGTGCGGTGTAAGACTGCTGACCTGATTTTCATGGTATGATGGAAACTTGTAGCATGGGCCCAGGAAGATCAAATACATTTTTGGAGTGACTTTGACTTGACACATTCAGTTTCACTTTCATTAATTATTATTATTAATGTTTATTTGGTATGGACATAGCAATTACATTGGACAAACCAGATGCATTGATTTGAGTGTTTTAGCACAGGTGCTAATTCGCAACACTTGTCCATACTGTTGTGAGACATGCCATTTTGCTTTGATGGAGGTTTGCAAGCTTGAAGTGCCCCCTCTACCATAATTGGGTCTCAGTGCCCATGGGGATTCAGGTTCGATTCCAGCCTGCTGTCATGTCCCATCTCTCTCCCACTCACTTCCTGTCTCGCTCCACTGTCCTGTCCATATAAAGGCAAAAAGAATGTATATAAAAAAACATGAAAGTCATGTCTGTATCTTCCTTTGAAACTGCAGATATCATAAGCTCAGCAGTGAAAATGTGTATTCTCTCTGTAGCCCCTGAACCCATGGTGAACCTGAAGTTAGTGAAGAACGACTCGTATGAGAAAGGGACAGACCTGATGGTGGTGAATGTGTACATGAAGGGCATCTGCAGGGAGACGTCCAGGGTCCTCTTCAGGGAACAGGACTTCACGCTCCTTTTTCGAACCAGGTGAGTGTGGTCTACTTTTGCACAGAATCTCAGACCACAGCAGCTGTGCTCTTCTCACACAAATCAGTGCAATTGTGTTTGTATTTCTGGTCGATAATCTCAGACTAAAGTGTCTCTTTAAAATCTGATAGGAATCACTCAAATATATAAAGACATTTTGGACTAAAAACTAAGACTCTGTTCTGTGTTTTCTGCCCTAGTGACCCTAATTTCCTGCGCCTTCATTCTGACTGTGGACCAAACACTGTCTTTAAGTGGCAGGTCAAACTCAGGTGAGATACACACCCTGGACACCCTCTCCCACTTTTGGTTATGCTTCTCTGTGTTTATCAAGGTCAGCTTGGTGTTTGCAACACTTGGCTTTTGAGCTTGTCCACTCTGAGGCAAAAACTACATTTTGTACGTGTGTGTGTTGGCAGGAATCTGATCCAGCCCGAGCAGTCGAGCTATGCCTTCACCCCGTCCCGAATCGACATCATGCTGAAGAAGAGACACAGCCAGCGCTGGGGGGGCCTGGAGGCCCCCGCCACACAAGGTCTGCTGCCAAGCTTCTACTTGGAACCGCGCACGCACTGTCTCCATAGACAGACACAAACAATAACTCGCACACGTGCGCACGTTCATGCACACCCCAGAAAGATTAACAACAGTGTCCTGAGTCTATTTTATGCCCTTGATAATGCACCCTCAAAATAACTGTGTCGGTAAGGCACATGACCAAGTAATCGTCAGTTAACACTGTCGGTTGTTTGAATATGCTGAATTATTCGTATGCACACCCTTAATGACGCATATGAGTATATTTTAGGGACATTCACATCTTTCGTGGATGGCTGACAACTTATTGCCTCCAAGATGTCTAAGGTCATTAACTGTTCACAAGAGAGGTATTATTAGGACGTGCTTTGTGTATTTGTCGTGTTTTTTTCCCAGTCCAGTATGTACATGGAAAAAAGTCAATACAGAAAGATGATATTCTTTCACTTCACCTGTTCTTCCATCTCCCACTTGAATTTAGTGTGTGTGTGTGTGTACGACGTGTGTGTATTTGTGAGTTGGGCAGGTTGCTTGTGTTTACATGCACAATGTAGGCCACTGCTTGGTACTGGAATGTGATGGCAGGGTGAGCCAGTAACTTAATATGGATTCCAGTCCCCTGGTGCCCCAGCGTGGGAGTGTGTGTGTGTGTGTGTGTGTGTGTGTGTGTGTGTAAGTGTGTCATGACCTGCCCAGAACTGAGTGGTGTCCCTGACTGCACCATTGCCTTGCTTCAGGACAAACCTAAAACACACGCACACACACGCACGCACACACACACACACACACACACACACACACACACACACACACACACACACACACACACACACACACACACACTCACACCCCAGTGTGCAAATGTGAAAATTCATTGTCCCACATACTATTCTTACACTTGCAGTATGACTGCCAGAGGTCACATAGTAAACATTTTGCTGTGATGTCCATGCAGTATGAATTGGGTTTTATCCGCTCCTTCCAGCAGCTCTTTTAGTTCTGACCCTTGGCTTCTAACCACAAGCTCCATCCTCCTCTGTTTAAGGTGCAGTGGGGGGCGCCAAGGTCGCTGTGCCCTCCGGCCCGTCTTCCTTAGATAAGAGCCAGCCAGGTAGCAGCCAACACGCTTTGCCCACGAAGGAGGAGCCACGGGTGGGAGAGGAGAAGCCCAAGCCCCCCCGGACTCCAGAGGATGCCGGTCTGGACACCGTTAGTCCGCGCTCCGAACACGTCGCCATCAAACAAGAGTCCAGTGTCACTACGGTAAGAGGGAGTCTGCGGAATAGACGCAATATAGGGTACATATAGGATCTAGAATAGTTCATGCCAATTTGCCCAACATCTGTGTGTGTCATTTTCAAGAAATGGGAATGAAGGATGTATCAGGGTCAGTGGATTAGTGCCATATCCCTCCCTTATCAGTGTGCACAGATTTACAGTGGCATGTATTTCAGTTCAAACACAGTTCAGAACAAGAAAAAGTAACCCATGAATGTCAAATGCTTACACTTTAATTGAGCTCCTTGTTCAAAGGCTCAGTACTCAGGAAATACACTTGGCTAAGTCTGTCGGTGTGCTGTCCTATATCAGTAGTTCTAGAAGCTTCTGCTAAATGAATTACGGCCATTTGCACGTTATTATAAGATTAGCACAAGCGTATTGGGTGCCTAGGGATGGATCCACCTTGTACAACCTACGCAAGACCTTGTATCTGTTTGTTAAAGTCAATTCATTACCCTGACTGTTAGAGGATGCGCCAGATCCTACGTGTAGCCAGTGGATCTGCTTATCAGTGTGTGTAATATGTGTGTGTGTGTGTGTGTAGAGATAAGGGAGAGGAGGCAGAGAGCCTGCACTTCGTCTGGCACAGACTGGTACAGACACGGCCAAAGGTCGCTACTCGCTACTTCCCAGCGAGCTCATCAAGTAGTTTAATATCTGCTGCTGGGAATTACAGTACGCTGCCTGCCACCAAGAATGCACACAGGTAGTCTGTCAGCTAGCTAGCCTACTGGCAGAGTGTGTGCTGGGCCCTCCTCACTTAATTAAAACCAGACTCCAGAGACCAGACATCAGCCCAGAAACCAATATGAAATGGGTTATCATGCCTTCCTTTCTCTAATGCATGCCATCTGCTAGCGAGATGGCATATTATCAGAGCTTGCAAAAGACTCGGTGAACATAAACTGGGTTTTTGCGGCATGTTAAATGCTGGTCGTTGCTCCTTGTTGACGTAGCGTGTTGGCTTTGGCGATCTCTTTCAGCCCAAGCCCACCTGTATGGTGCAGCCCATGACTCACGCTCCCCCCTCGGCCAGCGAGCGCTCGGAGGAAGAGGAGGAGAAGAAGGTCTGTCTGCCAGGCTTCACGGGCCTGGTCAACCTGGGCAACACCTGCTTCATGAACAGCGTCATCCAGTCCCTGTCCAACACGCGAGAGCTCCGAGACTACTTCCACGGTGAGCGTGCGCCTCCCAACCTCATCAGAACACTCATGTCTTTCTATTTTCTAGGTGTTGAATGGGCTGATGTTTTATGTACCAAAATGCCCTTTGAAATGTTATACCCATCACTTACTCCACGTCCTGTTTCCACCCTTCTCATCCTCCTAAACCCTCTTGTCTGTTTTTATGCCTCTCAGCAATTGAATGTGTGTTCCAGTCAGTGGTTAGGAAATAAGTGTGATTGATTTAGGCATCAGCTTGTAGTATAGTCACCTTTTGCAGTTTCATATCAGCTTAATGTAGAAGACTGCAGCGTTGTAATTAGAGTTGTAATGAAGGATGATCATGAGTCGGGGCCTGTGAGTATGACTGTGAACTCTGTGCTCGTGTGGCCCTGTCAGATCGGGCGTTTGAGATGGAGATCAACTGCAGCAACCCACTGGGCACGGGGGGCCGGCTGGCCATTGGCTTCGCTGTGCTGCTCCGGGCGCTGTGGAAAGGCACACACCACGCCTTCCAGCCCTCTAAACTCAAGGTACACACACACACACACACACACACACACACACACACACACACACACACACACACAGTTAGCAACTATGTATTCTATACTAACCTATCCTAAGTGGTTCAAACGAGATGCTTACATTGTCTCATTGTTTTCTACAATGTCAGTAAACATACTTGACTTGGCTAGTTGAGTCACTCACTGACACAGACCTTTATACTCAGACAGAAATGCTGGACAACCTTGATTTGTTGAATTCCCAAACAAAATGAACGAAAATGTCATTGAAAGAAAGTTCGTCCATACCTGTATCTCTCTTCCCTCTCCCCCCTCCCCCTCTCTCCTTCTCTCCCTCTACTCCTCCCCCTCTCTCCCTTTACCTCTCTTCTCTCCCTCTCTCCTCTCCCTCTCTCCATCTCTCCATCTCTCCATCTCTAGGCCATAGTGGCAAGTAAAGCGAGTCAGTTCACAGGCTATGCGCAGCACGATGCTCAGGAGTTCATGGCCTTCTTGCTGGACGGCCTTCACGAGGACCTGAACCGCATCCAGAACAAGCCCTACACAGAGACCGTGGACTCTGACGGACGGCTGGACGAGGTAACGGACGAGGACCGCACGTAGTTTCCTCTCCAGAAAAATAGTATATGAAATAAAAAATTAAAATGGAGCGGGTGAAACCTGGATAAATCATGAGCACTGCCCTCACAGATGCTGTTTCATGTGCTGAGTACAAACAGGCAGGAGAGGCTTGATGTTTTGATCCTTGTATCTTGGCTATAAATCCCCCTGCAGTACCATCAGTGCAAATCCTCTTTTATCAAGCTGCTTCTTTCCCTTGAACCTGAGAGAAGTGTGTGTGTGCGTCCATAGGTGGTGGCTGAGGAGGCTTGGCAGAGGCATAAGATGAGAAACGACTCGTTCATTGTGGACCTGTTTCAGGGCCAGTACAAGTCCAAACTGGTCTGCCCCATGTGCTCTAAGGTGAGGCATGATACACATCACTTATTGCACCATTTCGTGAGAATCTGAACTTGCTTTGAAGTTTGTTT
Organism: Sardina pilchardus; assembly: GCF_963854185.1. Taxonomy (NCBI): domain Eukaryota; kingdom Metazoa; phylum Chordata; class Actinopteri; order Clupeiformes; family Clupeidae; genus Sardina; species Sardina pilchardus. The sequence continues at coordinate 8,634,053 of NC_085000.1, read as the reverse complement.
TTGTTTTGAAACATGTTTTTGTGAAAAAGTCCCCCTAGTGGTAGAGATGAGAGCTGGAGTGTGTCCACTGTCCACGGTTAAATAAGTGCTATGAACTAGATGTCTCTCCCAAACAGGTTCATAGTCCACACCTTTTGAGTAACCCATATCTGTCTGTGCCTGTGTGTGGAGTGTGTAATTAAGCCTAACCCAGGTCTAAACTGACTTAGACATAGATTCTGTATTTGAGATGCTGTGTAATCCCGGACGTTGCTTAATGTGAGTTTGAGGGAAGCCATCCCACTGTGTTGAAATGCTTGCAGTGGGAGTGCTGCGTAAGAGCCGTGCGGCCGGGCGCTGACGTAATCCCTGAGGCGGCACAGGGCCCGTCTATGTGGAGGGGGATGAGCTCAGCGGGCCGTGCCGACTCTGAGCCGTTGGGGGCAGCGGGGGTGACGGGGAGGGAGGCTTCGTGTGACGGCAGCCATTAGAGACGCTGCTGCAGAGTGCACTGGCTGACTAAGGAATCACTGTTCAATCAGAGCGCCTGGCAAATGGGACCCTCCCTACTGGGACTTTAAGTGTAGTGTGTGTGAGTGTGTGAGAGAGAGAGAGGGAGGGAGTACAGAACGGAAGGAGAGAGAGAGAGTGTGTGTGTGTTTGTGTGTGTGTGACCGCTTTCACCCTTTCTCCTTGTCACACTGTGTGTGCGTTAAGTGTCTGGTGCAGGGTGTCTTAAATCTCCATCCTGCCCTAATGTGATTAAATGGAATTCAGGAATCGAGTTACCCGGGAAACGTTGGCCAGTGTTCCAGGGCTGGCACTGAGAAGGCTTTTAGAGGGAAGTGGAGTGGAGTGAGGTGTGATCAATGCTGCGCTCTCTCTCTGTTGCAGGTGTCCATCACCTTTGACCCCTTCCTCTACCTGCCAGTGCCCTTGCCTCAGAAACAGAAGGTGCTGACCGTTTTCTTTTTCGCTAAAGAGCCACACAAGAAGCCCATCAAGGTAAACCCAAGTGACGTTACATCAAAGCTCTTTTACAGCGTCAAGTTCTTATTTAGTACAGGAAATCATTGACATTGATTTGCTTTAATCCGGCTGTTTTTTTTTTGTCTTTTTTGTTTTTGGTTGCTGGTGTAGTTTCTTGTTAGTGTCAGTAAGGAGAACTCCAGCACAGCAGAGGTCCTGGAGTCGGTCTCCCGGAGTGTCAGGATTAAACCAGAAAACTTGAGGTTGACCGAGGTAACACACACACACACACACACACACACACACACACACACACACATAAATACACATACAGACCATAGACTGTAAAAAATATACAGACACACACATTTCTAACTTTCATTCAACAAATACAACAAATAACAGAGAGTATTTGTTATTAATTGTGATCAAACAGCTCAAAATGAATTTATCTCTCTGTCTGTTCCTCTCTTTCCATTTTCCCTGTCAGGTGGTGAAGAGTCGTTTCCAGCGGATCTTCCTGCCGTCCCACTCTCTGGACGCAGTGTCCCCCTCCGACATGCTCTTCTGCTTTGAGGTTCTGTCCAAAGAGCTGGCCAAGGAGAGAGTGGTGCTGCTCAGGGTTCACCAGGTGAGAGCCACGCTACACCTGTCCTCCCCGCTGCGCTACACCTGTCCCCGCTACGCTACACCTGTCCCCGCAGCCAACCAGAGCCGACTGCCCGACTCCGACTCTCTTTTTCAGTTGTGCATCTGCGCAGCATGCAACCTCAAACCCAGCTTGGATATGAATGAGTTGGTGTAGTGGTAACTTGCTGGTAGATACTGTGTAGTAGGCCTATCTATGTATGTTAGGCTTGTAAATTCTTGATGCTTCGTTTTATGTGTAGGGTCCCTAATTCATACTACTGCAGAACTGTGTTGCTATTTTGAGCATAAAATGAGTGGTAAAAAAATAGCGGTTTGGATACATTTGGCACGCTGCCCTTTGTATTTGCACTGTTTTAGCCTTTTGGGCTGTGAGCTCTAAAGCCGGTCAAGCTCGGTACTCTCGATGGGGTGTTGGACTCATTGACATGGTGAAAAAGACCCTGGGTTCAAATTACTTGAATTACACTTTAAGTGGACAGTGTTTGAGAGCAACAGCTTTTCTCTATCTACTGTACGAGACCTACCATAACCTGCAAACAGTCAACAGATCGACTATACTGACCCACCTGTTACATCTCATAGCTTAAATAAATACTGTATCAGATGCACTCAAAAAGTCACAACTGAACTTGTCAAGCAGTACAAAGTGGAGACATCTCTGACATTGTTAATGCATGCCCAGATTGAGCAATATTACAGGGCAATCACATAACCGGTTCCATGTCTTCCAGTTAGATGATTAAAGTTCTGAAGAATGATCATTAAAGGGGCGTTCTGTAACTCCAGTCATTTCTTCACCGATTTCTTACTGTTGTCGTTGCATTTTTTCTACGGAGCTCCCCCTACAGCTTTGAGGTGCATATTTCTCTATGATCTTTTTGGTCTTTTTGCTGGCTCTGCCATTACAATGATTTCTAAACTGTTTTATTCATTTGAAAATGTTGCATAGGGGGCCTTTAAAGTTGTCAAGAAACTTGAGGTTGATATGAGAGGGAGTGTATCGTATGTGTGACCGTGTGAGCAGTCAGCTTCCTGAATCTCAATATTATGATCACAACAAGTCTGGGCAAAAGACTAAGTCAGTACCAGTCAGAGGCTACAATCATTGTTTTGCACTTTTATGATGCCATCGCATCACCATATGTAGCATATTGGTTTTACAAAAAATATTTGGCAGTATTTTTAAACTACAAAAATACACACCTATAAAGTATTTTTTTTATACAAAATATGAAGCAATTTTTGTATACAATAAAATGAAATACAGATGGAAAAAATGCAATTTTAAATTCATGTATCAGAAATATTGCCCGTCCCTCACTGTTGGCTATAGCAACTGGAGCTAGGTAGTACTGATTTTTTTGTGTTTGTGTTTGTCAATTTTGATATTATTTGACTTTTGCTATAATTGCTTTGCTATATCACTCACCCAATTTCTACCAGCCAGCCCAAATGTAGTAGGCTGCGAACAATGACTATAAACACTACAAACGGTTACTTTAACATTAATATTACAATTTTACGTCCACATTTATCAATGGTAAGGAAAGCCTGTCCGGAGTATTCTTCATATTCCTTTATTTGCTCTGCTCTAGGAATTTGGTTTCTCTGTGTTTATCTGGATGCTCAATATCCCATCCCCCACCCAGTCTATTCATTCATTTTGTGTGTGTGTGTTTGTGTGTACAGAAGCCGCAGGTGCCCAGCATCCCCATATCCAAGTGTGCAGCGTGCCAGAAGCCTCCGCTCCCTGAGGAGGACAAGCTGAAGAGGTGCACACGCTGCTACCGCGTGGGCTACTGCAACCAGTAAGTGAACTCCTCATCTCCGCACACCACCACAGTCATAGCAGTCATATGGAGGATGTACACAGGGCTCCCTGGTGTGTGTGTGTGTTAGTTTGTATGGAGATGGACGGCTGCATGGAATGGTTCAGGCACTATTTTATCTGACCAGCCATCTGTGGGTCTCAGATTCATGGGATTTGGATTACGTTTACGGTTGAATGGTTTTAATTGGTCGTTTCCTTCTCTCTATGAATATTTCTCATGGTCTATGCTCTTGTTTTTCCTAGGGCATGCCAGAAGAATCACTGGCCCACTCACAAAAACCAGTGTCGGCCCAACTTTGAGAACGTGGGTCTGCCTTTCCTGGTCAGCGTGCCCGAGTCCCGGCTCACGTACGCACGGCTCTCCCAGCTGCTGGAGGGATACTCCAGGTACGAGCTCACACCAGCGGGGGCCGGGCCACGGCTTACTGTGACCCAGGGACCACAAATCTGACTTAGGAATCAGCCTCAGGACTACCACCGAATATGTGCCACATGAAATAGTGCATACCACTCAAAACTAGATCATGAAATGCATGGTCATGGACCATCAGTGGGCCGCAGACCACTGGTTGAGAAACCCTTGGGGGATAGAAGTCTCTGGGATGGGCAGTTTTTCGAGTTTTAATCAGTTTAGAGACACTTTCTCTGAGGGGTATAAAAGGCACTCTTAAAAAAGCACATAGTCATAGGGAAATGTGTTTACACACTGCTAAGAAATTGCTTATGCTGGCAACACTTGGATGGCACTGTAATTCCAGCCCGTCTGTGCTGTCCCCAGGTACTCTGTGAATGTGTTCCAGCCGCCCTTCCAGTCGGGCCGGACCTCTCCGGAGGTCAGCCAGTGTCGCGGAGACCTGGCCCCCATGCCGGACGGCGTCGCCGAGGACTCGGCTCCAGACGAGCACCCGACTCACGCCAGCGGAGCCGGGGACGCTGCCGACCTGGACAGCCTCAACGGCAACAGCCCGGCAGACGTGGCGCAGGCAGCTGCCCGTGCGGCGGCGGGCGCAGAGCCCGACTCCCTCTCCACGCGCACCACGGACTCGGGCTTCTCTGAGCTCCCCTCCAGCACCCATGATCCCCCAGAAGAGAAGGAGACCTCCTGTGAGAAGAGCCTGAAGCCTGAAGGTACAGCGTCATGATGTGGTGGTGGGAGTGGGTGTAGCCTCAGATCAACACATGTCACCATATACAGTATATGGAATACATTGTGCAGATGTCTTACAGGCACACAAAAGAGTACAGATAAATATGCAGATAGACTTAAAGGCCTGTACATGAGAGACTAGTCTTAATGTAAAAGAGGACGTCATTGAAAATCTCTGACCAAACCTTTTAGTCCAGGGCTAGGCTTAATCCGTGTTTGGGAAACTGTAAAAAAAAATAAAAAAAGAAAGTCATGATTTGGTTAACTTTAGGCCATCCGTTTCCAGTATCATATCTCCTTCCCAGAATACCTCTATTTTTAGCCCAGAAGCTGATCTGGCCAGATGAGGTGATGATATGTGATCGTGTCTTGTCTGGTGTGTGTTCCCTCCCCAGCGGTGGTGGCAGGGTTCCAGCAGGCCTCGGAGAGCGGCTCTGGCCACGCCCCCCAGTTCTACATCTCCCTCCTGGACGCCAGCAACAAGGAGGAGCGGCTGGAGGACAGAGGTACAGTACGGGCACACGCCACTGACCTTGATGGGAGCCGGCTCCCTGGAGCTATTGCAGTGACCTGCCACACGGGGCACTATGTGGAATGGGGATAGGAGAGCAGCTGCTGTCCTGCTGCACACACTGTGCTGTATTCAGTATGCATGTGGTTTGGTAGTGAAGACATGAAGTGTTTGTGAACTGATGGATTCAGGCACAATGATGCAATCATCTCTAATGTTGTGCTCTGTGTGGTGCCTCTCCTCTCTCTCTTCTTCCTCTCCCTCTCTCTCTCTTTTTTTCTTTCTTTCTTTCTTTCCTTCTCTCTTTCTTTCTTTCATTCCTTCCTTCTTTCTGTCTTTCTTTTTTCTGTCTTTCTTTCTTTCCTCTCTCTCTCTCCCCCTCTCCCTCTCCATCTTCCCTGCAGAGGGTCCTCTGGAGATCCCTGAGGACTGCACGGTGGAGCTGGTGTGGAAGAACAACGAGCGGCTGAAGGAGTACGTGCTGGTGCGCTCCAAGGAGCTGGAGTTCGAGGAGGACCCCGGCTCCGCCAGCGAGACGGCCCGCGCCGGACACTTCACCCTGGAGCAGTGCCTCAACCTCTTCACCAAGCCAGAGGTGCTGGCCCCGGAGGAGGCCTGGTACGACATGCGACACCTGCGCACACACACACACACACACACACACACACACACGTGCACCTGCACATACAGCACACGAACAGAGGTGCACACTTGCACATGCTTACATCCATACATACATATATAAGTCAAGTCAATCTATTTATTTGTGAACACCACAGTGACACCTTATCTTTGTTTGTAGTCTTGAGTGTTAAGAGCAGCAGATTGAAATGGTCTCTTATAAAAGCAGAAGGGTCAGGCTGAATAGTACAGTTCATGTGAAATGTGGCAGTATCTGTAAAGACTAGGATAATGTCTCCTATTTAGGACAGGTTTAGAAGGATGTAGATTGGTCTTTAATACTGCTGTGAAAATCAGGCCAATCGTAGAAGAGGATTGTGATGTCTGTCCGTGTCCATTTCTTGACCGCAGGTACTGCCCTAAGTGCCAGCAGCACCGGGAGGCGTCTAAGCAACTGCTGCTATGGCGACTGCCCAATGTGCTCATCATCCAGCTGAAGCGCTTCTCCTTCCGCAGCTTCATCTGGAGGGACAAGATCAACGACATGGTGGACTTTCCCGTCAGGTACACACACACACACACACACACACACACACACACACACACATATTTAATGATATGGTGAACTGTCTTGGTAGGTACACAAATACACACAGTCGAGCATCATTTTTGATCAATTTTGACCCTTCATGTCAATTCACACATTCACCTGTAATGATGGCCTTTTCACAGACCTGCATTGTAGTTGGCACACAACCTACCAGCCCACATCCTACGGAAAATGTGACCTTTTTCTTTTCTCTGTCCCGTAGGAACTTGGATCTCAGCAAGTTCTGTATTGGCCATAAGGATGACATGCAACCTCCCGTCTACGACCTGTATGGGGTAATAAACCACTACGGTGGCATGATAGGTGGCCACTACACTGCCTATGCCCGGCTGCCCAACGACAAGAACAGCCAGCGCAGCGATGTCGGTATGTCCCTTCTGCCAGCACTCACTTTGCTCTATGTAGACTTTCCAACTCCATTGTCTTTTGCTTGGTAGCCATGATGGCATATATCTATACCTATAACTAGAGATTGTGTTTGTGAAAATGTGTAAATTCACAAACACAAACAAAAGAGTATAGTTAATTCCTTTGTTACTTCTGTAACCTGGTCCTTGCCTGCCATCTCTGTGCCCTCGGTCAGGTTGGCGTCTGTTCGACGACAGCACGGTGACGACGGTAGAGGAGAGTCAGGTGGTGACGCGCTACGCCTACGTGCTCTTCTACCGCCGGCGCAACTCCCCCGTCGAGCGACCGCCGCGCTTCCTCGGGCCCCTGGGGGCTGAAGCAGCAACGGGAGCCGGAGCCGCCACCAGCCAGGTGAGGACCACACACACACACACACATACACACACACACACACACACACACACACACACACACACACACACACACACACACACACACACACACACACACACACACACACACACACACACACACACACACACACACACACACACACACACACACACACGTCCCCTTTAACCTGTCATACAGTTTGGAGTTTTCTGTGATATTTCCAGAGCTGGAAAAAAAGCTTCATTAGGACAGATGTTTTATGCTTATTCTTGGTTCGGAACCCTCATGCTATACATGTATTTGTATTATGTTTTGTCATTTTGGAACTGCTAGAGCACATTATAACAATCCCAGCTTTCAAAATCATTTCACACAGCAGTAAAAGGCCCCTAAAACGTTATGGTTCAGCACTCCACTGTCCAAGACCTACTGTACTCTTGAAGAGTTATGGTGTTTATATGAGGTCGTTGAATTGGTTGTAGTTAAGGGGGCTCTGCATGACACATGAGGGTAATGATCTGAATGATCTCTCATATGTGGGGGGAAAGGGCAGTGGTGACCTTGGAATAGTTTATGCAAATGATGATTATTATCATTTATATAATGGGCAGAGATCTGACTGGATGCAAAAATCGAAAGGTCACAGACACGCACAGGCTCGAAAGAAACAGTCAAAGACTGTGCTCCTTGTGTCTCTTTATTCAGCTTCCTGCTATTTGGTGTGGAGCACCGATGTTGTCTGTGTGGGAGTCCTTTCAGTGTTCATCAGAGGAAGGGAGTTAGTTTTCTCTCAAATTGGCTCTGGGCCAACCACAGCATTGTTAAGCTCCTTCTGTTCGATATTAACCCAAGTAAACTACAGTCAGATCTTTTCCACTGAAGGTTTGTGATGCTTCTCATCAACTCCGAGCTGTTGGCCTTCTTAGTGCCGTCCTCAGGAGCCAGGGCAGGGTGTGTTCTGTGCGGGCTGTGTTATTGTCACAGTGGTTAAAAATATGTCAAGTGTTCAAGTAATCTGTTTTTCTCTCGTCTATGTGGGTCTGAGCATCTAACCATAATCAGAAATAGCTTATTAAACCCAATGCCCATGTTGGCAGAGCTTTAAAAAAGTGCTTTGGGGTTTTGGTCTTACGCTGCCGAATCTTAAATGTTGTATGTGGCAAAAATATGAAGTTTTCAGCTCAATGCTGTTGTGTTATTTAAGTGTGTGTGTGTGTGTGTGTGTGTGTGTGTGTGTGTGTGTGTGTGTGTGTGTGTGTGTGTGTACACGTGCAAAGTTTGGCCTGAACAATCATGTCCCACCCAGTCTATGGTCTCACCACAAGTCTGGCTCACGTCAGGCTGCTGTAGCATCCTTTAGCTGTGCGTCAGGTTTTCTAACCACAGGTGACTATTGCAGGTGTTTTGAAATGATCTGAAATGCAGGTGTTTTTAAGCCCAGCTGACTGGCAAGTGTTGTTATTGCTTAACCCGGGGTCTTAAGCTCTAAGTGCTTGTGAAGGCCCCGCCCGAGCGCCGCCTTTCTCTAGAAGCTGACACAGGTTTCCGCCAATCGCAGGCCTCTCTGATCTGGCAGGAGCTGGAGGAAGAGGCGGAGAGACAGGAAGTGCGGCACCGGGGCCCATTCGTCCGGCCACGGCGATGCACGGCGCGCGGGCAGGACGCGGAGGACGAGGATGACGGCGAAGAGGGCCGGCCGCGGGGACCGCAGGCCCAGCGACGACGACAACAGCAGCAGCGTCGCCAGCGCCATGGCAACAGCATCTCTGATTACTCTGACGATGACTATGTCAAATATTTTGTCCTGGGCACACTTGCTGCCCTGCTAGCACTGGCCCTCAATCTCTTCTACCCCCTGCTCTACCGCCGTTAGCTAGCCACTCCTAGCCACCCAAAGTACACACTTGAACTCAGTACACCTGTATGTATGTATTTATGGAGCTCTGTATGTAAGCATATATTTATTTATTACTATCTATTTGAAGTCACGCACATGATAGAAAGCACACGATATAAATGGCAATCAGGAGAAGTGTAAAGCAAAAAAAAAAAAAAAAAAAGGAAAGAAATTGCACTTTGAAAACACTGCAGATGCGCACACTATCAGAGGTTGATTATTCAGGCGACAGAACTGGGCTACCACCTCCATCTTCCATGATGCTGCTATATACTGTAGTGTAGTGCCACCCTGTAGATCTCTGGGAAACGTTCATCACCTTGGGCTCCTGGATTCATCATTATCCACCAATCAGTTAATTAACACTTCCGGTTGAAGCCTCTATTTTGGCTTCCCCAGGTAATACACTCGGGCTGTAAAACAGATGCAGGGCTTTGGACCCCCCCTTCGTGCGAAGTAGGGAAGTTTGTGATTTGTAGGGACATTCAGGACACAGTTTTGCACTACACGCTACCTTATGGGATCTGATAGTGTTGTTAGTATGTGAGTATGCTGCAGAGTTTTGAGTATGCGAGAGCAGCAGCGGGATGTAGTATGGGTGATCCTGTAGGTTTTAGGAAAAAACATTCAGATGCCGAATACTTGACATGCACTTGACCTAAAATTGTTACTTGAGTGTGACCATGATTAGGCAAGGTTGACAACATGAATGTCATTGGTGCATTGGTTTTAGCTTTTGTGGTTTTAATGTGAGTTAGTGGTCAGCATTGGCTGTATTTAGTCATGCACTAGGACAGATGCCATATACAAATAATAATATTTGCAAGTGGTTATATTACATTTATAATTAATTCACCAATCGTCTTAATTCTTTTAAAATACATAAGGTGTCCTCTGGTGACAGACACTATCAAAAAGTTAGTTTTGTTTTGAGTTGTATTTAAACCATATATGCCATTCCTGTCTTATCCTTGTATGTGATTCATTTCAGTAGAGCTTGGCAGCTAAAACTTAAATAAGAGACTTGATTGTAAAGTGAAATTATATCTGTGTGTTTGTAGTAGCACAGAGTAGACAGTAGGAAATCTGCCCACCAGCAACATGGTTTCCATAAAACACAGGTTTACACCATGATGGTGCTCTCTCTCTCTCTCTCTCTCTCTCTCTCTCTCTCTCTCTCTCTCTCTCTCTCTTGTTCTCTTGCTCTCTCTCTCTCTCTCTCTCTCTCTCTCTCTCTCTCTCTCTCGCTCACACATACATACACACACACACACACACACACACACACACACACACACCTTTATGAGCTTCCAAATGGTTTGGAAACACACATGGCAGATCAATATTTTGTTTCCCTCTTTATTTGGACCCCTACCGGTCTGTGGTAATTGCAGATTTTGTGCTGGTTTCTTATTTTCTGCCTTTTAAAGTATCAACATCACCTGCCTTGATTCTGCAGTGTTGCATGTCTTTTTTGCTGATTCTAATGGCCGATTTGTTGATTTATTTTAATATCTAAGTCTTTGTTATTGTTTGTGTGTGATTCTGTTTGTTTGAGATTTAAAGCTAAGTTTAAAAAGCCAAATCTATGTCCAGCTCGCTCCCAACATCTTAGACCTTACATTTCTCCCGTTACTTGAGTAATGTGGCTTTGGGTTTTCTTGAGGTCAGAAGCATAACTGTATATGTGTTGGACTGTAGAAGTACCCATGTGTAAGGGAATTCTAGGACCTGTGAAACTGCTTTGGGTGAGTGGTTGACTGTGTGTGAGGGCACAGCATTGGTTCCATTTGTTTCTGTCCAACCCTGTAGAAGGAGACGATGACTCAGGGACATTAGTGTTATGTCTTGGAGCCCCCCCTCCCTGTCCCTTGATTTTAAGCCATGTCACAGACCAGGAAAAGCCTCTGGACATTTTTATTTCATTTTCTTCCTTTTATGGCTCAGTGCAATGAAATACAATAAACCATCCATCCGCTATGCCAACACGAGGATCTACCTAAAGTCGTCTGAAAGTAGTCATAAATACTAGGACTAAATACTGTAACTGAAGTATGCAACTAGAGCTGCTAGAATGATCTATCTTTTGTCATAATGTATGTGAAGATATTTTTGTATATTAGGTAATTTATAGGAATTGCATTTGAAGAGTGATGGCCCTTTGTATTTGTCTTTCATCAGTTTAAACCAGAGCATTCAAGGTTAGATTGTCCTTATTGTGTCCTGGTGAAGAGTAGAGCTTGCAGTCTAGCGGTTCACAACCTTGCCTGAATGCTGTATTGAAACGACTAATGATATTTTAACGGAGGTGCAATGTTAATGTGATAATATTTAAATGAACAATGCTGTATAGGCTACAATTGCCACTGTTATTTAAGACCCAAGAGAAGACGTTTGTTAAAATATCCCAGCAATAACCTGTAATGGTACTCTGAAAAATCTGATGCTGCTCTGTAGTACAATTTACTTGTACTGGCTTTTAAAATAAAATGTCAATCTGATCACATCGGTCTGGGTGATGTTAATGTCGGTACAGTGGCAAATATTGAATGACCTTGTCCACATTGTTGGTGTGAAGTTGATCTGTGGAAGAAATTCTGTCCACTATTTGAAGTAATGAATGGATGCATCATGTTTCTCCTGCAGTGCTGCTCTTCACTGGGCTGGGTTGAGTGGATATGGTGATTGCCCAGGTCTTCCCCTTGTGCTTCAAAAAAGGTCCTATAGAAAGCCTGTCTAGTAACGCTGATTTATTTTACAGGCATCTAGTCAAGCGCTCTTTGGGACCGACCTGGACCCCGAAGGCCCCCCTCAGCTGACACCGGAGGTGGCCTCTGACCTCTTTGCGTCCTCGGGAGAGTGCTCCGCCCCATCCTACAGCAACCTGGAGGAAGTGGACTAAAGGGATCCTGAGGCGCTCTCGCCAGCGACCGCCAGCCCTGACTACCAGCCTTCTGGGAGAGGAGTTCCCCCACAAGGAACAGTTGGGGTCGGAAGAAACAACAACAACAACAACAATAACTATAATAACAACAACAAGACCGGGACTTTGGTGCTCTAAATTCTTGAAGGCGCTGTGAAGGTGCTACTGTTGCACTGGTGCAACGACCGAGCCGGGAAACAGATGGACAAAGGAGGAGGCGTATGCATGCACATTTTCTCCCTGTTGCGCTGTCTACACACACACACACACACACATGCACACACCTTCACTCCCTGTATACTCTCACCTCTGCTCTCGTTAAACACATGGCATATACGACATGTAGCCTCATACACAGGTACTATCACTGTGTGTATGAACACACACACACACACACACACACACACACATTCCACCAAATTAGATACATACACAAGCTTTAGATGTGCTGATAAAGGTTCACCTGTGTCTGCTCCCTATCTCTCTGGTCAGCCCTGGGTTCTGTAGACTTCTGGGGTTCTCCTCCTCTCCTTCACCTGCGGTCCTGCATACACACAAGCACCCACTGGGGATGAGGTTCTGTCCTCTGAGAACAGTGACGCGACTAACATTAAGCAGCTGCAAAACGGCCCTGCCCCCCCTTCAGCCATACTGGTCGATATTGTGTATCTGTGTGTTTGTGAAGTGGGCGGAAAACTGTGTGTGTGCGCGCGCGCGCTGGGTTCTGTTGTTTCTTTACTTTGTCCCTTCCTCCTTGTTTCTATTTTTTTGTCTTTTTTGTTGGGGTTTTTTGGAACCTGGGTAGATTTCTTTCCTTTTTTTTCTAACTATACTGAACTTGCTCAGTCATGTGTAATGTGTTAAGTGCACTGAAAGAAAATATATTAAAAGGTAATGCCAGTTTGTCATCCCATACCTGAAAATGTTCTTTTTCTTTCTTTTTTTAATAATCTGATCATTTTGAGTCCTTCAAAGCACAATGGTGCAAATGGCTGTAGTGTTGAGAAACTGCTTTGCCTTCCCTCATTGTGGTGTAATTGGTAGTAATTGTAATTTAAGGATTTTGAAGTTTCTCTTTGGACATTTTCAGTTCAATAACCTCACGGTTTTGTTGAAATGATTAAAGTTACTTTGGGGACTTAAATGAAATAAATGAAAATGAAAACTATAAGGCTTTGGACTTGTCAAAACTGCAGCTATTGTGTCAAGTGTGCTATAGATTGGCTAGATGATCAGATGTAACCATCTTCATAAGATATGGATTGAGAAACGCTGGACTCCTCCCTTAAAGTTAGTCTTTCCTTATTGTCTATTATTTGATTGTTAACTGAGTTCCACCTTTTCTAAGTTTGAACAAACCTGTGGAAATATTGTGTATTTCAGAGATTAAAAGGCTTGACATTGAAAAGAAAACCTGCATGTTGACCACCACTGTAGACCTAAAATGTCATTACCAATCATGTAAGCCCTTAGCCCACCTTGATGCCCTTTCTGTGTGGATTGTCTAGTGCCCCCTGTTTTGTTTGGTATTGGACTGCATATATTAAGTGGGTATATGGGTGTATGGTTTTCCAAATGCTGCTGTGAATATAATATAAATGGTTAATATAAGTAAATAAATAAGCTTTTGGGAAACTAAAAAAATGACAGGTAATGTTTGTATATGCAAACTCGGAATCATAAGTAACTTTCAATAAAGATTCCAAGAGGTGTTGACTTGTCATGTCCTTTCCTGAGCAAATGCAGCTGCTAGGCAGGGTAGAATACCTCAAAGGGCCCTGAAAAATGCTCTCCTTATTTTAGGCTACACTATGTAGTGACTGTTTGTGCAGCTTGTCTGTGATTTACAACCTATTTAAAGACCCCTTAAATGTTTGCACAAGGTATGCACTTTCATTGTCACCCAAGGACCTCAAACCATAGGCTACTCAAATACATTTGTCTTAGCTAATGCCAATTGTCGGCCTGATCCTGAGCTGATAACAGAATGGGTAGACGACTAGCAAGTGGCCAGAGATTCATTACCCCGACATATAGCCTATGGTAGTACAAATAGGCGAAGCATTTTTCCTGATGTTTCCTTGACTTGTCAGCCAATTCACTCACACACACACACACACACACACACACACACACACACACACACACACACACACACACACACACACATCAAAGGGATGGAAAGCTTTCTGACCCCAACGTGCGCAGACTTGTTCTGTGATGTGAACCGTAGAGGGGTCCATTTTTGTTTTAGTAATTCTACATGTAGGCTACAATAAACATGGCTCATAAAAAATCCATGCACAATATATCAGGTGCAAGGAGTCCATACATTCAGGTTGTTTCCTGACTGGTCCTCCATAATAAATATGTCCTCTAGGGTGCGCTAGTCAAAAAACCTCCCACACAAATCCCATTGCTACCTGCAAAACAAGGAAATGTGCAGTTTCAGCTGTTCAAAGCCGGTCTGTTTTCTCCATTACTTTCTCTCCCGTGCTGCCGTCTCATTCAACAAACCATGGTGTTGGTGTCATCAGTAGCTACACCTATGGGAGTGGAAATGCTATGTGGTAGGCCTATTTCAAAACCCGCATTTGGCGACAGAACGATAGCTAATGCCGTGCTCGTTAGCTAAATGTTTCATTTTAAAAATAACCTTAGCGATTATGAGTCTCAGCCAGCCAACATTACCATGGTAAGGTAGCAAGACAGCTAGTATCCGGTGGTGGTGTTTCAGATCCCTAAAATTGGTAGCCTATGTCAATATTGTATTTTATTCAGATATGTCGGAAGCGCTCATCCACACAGCAAAAAGTTACAGCAAAGCCAGGATTGTAAATGTCACCATGGTCATTCTTTGTCATTACCTACTAACGTCTCTAAGGACAAACATGTTAATGTAGCAAGTGTCATACTTTGGGTTTCATTCATTAACAGCAATTTGCTTCGATCGTTCAGTAGTCTGTAAACGTTCCGCTCAGGACTCCTGGATACTTAGTAGCCTACTCCGTTCCACAAATCTAGCCTTCCAGTGGAGGGACTTAATTGTAAGTAATGTCAGACACCGTGGTCAGAAACTGTGGTATAAATGAGACGAATGACGAGGACGAAGGAGAACTTCGATCGGGCGCACCTGGCAGTGGACATCCTACAGGGAATTCTGTCAGACCGAAGAAGCTCATTCTCCACATTGACTTGAACAATACCATCCTGGTATCAGATGCCGTGACTAAGCAAGGGACTGTCGCCGCTTTGGATTACTTTCTTTCCACGGTCACTTGGGGACATATGTCAAAAGGTAAGATGGTGTTATGCTGGTAAAAGTTGAATTGCATTGAATAAATGTCTTGTTTTATTTATTTGTCATAGCTTTATTCTTATGCAGATATTTTGGTTTGAGAAATTATTGTCTAGTTGTGGAACATCATTACACTTGGCTATGATTCAAGTATGTGACATTACCTTGTAACCCAATAGGCATGCATTGGGAATGTTGTAAAGCTAGATTTTCTGTTCTGTCAAGTCAACACATCCCCTCACTCTGCCTGCAGGTAAGTGGGAGTGGATATCTGAGGCCCCCTCCCTCTCGCCACCCAGCCAAGATGCCGTCAGTTACTACTCCAAGTTTGGCCGAGTGGCTGGCTTCACCTCAGCTGGACCGGGCCGGAAGTTCCGCGGGGTCCTGGAGGAGCACCTGGCTCTGCTGCGCTGGCCCGCAGACCTGCCTGAGGACAAGGAGTTCTCTGTGAAAGGGGAGGATGGCAACCTGTACCACTGGATCCTGCCTTCTTTCTTCCAGCTCCTCCAGGACCTGGCCTCCCAAGGCCGGGAGTTTGCCATCTTGTTCCGCACTTTTGGCACTGACCTGCCCCGAGTCTTGACCGTGGTCCGCAGAGCCTTGACCCAGGGGGACCATCCACTGTTCCCCGACCTCCCTGCCCTAAAGGTAGGTCTCAGATGGCAAACAGTTTGTTTGTCTTTAGTTTTTTAAGTCCATCGCAATGATTGTGTTGGTGCCTTGCTTAGCATCGGTGAAGGTGAAGGTGAGGTGAGGTGTGAAATTGTCCAGAATTTGCCCTGAGACTATAAATTGTCTGCCCTTTGGATGCACCCAACCCACGCCTCTTCCCCACACCCCCTCACAACAACATACACACAGCATTCCTTTCCCTCTACCTGACCGCACTCACAATGAACCATCCCTCCCCACAAACACATTCCCACTCCCTACCCATTCTCATAAACACTCACTGCACACACACACACACACACACACACACACACACACACACACACACACACACAAACACAAACACACACACAAACACAAACACACACTTCTTCACAGCAGGCTGCTCCTGTCGTTAGCCAAGTGGAGCTGAACACATTGATTTCTGTGGCGGAGGTGGGCAGAAGGATGTCAGGGGGGGTCTCTCACCACATGGCCAAGCCTCCCGGGCATGCTGCGCCCACTGTGTCCAGGGCAGAGATGGGGGTGGTGACGACTTATTCAGGCTGTCTGCTGTCAGCCGCTGTCTGCTCACGCACGTCCGCATAATCGCAGGGACTGTCTGCTTGCATCTCCCCTCCCATCTGTGGAATGCAAAGAGCAGCCATTGTCATAGAGGGCTAAGGAAGAAGTGTTTAGCTGTCATCCCATGACTGAGGTCTAACTCGGGAGTAACGGAACTCTCGTGATGGCCGTGGAAATGCCACAATGGGTTGTGGAGCTTTTAAACAAATGCAATTTGAGGAGGCGTTTGGAATCCTGGTGTCTAGAGCACATCTGGCTCTTGTCTGTTGTTGGTCCACGAGGGCTAAAGCATTTTAGTATTCTACATGTATTTTTAGTGCTCTGCTTGTAGTTCCTATAGTGTCATTTTCCTTGAATTGCATGCAGGTTACCCTAAGCAATACATGAGTTCTCCTTCTTACTCTTCCCTCTTCCTCTTCCTACTTCCCCCTTTCTCTCTCCCTTCCCCTCTCTCTCTTCCATTCTCTCTCTCTCTGTCATCCACTCTCTCTCTTTCTCTCCCTCCCTCCCTCTCTCTGCTCCTAGCTCTCTGTGAGCGAACTCCCCGGGCGGATCCGCTGCAGTGCTAAGGGCACGGTTCTGACCCGCGGGGAGGAGAAGCTGTCGTCTCGTGACGGGGACCGCGCCATCTACCAGTACCTCAGCGCAGTGGAGGGCCTCGGCGGCTTCCAGGACCACTTTGACTGGTGAGGGAGAGAGCCGTTACATTACAGGGTCACCCGGGGACAGCACCAGAGGGAGTGGCTTGTCATATGGCGCACATACTGTAGTAATAACGCTGTTGGGCAGGATTAGGTGCTGTGACAGGCATTGCAGGTAGTCACGCTGCTTTTTAAACAGCTTGTGAACAAGTAATGAAACGAGACAGCGTCTGGTCTTGCTCTGTTTTGACCCGCTGATGAACACGTGCTGCTTTATATGTTGTCTATGTCTTTTACATCATCATTGTGGTCCATCTCTATTACAGTGTTGAATAAATAAAGGCTTGTTTAACCTACACAAGTATACTGTTGGACTTATGTGGCTGTAGGTGCATGCAATATAAAGAATCTTGACATTTTTCCTCATAGGTGGGCCCGCAACACCTACTCCATCTTGGGTGGTAAGCCTCTCTGGGTTGACCCTTTTGACTCCAGTGTGCAGCACATCTTCATTGATGATAACATTCGGCAGACGGATGAGGACACGATTGTCCACCCCAAGGTTAGGATATGACTCTCTGAAAACGGGATTGTTGCAGAAATAGTTGTGAAATGAACAGCCTTCTCATACACTCTCAAAATGAATGTGTTGTTTTTAACACATTGCTTTTGTTATTTGTTACACAATATGTGTTGAAAATAACACAACTTGTGTTGTTTTTTAACACATCTCTATGTCCAGATAGGGACAACACAGTTTGTGCTGTTTCCAACATGTTTGTTTTGAGAGTGTAATAGCTTTTTTTTACAGTAAAGTTATGCAGAGCATAATACCATCTCTGTGACTAGTTGTCTTTTTATATAAATTATTACACGCTGGAGTAGTTGTCCTTGAAGTCCATCTTCATTCCGCTCCTCCAGGTGTTTGTGGACCCTGAGGGCTCCCAGACTCGCACCGCGTCCACGTCGGAGCTGTATGACCTCTGCCTGGTGCAGAACGATCTGCTGCAGGCCATCGCCGACACCAGCTACTTCACCAAGCGCATCCACATCTGCCAGGAGAACTACGAGAGCAACCTCCAGCAGGGCACCAGCTAGAGGCCTGTGCCCATTCATCTGGCACACGGGCACGCCAGGGCGGGAGAGAGGGAGGAAACCAGGGAGGAACGCAAGACAATTTTGAGAATAAATTTGAAGGATGAAGGTTTGTTTGGTGTTTGAAGGCAGGGGGCTGTAATTGTTTGATGCATTATAGTCCTGTCTTGAGTGAAGTTTGATGGATGGCTTTGAAGTAGCTTTGGGCCAAAAACGTATAATGTAAAGGTCAGATTAGTTTTCACTTCTTATCCCTTTCCGCCTCCTCCACCTGGCAGTTTTTTGGGTCCTAGCACTCAGCATCATCTTCTTTAAAATAAATGTGATGTTTTTTTCTTAATTCCATTTGAAAGTCTGTACTCCACTTTAGATAAGATGTCCCATTTGCCAGCCTGAAAAATTGCCAAGAGTGTCATGACCAAAGGGCCTGTGTGTGCTGTAGCACTGATGCCGATAAGCGTGTTCCACTGACGACTTTTTAGTTCACTCATGAATGTGTCCTCAATCCTCATTTTTTTCCCTCAGGGTGATTGATGCCTAGCGTTACAAAATGCAAAATATTTTTATAGGATTGTTTTTGTTTGCTGCTGTTTTCAAATGGCCTAAGTCAAAATAGATTTATACATAGTAAGATTTGGTGTGGGTAGGTCGTAAATAGAGAGGTGATGAAACTTGTTGAAAAGAGACCATTTCTCCATTATGCTCAGTGTGCTTTTAGCTTTTAGTCCATTTGTAATTTGGTACATTTTATCCTCAACTGACTACCGAGTTCTATTTAGACTTCACAACAAGTTGGTCAATAACATTTATTAACTCGGAAGGATGTTAATTGTAAATGAAGGACTAATTGTATTGCTGCATGCTCACAGTGGTACAAGTACTTTAGTCTTCTCCGTCATGCACAAACAGGTCTGTGTTTTATGCAGGGTACATGCACAACCGTGATAAACATGGAAAGCATACAAAGCAAACCGTTTACTTCAGTGGAATATTTGCATACATCTTCGAGATGTCCATGTTGCTGAGGTCAGGTGAATTCTCTGATGTTTTGCACTGATCAGTGGTGAGCTGTTAAATTTTGCCTTTACAACTAAATCAAGAATGCAATGTCTTCCCTCAACAACACATTTACAACACATTTGGATTTTTGCATCCCAGAGAGGATGCTTATATGCACTGGATATTAATAACCTGTGGGAGATTTAGTAGCATTGGTTATTTA
Source organism: Sardina pilchardus (assembly GCF_963854185.1). Lineage (NCBI taxonomy): Eukaryota > Metazoa > Chordata > Actinopteri > Clupeiformes > Clupeidae > Sardina > Sardina pilchardus. Next base: position 8,614,681 of record NC_085000.1, on the reverse strand, counting down.
TCTCTTATTTATTTGAATCTGTCAGCATATCATTTTTTGTTTGTTTTCTATTGATTTATTGCACTTGAGCTGACTACTTGAAGTCTTCAGAGACCATGTGCATATTTTAGGAGTGTGGCCTGGCTTGAGGTAGAGTTATGTCTTGGGCAAAGTCTACACCTATAGATTTTGTCAAGTAGCACGCGGAAGAACCCATCCTCTCATTGCACTCAGCAGAGGGAGAGATGCTTTTATTTTCTAGTTTCATAGGAGAGTGATTTTAGAAAACAGATGTGTGTCTCCTGTGCTCACGTCACCAAAGCGATCTACCACCAATCCAATGTCTCATCTAACCCTGACAAGACAAACAGACATGATGGACCCACTGGGCCTTTGTGCACTGAGAAGGTCTCTCACCATATCTTGAAATAAAAGTCGTGAATGAATCTTTGCTGTGGTCATTGAGTTTTTCTCGGCTTGAGCTTTGAGGGGCTGCCATGGCGGAGAGCCTCCAACTGATTTCTTCAGGCTGCATTGATCAAGCTCACACAGAGGCTGTGTCAAAGGTATTGATCGCGCATCATGTCCTGGAGATCTTTACCAGAATGGGCTTGTGGGATGTATTGACCAGCAGGGGGGGGGGGGTTGAAGAGTAGTTACGGAGATATTCACGGAGGCGAAGTTTCGGCTTATTGGAGGCGGCGGGCTCTGGCTGGACACTGGGGCTGTGAATGATTTCACACTCCTGCTTTCATTTTCCATGTTTATGGACTGCTGATGTTATCCTGTGCTGATATAAAATCACAAAAGTTCCTTATTCAAACATCAATTAAGCCAGAATTAGAGAGCATAAATACTGTTTGCTTAGTATGACTGTCTGTTGTCATAATCAAGAAAATGACCATTAGAGGGTGAAGAATCCAAGAATTACTCACTTTAACTATTCACTTGGAATGCTGAGTGAACATACCAACCTTCAGTATGAATGCTCTGCTATGACGCAATGTCAAAGCTTTTCTTTGCAGAGTCACAGAGTGTGTTGTTTTCCTCGGTAATGGTCTGTGTGTAATGTGGTTGCCTGCTCCCTTTCCGTTAATCTGCTAAAAGTGTGATGAATGAGACCTGTCAAGTGAATATAATAACAGGCCTATAAAGATGCCATTCTGAGCTAAACAGTACATCCGATGCATCTTGATTTGTTCTCAGCTGTTTTAACACAATTTGTATTTAAAGCCAGGGAGATTTGTATTTAAGGGAGATATATATATAAAAAAAAAAATACAAAGGCCTAGATGAGTCAACACCAATCATTTTAGAATTCATGGTATTTGTGCTCTGGAAAACTTTTCATGCCCTGAAAAATAACTGAGATGATTGTTTTTTAAGTGGAAGCTCTGAATTCATCTCCTCACTGTCTCCGTAAATTTGTTAACAGATAATGACACTTAACAGATAACAAAAAAAAAAGAATATCTGGAGACTATGGATTCAGAAACACTGATCCCTGTCTGTGATCCCAGTGTTCAGGCGTTCATGTAGAGCCAGTCACTTTACTTTATTGCAAGCCATTAGTACGCCGCAGGGGGGCAGTGTGACCATAGATGTTCTGTATACAGTAGATCGGCCAAGAAAGCGTTTGATGTCAGGTGGAGCGCACCTCTGACTGGTGTAATTTGTCATAGAAGTCGGAGCAGATGCCGCGCAGGAGGAGTCCCGGCAGGGCAGCGACAGACAGACACGATTGCATTGTTTCGGCTGAGGAAATAGAGCTCTGCATAATGCATTTCTATTACACGCCCGCCGTTTGAAGCCAGGCAAACAGCACAGAGATAAAAGTATGGATTTATGTGACTGCCTGTTAATATATCCCGGACTAGCTTCCACTTTCCGGAATGCCTCGTCGTGACTTTCACTGCACCGATAAATCAAAAGGCTATTCCTGGTTCAATTAGACTGTGGGGGATTAATTAAAGAACAGTGCATTCCCAGAAGTATAAGTGGTTGTGTTGAACACCAACTTATTCTCCTGTATAGATGACTATTAAACCTCAGCTTTTTGCTGGATTGTATAGCCTACATTAAATTTGAACTTGGGGAGGTTTGGAGAGCTAGGGCACATCATATTATGCTAATGCAAGGTAAACTGATGTTTGTCTTGTAGCCTATTCTGTTCAAGAATAGGGCCATATCTTACAAAAATAGCAATAATGCTTATCAGAGTAGCATCTCTTTGCGATAAGTTGGCGACAAAAATAAGTGTGTTCCTTGACGTCACAGAAAATGTTTTAGAAGAACAACCGGTAAGGTGGAGTGCGCATTTACGCGCTGGTGCGGGGAGGGAGAGCAGAGTGTGCGGTGATTTGCCAGTGGTGGAGTCCAACAGCTGATTGTTTGCGCGAGACACTAAACAGTGAACGACGGATCTGCAAGCTCTCTACGCATATACGAGGTTGGAAAGAGTGTTAGCGTACTTGCCTGGCGAAACGTGACTTCCAATCTGTCCGTGGGGAGGAGACGCTTTTTAAGGTATTGTGGTTTCCCACGCTGGTAAAAGTTTTGTTTGGTCTTCGTCCGTTACACAATCCTCGAAACCTCTCTCTGGACCTTAATGAGGTGTGTCTTGGGGTTCTTCACTTTTGCGGTTCAGAAAGAATTTGAATTTGGGTTGCTGAGCCAGTCAACCGTCTCAAGAAAGATGTTTAAGAACTGAAAATATTTGTTTCAGTATTAGCCTCAATGCTCCATCTTTCCTTTTTGCCTTTATCGATATGGACACTAGCACGGTCATGAGTCAGATAGCATAAGCCAGTTTAAGACTTCGGACTGTTTCCTTCTGTGATGTACCTAGGTTAAAACTCGTCCCATGTATATTACTAAATTGACCATCAAATTGGTATACCTCACCAACGAACTGCAGAGCAGCATCACATAGCTAGTCTATCTAGGTTTGATGCGCGCCAGGCGTATTTGCTCTGCAGTCTCGACATTACCAGCAGCTTTTATGTTGCAGTGTTTAGGATGTGATCTAATACCGCTGCACAACATTTTAGGTTGGTCCGTCAATAGGGAATGATTAAGCTCTGGATCATCATTGGGAAATTCATAAATTTTTCACACATTATTTCGCTGGCAGCCTACTATTATTTGCGCAAAACTGGAGGGAAGTTGTAGCTTCAATCCAAAACTGAAACACTATTTTTCTGGCTGCCTCTGCGCATTTTCTCGGGTTGTGTTAATATCACCTGTTCCATTGACATCCTAAATGAATAAACTTAGTGAGAATCCCTTTTCATCCTCATAATTTTCAACTTGACATGGTTCCATGCTAAATATATATCTTTTAATTTGTAGTAATTTATTTGTTCTATCGTTTTCGTATGGCTTCGCCTATGCTGTGTTCCTGGTCCTGCTGTTGTGCATCCTGGTCTATTTTTTTGTCAATATCCTCCTCGTCACACAAATTGAAAGGCTGCCCTTTTTTCATTCAGTGTATGATCCGCAAATAGTCCCTTTTTTCTATAGGGAGTACGCTTCCGCACTTTGAGCTCACCTAGCCTACTTAGCTCTGCCCACGTAAGTGTAAGCAATCTTCCATCTCCTTCCATCTGTAATTTTCTCATAATCGAATGTACTTCTTAATCATGGCGTTTCATAGACTCTTTTCTTGTCTGCACCCTTGAGGTGGTAATTACCTCCGTGTGTATGGAGTTGATCCTATTCTGTGATCATTTGCATAATCATATGAAAGGTTAGAGCACGCCTTGCTGTATACACAGAGTGCAGACAGGTGGGGTTTCTCATTTTCGTGTCAACTAGTCGTGCGAGTATTATCTACTGGCAGTTGTTGCTAACCTCACGCGTCATTGCCATAAGTAGAAGTGGCAAGCATATATATTACACAAGAGTGACCTCCAAATTATCAAATATTAATAAACTGGCAAATTGTTTAAGAAAATTTGGTTTGAGACTGTTGAATAGTAGCCTACAGGGTATGCTCATTCTACATTTCCTACCTTGTTTTGGGCATCTATCTCGAATGTGTTCCATATGCTATGGTAGGCTACAGGTTGCAAGTGAAGTAGACTGCAATTATGCATAATTGTGAGTGGAAATAATGTGTAGGCTAATGTTACTTAAAACACAGCGTACAGTATGACTTCAGCTTTAATAGCAAGTTGGGTCAGGCTGTAAAAGGTAAGTGATAGGAGCACTATCACTTTCAAAAGACTAACCCTCAGGAAGTCACTGAAGTGTGTGCTACAATGAAGATGGCAGAGAAGACTATTAGAAATCAGGAAAGACTACTAGCAAACTGTTAAATCCATACAGCTGTCTCCTTGAATTTGTTATTGTAAAAGTGAGTTTCAGACTAAGCCTTCATAGAGGGAGAGAGAGACCGTGCAAACATTTTTCTTACAAATTCTGGACCTGTTTGGAGGGACCATTTGCCTTGACATCTGTTGAGGCCGATAAAGATACAAAACGAAAGGATTTAATGAATGTGAGAACACTCTCTCAGACTTGTGCTCTGTTCAGAAGCTTTGCCATTCAGTTAAACATCACTCTGTGTCCCAGCACTTGGTAATTAATTTCTTTATCCAGTTGCTTGATTTAATTAATGTTCACTGAGTGGCTCGAGGATGTGTGTGTGTGTGTGTGTGTGTGTGTGTGTGTGTGTGTGTGTGTGTGTGTGTGTGTGTGTGTGTGTGTGTGTGTGTGTGTGTGTGTGTGTGTGTGTGTGTGTGTGTGTGTGTGTGTGCTTCCTATTCTGGCTATCTTTCAAACAAAGCTTTCATTGCCTGAGGCATTCAGAATGGTCAAACGAACTTTAAAAGAAATAGCTGGTCTTTTGAAGAGCACCTCTTCATCAAAAATATTGATATACTCAATGAGCTAATTTCGACAGAAAAGACCACAATAATGATTCCATATATGGAAAAAGGACATTAAAGTCAGTTATAAAACCACAGTCATGTTGACTTATGTTTTTGTTATGCATTCTCGTAATTGTGTAGGTGAGAAGTTTTTTTCATTTCAATAGCACCAGTGCTGTGAAAACTAATATTATTAATAACTATCATTATTATTTTTTATCATTGATGTAATGATGTTAGCAGTAGATAGTAGTAGTAGTAGTAGTAGTAGTAGTAGTAGTATAAAGCCTGATCTAGTATGATCCGTTGAGCCTGTGCAAGTTTCCCGTGTGCTCTCTTCAGAGTTTACTGAGGGGGAGCAGCAGAGCAGATGATGGGGGGCCTTGTGACCGAGCCCACTTGACCTTATCGTCCTGACCCATCTTATCCACTCTGCCATGGTGCTGTGGCACCCCAAGTGTGGAGATTTAATTAAAGAGATGCCAGGGGACCCACGCTGCCGCTTTGATGTCAGTTAAAGTGAGGTGGCTGAGTGGCTGCACTTATATATTCAGCAATTAAGACAGGAATAATGATAAATGCACGAATAAATCTATACTTTAAAATACTCATTTATCAAAATAAAAAATGCCACATATGTCAGCAAACTTGCTTAGCCTCACTAGGCTGGGTGAACCCAGCCTGACCGGCCGGCAAATTTGGATTTCGCCCCGGCAGCTCAAGCTGGAAACCTGCACATCTCTCTCCCTTGCTTTCTGTCCACAACCTTTGGCTCCAATCACAGACTAGCTTATCCAAAAGGTGCACCGGCTCATTGGTCTGATTGGTTGAAGGACTATCCAAGCGTACAGAGTCATTTGAACGATGCCTATTGATCACGCCTCTTGTGCAGTAGAAATAAAGCGCAGACTCCCCATACTAATGTTCAATCTTAAAAGATTGAGCTTAGTATGGTGATAGCCAGGCTATAGCCTCACATGAACCATTGATGATCCATAACTTGAAAGATGGTGTGCTACAGGTTCTTCGCTGGAGACTCAAAGATCAAGTTTGACTCGAGTGTGAAGAAAACAGTGTTGTCTCACGGCCTCTCTGCGCACGTCTTGATTGATGAAGAGCAGAGGAGAGGTTTGATGAGTGTTGCTGCTCAGTGCAGGGCAAGGGGCGAGCCTAATTTCATGGCAAACATTTATCTTTTGAATTTCCTCGTTTGATCGACATTCGAGCTGGCGGCCGTGGGAATAGGAGAGGAGGACGATGTGAAGTGTTTTTCAAATAAAAAGCCCAATTAAATCCACTGTCACGAGTTCTGATCATCACTTCCACTGTGCTGAGGATAATTAGGATTAGAATCTTCGCCTCATTATGCCTCCTCTTCTCAAAAAAGACAACACTACAGAAAACAAAAAAGGACATAAAGAGAGTACAAGTTAAATAACACATCACCGAAATTGCACACGCACACACACACACACACACTCACACACTCACACACAGACACATAGGCATACATTTGCATACACATAAATACATTACTCAAGCACATTACACACATGTTTTCCCGTAGGCATCATGAATGAGCTGAAGCGCCCCTCTTACCATGTCTGAGCTAATCAATTGCTTTCAGGAACGCGAGCCCAATTTCAGCTTTTTGGTGGAGTGCAGTATGACAGCTAATTGATATGCTGTGAAGAGGCACACTGGAGAGGAAGTCAGCAGGGAAATAATGTTCTCCCACAAATATTTTACTTTGAATGAAGTTTGTCAGAGCATGAACTCTTAAATATTCCCCCTGCTTGCATATTAATGCACCCTGGAAAGTGCTTGCTTCATCACATTTTCCACCCTGATCCGCATTTCCGCATTCAACTCTGATGTTACCTCATTAGGAGGTCTCGGAAGGACAGAGGACTGTGGCTCTTCTGGTAGGAAAGAGTTGCTGCTGTTCAATGCCTCCATAAGCAGCTTATCTTCTGCTGTAAGAGAAAGTTGGCTTCAGCTGGAAATGTGTGAAAGCGAAAGCGTCAAGCTTTTGAGTGTTAAAGTCAAGATGTTGCAGTGCTTTTCCTGGATCTAAACATGGAACTGGAACTTTTGTCAGCCTCTTGTTTTTCTACCTCCTCCTCTTCCATTTTGGTTTTAGTGTGTGTACGTGTTTGTACTCTGTGTGTGTGTGTGTGTGTGTGTGTGTGTGTGTGTGTGTGTGTGTGTGTGTGTGTCTCTCTCTCTCTCTCTTTCTGTGGGTTCAGAGAGGTTGGTGAGGCTCAGGGGAGGGCATCTCTCTCTGCCACGATTGATAGATAGAAGCGCTTGCAGGAGGGAGCTCAGGTGAGGGGAGAGTGATCCCACCCTGGGTGAGAACAGACGAGTGTAGAACAGGATGCCAGTGCGGCGATGGCGGTGCTGGTGGAGCTCGATGCGCAGACAGACCGTGCTCTCTGAGTGGTCTTGCACAAGCCGCACAAGATTGAGCGCTTTTAAGAAGAGGACCACAGGGAACTGACAAATTTCATTTCCACTCGCTTGCTCTCGCACTTGTTATCTCTCTTCCCATCCGTTTTTCCGCCCGTCGCTCTCTTTCAACCCTGTGCATCTGTCTTTTCCTCCTCTCTCCTCCATCATCTCTCTCTTGCTCTCCCCTTCTCTCTCTCTCTCTCTTTCTCTCCCTATCTTTCTCTCTCTCTCTCTGTCCTTCTCTTTGTCCCCCTACCACTGAAGCCTTGAGCAGTGACCCGTCTTTTTTCATCCCGAGGCAACAGAAGTCCAAAGCCATGCGAATAAAAAAGCCCCCAACCCGCTCTTGCTCCTGGAGGAGGGTGGTCAGTGGGGCAAAATATTCTGACCAGAGATCAGTAGTCATCTGATGTGTCTGTAGGAGACAGCTTCTCATGATAGATATAGCAGATGGATGGGTTATTTCTCCTACTCCTGGCCGGCACAGTTGATTTATTGGCCTCATGTACTGTATATGGGTGTGTGGTAGCTTGCTATTTAATCTCAAATGTTATCGCCGCATGGGTTTGTCAGTTGTGTTGTGTTGTGTTGTACACAGTGTGGTGTGTTGTTTTTCTCTGTTGTGTTGTTGTGGTTGTGTTGACGTTGTGTTGTGTTGTTTTGCCCCATGTGTACACTGCACATCCTCTTCCCTCATTGGCCCCGTGCTCTCTCTATCTATCACCTGCGCTACTCTGCAGCTACTTCCCTAGATTACAGCTGATGATAGATCGCTGTTGTGCTCTGGGTTTGCTCGGGTGCACGTTCGATCCGCTTTAGTTCTTGCAATCGCTCCATCTTCCCTTTCTCTCTCTCTCTCTCTCTCTCTCTTGCTCTCTGTCGCTCTCTCCATCTCCCATTTCCCCAGTCTCCTTAAATTGCTATGGCCTAGTTTTCCCTTTGCTCCATGGATGGCTCCGTTTGGCAATTCCTCTTGTGGCGCTGGATTGGGGGATGGACCCCCGCTGCTGCAGTGTGTGTGTGTGTGTGTGTGTGTGTGTGTGTGTGTGTGTGTGTGTGTGTGTGTGTGTGTGTGTGTGTGTGTGTGTGTGTGTGTGTGTGTGTGTGTGTGTGTGTGTGTGTGTGTGTGTGTGTGTGTGTATATGTGTGTGTGTGTATCTAGTTACTCCCTAGTGTGTGTGTGTGTGTGTGTGTGTGTGTGTGTGTGTGAGATAGTGTTTGTGTTTATCTGTCACCCAGCTGGGGCTCCCAGTCCCTGGCTGACAGAAATGCGGGTTCTCATGGCAAATTGAGCACCACAAGTTGTGTTTGTTCATTAACATTTTATAGTTGATTGATTCTCTTTTGGTCTGAGGACAGCAGGAATGAGCCGTACAGAGAAAAGAGGTAGAGAGAGAGAGAGAGAGGGAGAAAGGAAGAGAGAGAACTTTTGATTGTTCATTTTCCTTGGCAGTTGGCTTCCCAAGAATAAATGTCATGGCTGTGTCTGTCTGCACATAGCACCATTTCAGGTCATGGCTTCAGGTCTTGTGTTCACTGGTTCAGACTCGAGACTGAACAGAAACTTAAATGCCATGAATAATGTGTGTGTGTGTGTGTGTGTGTGTGTGTGTGTGTGTGTGTGTGTGTTATAACTGTCAACATTAATACAGGGAAGAGGTTGGCATGGCTGACTTATAATGTGCCTTGTACTGTGTAGTTACCATAAAGACTATGTTTAAAGACTGTGTTTATGTGTATGTGAGCCATGTAAACTTCCTGCCTCGCCATTGAGCCTCGCCAAAGTATTTTTTATCTTTTTGGTTTTGTTTATGGATCCATATAAAATGTGTGTGTGTGTGTGGGGGGGGGGGTGTCTTGGTTGCTTTTCTGTCTTGATTATGTGTGCACTCCTGGTTGTGCGACGCAGTGAAGCATCTGATTGGACGGTTGACCTGAGGGCATTTCCTGATGCTCCCACATGCTGTTTATCACCTCAGAGACGCCTCAGACCAGCATAGATTACACAACACGCAGGCATCTCTCTCTCTCTCTCTCTCTCTCCTTCTCTCTTTCTTTCTCTCTCCCTCTCTCAACTATCTGTATCTCAGACTGTCTGTTTCTCTCTCTGTCCCTTTCTTTTTCCATCATTGCTCTCTTTCTCTTATCCTTCTCTCTTCCTCTCCCTCTTTCTTTCTCCCCATCTCTTCTTTCTCTTCTCCACTCATTCTCTCTCTCTCTCCATCATCTCCCTCCCTTCTGTTTGTGTCTCTGTGTGATTGTGTGGGTTTGTCTTTCTAATTTCTCTAATCTCCAAGTCTCACTTTGTATTCTCTCTGATCACTCGTCTCCCTCAGCGTTTTGATCAAATCGGCATTCAGCACAACTCTCCAGGCGCACCACTTCTTAGTTTTGACTTTTTCTCGACAACGCTACCCGGCAGACAATCGGAAGTAAACCATCGAGCCATTCCCCCCTCTACCTCTGCGCTCACTGAAACACTCAATTCTACTCCTTCAGCCATCTCAGAGATTCCTGCTAATGTTCTGAGGGCCTGTGTGTGTGTGTGTGTGTGTGTGTGTGAGACGTCTGACGAAGCCTGACACTTAACACGCTTCTGTTCTGCGTTTCATCTGATTTATCCGAGCCATTTATAGCCCTATTCCTCACAGCATGGATCAGAAGAACAAAGTCCCCCCCACGCCCGTCCCCACACCACCCCTCGTCCCCCCGACTGCTAGGCTTTTATACCTGCACAAAGCAGCGCCACCACAAATAAGCCCGCGTGCTAATGGATTTTACACTATCGTCACATCTGCCACTGCCTTATCAATGATCTTATACAAAGTTTTAATGACTGCTTTGATGTATGTATGTATGTGTGTGTGATGTATGTGTGTGTGTGTGTGTGTGTGTGTGTGTGTGTGTGTGTGTGTGTGTGTGTGTGTGTGTGTGTGTGTGTGTGTGTGTGTGTCTCTCTCTCTGTGTGTCTCTGTCTGTGTGTGTATGAATGTGTTTTTGTGGTTGCAGGATTTATATCTTCATCCTGACTTTATCCATGTCTTTCAGTTATCGTGTGTGTGTGTGTGTGTGTGTGTGTGTGTTTATTTAAACACTTCTATGTGTTCCATTATATTTACATTTATATTTATTTATATCTACGTCCATATATTTAGATACCTGTGTTCCATATGTTCATATGTATATACCTGTGCTCCATATGTTCATATGTATATACCTGTGCTCCATATGTTCATATTTACATACCTGTGTTCCATATGTTCATATGTATATACCTGTGCTTCATATGTTCATATTTATACCTGTGTTTGTGTAGCACACCTCAGGTCCACACGCCTCCCTCTCCGTCTGAAGGAATGTTGTGGCCGGAGGCTAAACGCTGCAGAGATGTGTGATGCGGGGGCCTGTGTGAGCCGTGTCTGTCAGCGGAGGAGGCAGGAAGGATGGGAGGGGATGGGAAGTAGACGAAGGAGCGGACACTGGAGAGATGAGGAGTGGGGGGGGGGGGGGGGCAGGTGGTAGAGGGTTGGTAGAGAGATGAATTATATATGACAGCCCAACATCGACATTTCAGATTGAATTTGCACCAAAAATGGGACAGGCAGGCAAAATATAGATATAAAAAAAAAAAGAAACAAGTGAGCAAGGTCTGATATTTTTTATTTGTTTTTGAACCCCCCTCTTTTGAAGTTCTGGAACAAAACCATTTGCTTCAGCCCACAGGATTAACATTCTAAAAAGGGAGCATTAGCCAGAGCAATGCTGTAACAGATACACTTGTGATGAAAATGCTTCCAAATGTGTCTCGCCAGATGAAATCATTGTCTTTTCCATCCCCCAATGACACAGCAAGAGATAAAGACTGATCCCTGTGAAATAGTAAAGTACACAGTCCACTCCAGCCAAACAACACAAGCCGTTTCTCAGCATTCATCATTTTAAGCACTCCTAGGTCTACTTCACAGCCCCATATTTTTTGCTAGAACTTGAGCGTCAGCCGAAATGTTTGCCTGGTCCCTCTGTGACCATCATGACAGAGTAAGCTGTGTCAAATCACAGATATTATAGGACTTGGTATCAATGCCAGGGCAGCAGACTCGCTCGGAGAACCCTGGGGGATGTTGTTGGAAGCCGTCCTGGACTCAAAGCAACGATTAGTTCTACCGGATAAAGAAATCTGTTCCTGTGCAGCTCGAGAGCAGTATTTCTTTTTTGTAGCTGCAGTTTGTTCTAGTAGTAAAACAACCAGTGTTTAGATAGATTGTGTGTGTGTGTGTGTGTGTGTGTGTGTATGTGTGTGTGTGTGCGTGTGCGTGCACGTGCATGCACGTGTGTGTGTGTACGTACACTGCGACACGGAGAGGGCAGCCTTTGATGGCCCTGACTGAAGGCTCCCTCATTGTGGATCTGATCTCGGTGTCGCATCCATATGTAATCGCTCCATGATCACACGGCGCTCTGCAATTCTAATCAGCACATTAATTATCCATCCTCCTGAATTCACTCACTTCTGTTTGGCTCCCTCAGGTAGACACACACACACACACACACACACACACACACACACACACACACACACACTAACACACACACAGACACACACACACACACACACACACACACACACACAGCCAGATAGTCTCAGTCATTTGAAAGTTTAATCAGTCTGAACAGTTGCAAGAATGGCGATCTCACTCTCCGAACTCTCCGAATTGCTAACACTTTATGCTCCACCACCACTGTTACATTGTAACTACACCGTTAAATAGTGTTACGCTGCAACAACTATTGTGTAATAGAACTATGATAACCTAAACAGTCACTTTTGTACTTGTGCTTAATACTTCATAAAGATAACATAATATTAAAGGAAACGTAATGTAATTGAAAGTGACCACTGCTTTTCAAGTACAGTACAGTATTTCTTCATGTTCACCAATGCTCTACCAGACTGCAAAGTACTTCAAAAGTAGTTGCTAATGGTTTTAAATTGTATCTACTTTCATCTACAAAGCACTTTAGAGCATCAATATTGGCACATTCATCTGATGCTCCTAAATTCTCAGAGAGAGAGAGAGAGAGAGGATTGGGTGTATTGATTTTCTTCCCAAAAGATGAGGTACATCAAAAGAAATCTGTCTGAGTGTCAAAATAACGTGACAATTGGCATCTAAAAGCCTTTTAAAAAATATAATGATTTCCCCCGCTGCCTTCCAAGAACACAGAATTTAATAACAACTTTCCGTGGGAGCTCACCATCAAAGCTGAGTATGTTGTGCTGGTCTCCCCAGCTCTTAACTGCTGTAACACCCACAACAGAAATAAAAGCAATTTGAGGTCAAGACAATTATCTGGGGCCTGGGGTTCACTCTCACCGGTCAGACAGACACATTCAACATGGTGAATAGGCCACTGCTGTCCTTCATAGTGTAACCCCCATAGTGGTCTTCACTGGGGTGTAGGGTGGGGTGACAGACAGTGTAGGTAGCGGAGATGCAGGGAGGGTGGGGAGCAGTTCCTCTTCTAATAGGTTTGTCATACAGGCCAAATCACTGCTGATCATCAGAGTGACATTTATATATTCTGAAGGCCTGTCACAGGAGTAAGTGGTGGTGGTGGTGGTGGCAGGGGGAGGGGAGGTGGATGGCTGAGGCAGGGACATCCCGTTGTGCATCGATGGCACACTGCCATCTTCCCTTCCACTCCCCCCCTGCGCACATTTCATCTCTGGGCTGTGAAAAGCCAGAGGACAGCGCTGAGGATCGGGCAGCGGGAAAGCAAGGTCCATGCAGCAGAGGAGCAGAGAAGAGAAGAGAGGAGCAGAGAAGAGAAGAGAAGAGAAGAGGGAGAGCACAAAGAGGGAAGCAGAGAGGAGAGAGAGAGAGAGAGAGAGAGGGAGGAAAATGACAGAGAGACAGAAAGGCCTTCAATAGAGGAGGCGCTATCAGAATTTCACCAGCTAACGAGAAATTAAACTCAAATTAGCTCGGTGCGCCAAAGTCTTTGTTCTCATTTATTCCCATCTCTTTTCCCCTCTCTTGCGCTTTTTGCTCTCCTGTTGAGAGCTGCTGTTGAATGAGACACATTCTTCAGAGCTTGAGCGAGCTCTCTGGACAAAACTTTCTGCCTGTGAGCTTCTTCTCTTGAACCTTCAAAAGCGATTGCTATTGGTATAATTGCTAGACTGTATGCACAAAACGCCTCCAATGGTTTCCTAGCATCAAGGTGAAGTGCAGTGAAGTGAATATTGGCATGCTCAGCTGATACCTGCAGTAAAACAGCCTTGAACGACTGAGAGAATTGTGCGTATTGATTTTTTGTCACAAGATGAGGTGCATCAAAGGAAATCTGTCGAAAAGGTCAAAGCAACATGACAATTGGCCTATAAAAGCCTTTTTAAAGCAAAAATGATATCACATCCAAGAACCCACAATCTACTACTTCCTGTGGGCGTACATTCTTTGCTTGAATTTTGTTGTGTTTGTAGTAGGATGTTGTTGTTATACTGTACATACTGCTTTGAAGTAAATTCCTATCAGTAGAAGCAATAGTTGCAGTGGCTGTCATCAGGACAGGCAGCTTTGTTATGAACCTATTCCCTCAGTGAGAAACTAATTGACTAATTACATTTAGATGGATGTCCCCCGGTACACATTTGCAGTCTAGCCTTCCTCTCTGTCTCTCTCTCTCTGTGTGTGTCTCTCTCTCTCTCTCCTCTCACCCTCTATCTCTGTCTATCTATCTGTCCCTCTTTCAACCCTGCATCTGTTCTTTCCTCCTCTCTCCTCCATCATCTCTTTCTCTTCATCTTTCTTGCACTCTCCCCTTCTGTCTCTCTCTCTCTCTATCTATCTATCTATCTATCTGGCTGTCTCTATATAGTCATTTTATTAAATCAGCGTTTTGGTTTAAAGCATTGAATAGTTGTTACTGTGTTTAGAAATTCTAGTTGTATAAAAAGGTATTTTTCATGCATATATACGGTACTATTTACACTGTGTGTGTGTGTGTGTGTGTGTGTGTGTGTTTGTGTGTTCCTCACTTTGACTGGCTGTGCTTGAATTCAGTGTAGTATTTTTTCTCTCTCTTTATTTCCCAGGAAGCGCTTCCTCACCCTCCATCCCTGAGGACCTCCCTCTCTCACTCCCGTGACTCCCTCCGAGGGCGACCGCTGATAAATCTCAGGAGTGTCGTCGCCCAACTCACCTCGGGCTCCCTGGAGAAAAGGGGAAGAGAAAGAAAGCGATATCCCAGCTGACCTCTGGTGTGACGAGCGTATCTGTGGCCGTCGACGCCTCGGGCCCCGCACCCCACCGCGCCGAGAGATGACCCTCATCTCCTTCCTCCTCTCTCTCTCCTGTCGCCGTCAGCCTCCTCTTCCTCTCTGCGGCCCCCTCTTCCTCAGGACCGTGCCCGCACTTGTTCTTAATAATTAAGCTGCTGGTCAGTCTGCTGGGCCTGAGCCCCTGGAGCAGAGAGTGCTGTAGCGTACAACAGGGGTCCCGCCGTCGCCAGGCTGCTGATTAAACACCCAACCCAATTAAGAGGGAGAGAGGCGGGGAAGGCCCATCTGGAGTGTGACTCACACACACACACACACACACACACACACACACACACACACATACACACACTCACACCTGAAGACAGCTGAGTCAGCTGAGCAGCAGCTTCTGTTCTGGGCCGCAGTCTGCACTTCAACACACACACACACACGCACACACACACACACACGTCCTGTGTTGCTTTCTCTCGCTCTCCTCTTCCACAGCGGTGCAGCAGTTCTCTCTGAGGAGCAGCCTGTCCATCTGTTTTCTGTAGCCTGTGAGATATCTCACTGCATTATCTCTCTCACATACGCAGACACCCACTCACACACACACACACACACACCTGTTGGAGACAGCCTCAGTGGGTCCCTTCAGGACTTTTGTTTCTATTTCACACACACACAGACACATTTATCTGTTATACACACACACAAAAACACATGAATATCCCTACAGGGCCTGTCAAATCCACCCTGTTTTACTTTATATCTCAGATCTTTTTTACACACTCTCTCTCTCTCCATTTTTGTCATTCATCATAGTTCTCCAGCGCCGTTCTGGGTCACCCAGCGCATTGTAATTGGGCCTCTAATTACCTATGCAGGCCTGCTCATCATTAGCCATCAGTGGGCTCTGAGCAAACACTCCCCTGACACGCGCTGACCTTTGGAGAGGGCCAGGCAGCTGCCCCGGTGAACCTCACATCCATTTCCCACACACACACACACACACACACACACACACACTCCGCATGCCCACAGCTCTGTGTCTGTAAATGTCACTGCCCTGGCCATTGAATCATCCGGGTGAAAGAGATTTCCCTTTTCCTCCTTCGCCAGTGACTTCCAAAAGGCAAGAGGGCTCCATCTCAGCTGGGGGGGAATCGCACGCGCCTGACCCCCACCAGGGAATGGCAGGCAGACTTCCATGCATGACAGCGGCCCTCTTGGACTTGTTGTTTTTCCTCACTAATTAGGGGAAATTGTCTATTCTCTTTCCTGCTGCCCGCTCCTGGTAATTGCTGCTTGCTCTTATTACCCTCGAAGGGGCTGTTCATTTGAAGGACGCAGCATATTTCCTCTGCCTCTCTCTCTCTCTTTCTTTCTCTCTCTCTCTCTCTCTCTCTTTTTCTCTCTCTCTCTGTCTGCCGCTGTGTAGATTGGATTTGGAGCCGGCGGCGAGGTAATTGCCATCGACGGAGGAACTTAATGAAGGGTCT
>NC_085000.1:8586105-8593605 GCF_963854185.1 Sardina pilchardus | reverse complement strand
CCCACCCTCACCACCTCCACCCCAGCACCACCCTCACTCCTATCATGTCTCTTTCCCTCCTGCTGGTCTGCCACTTGTGTCAGATGAGCTTGCACTGGCGATGATACCTTTGCATCATCTTCAGGGACAAATTGCTTTGAGGTATGACTCCACCTCAGCGTTTCTTTGACACACACACACACACACACACACACACACACACACACACGCACATGGACATGCCACACACACACCAACACACACACACACACACACACACACACACACACACCACACACCACACACACTCATCTCTCAATCTGGGGCCGTGTCCCAGATCCACTGTTGCCACAGTAAATGTTTGTTTCTGAAGATGAATATTGTCTTAATCCACAGATTTTGTTATTTTTCCAGAAAGCTGTGCTATTCCTCAGGAGATAAAGAGATGTTGATGGTGGAGTTATTTAGGCCGTATTGCCACATGCTGTGAGACAGAATTGACAAAATAATGTCTGAAATGATCTGATTACGTGTGCGGAAAGCTTGTAATGATGCTCACACATCTTGTTCTCTTTGTTATCTCTGTTTGGTTGAAGACAGCTCGAGTTGGTTCTATTCCAAGTTTACTGTAGCCACTCTCCAATCTACACAAGCACACACACACACACACACACACACACACACACACACACACACTCTAACACACACACACACACACACATCTTCCTGGCCTGACTGTGACCCATGATGTGTATTCTGCACAGAGCATCAGTACGAGTGCTCAGGCCCTTGCCGCCCGATGAAGTCAGAATGATTGGCAGATGTCAGACAGGCTCTAGGGCTTCAAGCGCCATCAGGAACCACTGCACAGCTGCATCTTCAATGCCTTGCCTTCTCTCTGGTGCTATTTGTCCGACCTTTCTCCTTCTCTCTCTCTCTCTCTCTCTCTCTCTCTCTCTCACTCTTTTTCTCTTTCTCTTTCTCTCTCTCTCTGTCTCCCTCCTTCCCTCTCTCTCTTTCTCATATCTTATGAGAATTGATCAGGAGGGCATTGCTGTTGCTTGGCAACAGGTGTGTGTATTTTGTGCATAATTGTGTGTGTGTATGTGAGTACATCTTCATAAAGTATTTTGTATTTTTTTGTGTTTGTATGTGTGTGTTCTCGGGAACCAAGTGCAAACAAAAGACAAACAATAATCAAAACAGCAGTCACCATGTCCAAGCCACAGACATGGTCAACACCGCTGGTTTCTGCGCCTCCGCTCGTTGTGTCCTCAACTTGCACCATTATTCCGTCCCCGGGTTCCGCCCCGTCTGGAACAGAGGCGGACGTTCTCGAGGGCTTGATCTGTGCCAGCGCCTGTGTGAGCCTGAACTTTACATTTGCAGCCTGACCCTGTCTCCAGCTCCTCTAACTTTTAATGTGCCTCTGCCTGGGTCTGCCTCTCTCTCTCTCTCTCTCTCTCTCTCCCTCTCTCTCTCTCTCTCTCTCTGTCTCTGTCTCTCGGGGCCTCTGTGCTCTGTGTGTCGCACGTTGTTTGCTCGCTGTGCTAGGCGCTAATGAAAAGCTTTCTCCCCACTGCGGCGAATCCTCCCCTGAGCTCCATTCTGAGCGGGCTTCTTAATGTCCACCGGTTCAGCTTTCTCTCCCTCTCTCTCTTTCTCTCTCTTTATCTCTCTTTCTCTCTATCTCTCTGTCTCTCTCTCTCGCCATGCGCTGATCCTTAACCACTGCTTAACGCTCCCATTTTTCTCCCTCTTTGTCGTTGCTTGATACCCGGAGCCACCAGAGTGCTCTCCAGGGGGTGATTTATGCAAAGCTCATACTTCTCCACATTTTGTGTTTTTCTATTTTCTTTTTTTAAAAGCCAAATGTCTGCGCAAAGGGGTAGACAGGTAGACATTATACGGGATGCAACATTTCTGGTCGCCCAAAACATTAGACTTTGTGTTCAACAGCCATTACTTTTGTTTTTCTCCTTCTCTATGGGCCTAGTGGCCCATTGTTTTACATGATGATGAGTTGGAGCTGGATGAAGGAGACAGAGTCGCACCGGAATAAAGAGGCACAAATAAACAGCGGGGTCTCATGCATATCCTGAAATAAATCCATCAGGTTTGCTGACAGATGCACAAGAGTGGCTCTGCTAGGCATCGTGCCAGCCGCCAGGTACCCCTTTTCAAGGTTTTCTTTCTCTTTTGTCTAGAGAGAGAGGGAGCAGAAGGCTCTAGAGATCACGGCTGCTTTGAAAGAGCGTCTCAGGACTCATTCAGTAATGGTCTGTCTCACATCATGTCCCCAGAGTGGAAACCACAGACCTCTTGGGGCGCCGAGGTTATTATAGTTTCTCCTCTCATCAGCAAGCAGTGTGCTGATTGTACTATCAAAGGTGTGTTAGCTGATTGCATTCCAGCAGCTGCATGTACATTAAGTATAGATTGTGCCCCCCCCCCCCCCCACCCTATCTTCTTGAGTTACACAAATGCAGTTATATCATGCGGATCCATTGATCTGATCCCCAGGCTGAACCTAGAGAGAATTGGAATGGAATGGAACAACTTAATTCTAATTAAGCTGTTTGTCTGTGTAGCTGGAACTGCATTGTTGTACAATGTTACAGAATTAGCTAGAGCAGAGAGCTACAAGCCATACTACCTTGGAACATTTTGAAGTAATGTACCCACATAAATCAACATTTGCTCATTTCGATAGTAATTAGATTGTGAAAACAATGGAAAGAAATGGCATTTTCAGAATAGTAATTAAATCCGTTCGAGCATTTCTAAATATGATTCAGAAAGCAAAGGAGCATGACACTAATGGGGCTCAGTCGAGTCCACTCAAGACAAAAGAAGCGCATTTAACTAGACATCACATCCGTACTCATTTGTTCTTTTATTGCATTTTTTTTACAGAGCGAAATAAATGAAAATGAGTCTGCCACTGAGCTGTGCAATGAAAGACGCAGTAGGAAGCTGGAGACGTGTACGGTCCCTGTTAGTTGAATTTCAGCACGCCTGAATGCTCACACAAGAGCAGCATTGATAAAGCCCCACAGACATGTTCCACTCACACCTATGGATATACATTGTTCAGTATAATGTAAAGATGTATGCACTGCATATAGGGTGCCTCCTACACATGCTAGAAGTGTCCCACTTGTCTTCCTTTTCTCTTTGTTTCTCTCCCTCTTCTCTTTCTCTTCCCTTCTCCTCATCCTGTCCTCTATCTCTGCGGTGTCTTTCTCTCTCCATTGCAGGGATAGGGAGATGAGTAAGTGATATGATTTGTGAAGACGGCGGTCTTTCCTGTCAGCTCTTTTGTGTGAAGGGTGTTTGATCTTGTTTTGTGACCCTTCTTTATGTTAGGGAGTTTGATTGGGAGGAGGAACACTACCGGTTTCAGAGGAGACAAAACACACAGACACACACACACACACACACACACACACACACACAGAGGCACTGAGGCACTCACACACACATTTTGACAGGCAGACAGCACACATAGATACTAAGATAGGCAGAATAGTTTACATGCAAAACACATAAGACACTCATACAGCGACAGATAGTAACAAAGAGAGAGAGAGAGATTCTCACAGTAATTTTAAGAACAGGGCTTGGGTGATTGGGCTGTTGTGTTGCTCATGAACCCAGTAGGCTAGTGAATCATACATACAGTATCATCTTTTTGTTTGTGTCTTTGTTGTATCTTTTTGTTGTGCTCTGTGTGTATGTTATAGCTTGCTTATATAGTATATTTCTTTCTTATTTTGTACACTCCAGTTTGATACACCAGTTGCACTGATTCATTATTCAAGATTGTAGTTGTTTTAATCTATACTGACTTTTATTTGGAGCTAATTCAGTAAAGACTCTGGGGAAACTCTCCCCGTGCATTCTGGGAAGTGGCGGATGAGCAGAGCCTGCGTAAGCTTGAGTGAGTCTGGCTGCTGCTCGCTCACTAGCAGAAAAGCTCTTTGGGGGAAAATCACAGCTTTAGATAAAACGTGACGCTTGAAATATGAGATGATGAAAGAAAGTTTTTTTTCAAAACTCTTTTTGCTCAAATGTGTACAAGTCATTGTACACACACACACATACACACCCACACACACACATTACACCCCACACACACACACACACACACACACACACACACACACACACACACACACACACACACACACACACACACACACACACACACACACATATACACTCACATGCAAGTGTTTAAATTCCCCGTCACAAATGCACACAAATACCCCCACACACAGATACACACACAAACTCTCAAAGTTAAAGAGTTTTGAGAAATTGGCAGTGTGCACTTTTCCCTCTTTGCTGTGTGAATGAGGGGTTTATTTCTCCGTTCCTCCGTGTCCCGGGGTGGGCTTTAGGGAGGGATTGTGCTGCCACAGACGCTCTGACAGTCCCTCGCTTTAGCCTACGCCTGAGGGCGCCCGCCTCGCTCACTGCTCAAGTACTGCATTGACAAACACAGGACGCTACGTATCACAAAGCACATACACACACACACACACACACACACACACACACACACACAAATACAGACACACACACACTCACACACAGACACTCACGCTCTCTCTCTCACACACACACACACACACACACGCACACACACTCTCTCACAAATACACTCAGTATTATTGAGCTCTCTCTCACACACACAAAGACATTTGATATCGTAAAGCCCAAACAGTCTGTATAAAAAGCTCACACATTATTTCTTTACTGTTCTCAATAACCATTCCCAAGGACACAGAAAACATGTCTGCTGGCTGTTGAATGGACCTAGATGGATTGAGACTGGTTACGTAATGGTGTCATATTTGTTGGTGACATGTTTCTTGGAGAAACGGTCATTTCTTTGGCCCAGTAGACTATCTCCAGTGACTACATCTGAGCCCAGGTGGAGAAACACAGTCATTATCGAAATGCTGTTCTTCTTTCCTCATGTGTTGAAAATGCGTTTTCGCGTTTTCGCAAATCCAGTCTTAGAGTAGATTAGAGGAATATTCAACCACCTCCGCTCCACTGTCAGACCAGCCTCGCCACAAGTCATGTCCCCCGCTCGACGCTCCCTCGGTGTGCCCACACTGATGGTCAAACACGCCGCCCGCTGTGTGTGCACTGGGCTCTGGCATGTTGGTTTAAAAATCATGGGTGGGCGTTTAACACAGCTGTTCATTCCTATTTGCTGCTGGGTGTGATTTTACCCTCCGCGAGTCTAACCCAGGGGGACCGCCACAGTCACTTCCTCTCTGAGCTTACAGCCTTCAGAAGGCAGCAGAGAGAGAGGGGGGAAGATAGAGAGAGAAAGAGAGAGAGAAATAGAGATAGACAGAGTGTCCAAGCAAGTGACTTCAACACGCCTAGGGGGAGTGGAGTAGCCAAGGTCCTCTGAAGGGCATGTTCCTGTCCACATGACGCAGGCAGACTCCCCAGTGGCCCTACAGCCTACATTAGCCCAGTAATTGCGGCAGTGTTTACATTCAGTACCTCAGCACTCCCCCAGGTGCCCCATGAGACCACCCCCCCAACCCCCTACCTCTACCCACAATCCCCTCACTGCACCAACCCACCCACCCACCCAGCCAGCCAGTCAGTCAGGCTCAGCTCAGGCTGTAAAAGCATGGAGGGCTGTGGGCACTAATGGTTTTAAATATGGATTGGCCGTGGTGACATATTGTGATGTATTGCAGTGAGAGCAGAGAAGAGCAGAGCAGAGCACGCTCTCCTTCACAAGGCAAGTCAGTGTTGGTGGACTTTGCTGAACTCCCCTTGTGTTCCCACAGCCCTAATGAATAATAAGTAACGTTTGAGGAGAGTAACTCCGGGGTCAGGTCGTGCTTGGAGAAACATGGTGTGCTGTTTAAAAACGCCGGCAACTTCTTCCAGCCGTGACCAAAAATAACAACCACACAGTTGGCAGTGTGTATGTGTGTGTGAGAGAAAGCCACACAAAACAGAAACTGTGTGGTAAAGCAGTGCTCTTCAGTGTGTGTGTGTGTGTGTTAACCCAGGGTGCAGTCCAGTGATCATCTCATCCACGAGGAAAGTGAAACCGAGAATTTCGAGGACAGGCACCCGTCCCGGCAGACCGAGCCCGCTGTCCGTTTTTTTTTTTGAAAGAGTTAGAGAGAGGCAGAGAGCGCGGCTATAAAATATGAAGCCAGCGAGTTTAACCACTCTTCCTCCTCTAGAGCCGCCAGTGAGGAGTCACTCGAGCGAGCA
Source organism: Sardina pilchardus (assembly GCF_963854185.1). Lineage (NCBI taxonomy): Eukaryota > Metazoa > Chordata > Actinopteri > Clupeiformes > Clupeidae > Sardina > Sardina pilchardus. The sequence goes on along the minus strand of NC_085000.1, from coordinate 8,587,359 downwards.
GCCACTTAGCCTGAGCTTCAGTCAAGGCAGGAAAAAAAGCACACATCAGAGAGCCAGCCTCTCTCTTAAAAAGTGGATTCAGAGAGGGTGACTGGGAAAAGAGCAGGATGCCTCCTTCTTAAAGCATGGAACTGATGAAGAGGACGAAGGGGAGGAAGAGGAATCACTGGCACTGCGGCATACCGCCGGCTTACTGCCTGTGGCATCCTTTTATAAAACACTCAAAAGAGGAGCCACTCCAGCATGTCTAATATGAAAACATCAGACACACACACACACACACACACACACCTGTTGAGGTCAGATATTGAATGAACTGAATGTTGATTAAAAAAAAGATACATAATTGTATCTACAGAATGTAAACAGGCAGAGATGAGACATTTTAATGCGTTTAAGGCTTGATAATATTGGGTAATTTGTAACATGCTTTAGCACAGTGCCAAGCAAAGTGCCTCATACATTTGTCACTATTTTTTTTTTTTCACTTTTTACAATTAGCTTTACCGTTATTTGTCTCGGTTGAAAACTCAGGATGGTTATAATATACTGTAGGCTCATATGTTTTTAATTACCAAGGTTAATGGATGTCTTGGTGCTTCATAGTGATGTAAATTTGCTCCACGTTGCTTGTTGCTTGGACACGTAGTCAATATTTGACCTGAGCTGTTACCATTTATCACGCAACATGTAATTCGCAAATGGAAATTTTAATTGATTTCACCTCTGGGTTGAATACAGGTCTATTGATCACGTGCTCGTCAAGCAGAGGTGTTCAGTGCAAGCGTATCTGATGAGGCCCAATAATTAAATCCCAAGTGAGCGCCTCTCTCTCTCTCTCTCTCTCTCTCTCTCTCTCTCTCTCTCTCTCTCTCTCTCTCTCTCTCTCTCTCTCTCTCTCTCTCTCCCCCCGTGTCTGCTCTGTGGTGCGCTGTACTGCAGTCCTCTTGTTTATCTGCAGGTAGTCTCTCTGGCCTTGGTCTCCCGTCTCCCGGCAGGATTTACTCACAGCACTAAGGTTTCTGTCGTCTGGAAATGTTGCCACATTTCATTTTGACAGCATGACTGTGAGCCTGTGACACATGGTATAAATTCTTGCTCGGGGCCAAATATATGGTCAGTTGGGTTTGGAGGAGCCATGGAAGGGAAGGGAGGGAGGAAGGTGGACAAAAATGTCTGGGGTCGCACACTCAACGGGAACAAGACTCTGTGCCCTTGAGCCAAGTTGCCTCATGTTAACCCAATCAGTGTTCC
>NC_085000.1:8581105-8583605 GCF_963854185.1 Sardina pilchardus | reverse complement strand
TGTGTGTGTGTGTTTTGCAAGAACTTGGAGCATTACAATTCACCCCCGAGAGAAGCTAATCAAATGAATAATGTATTTAGCAGGAGAATGTGGGGGGGGGGGGGAGCACTGCAGTACAGTAACTCTCCGAGGAGATGCGCCAGTGCTGACATGCCCTCTCAATGATACCACTTCCCAGCATGCCTTGCACCTAACAGGCAAAAATCTGCATCTCGCTTCTCATCTCCCCTCAAAGGCCAAGCCAGAGAGAGAGTGCGTTTTGTTATTTGTTTTGTTTTGTTTTGCTGCTGTTTGTTTGTTTATGTGTGTTGTTCAGTTTTTATCAGGATGGTGTTGGATCCTGGTGATGAATGTGCCGGTGTTTGTGACGTGACTGAAGTCCGATCAAGTCTAAACGGTGACTAATTACTGCAGCTTTGTTGTTTACCGGCCTCGGTGCCGCTGTTAGGCAGCCGGCTCAGGAGCAGCAACAGAGCTGGGCCGGACCTGGGCCAGATCTCAAGTCTGTTCGAAATCGGAAAGCTTTTTTGTGTGTGTAAATGTTTCAAATTGTTTGATTTTGTTTGGTACGTTTTAATCTAGCAGACGTGTTTATTCACCAAAAACAACCTCCTTTTCGATGGTTTGAGTACGTCGGTAAACAGTGAACAAAGGGTTGTCCGCCAACATCAGCCTGTTTGCTATGTCTGAACGCTTCTGATGTGGCATCTGGACAGTCCTCTGCCAGATCTGGGCCTGAAGAGAGCCTGCTCAGGGCCAGGTCCCCATGTCAGGATCAGTCTGTGAGGGAAGAGGAGAAGCGTGTGTGTAAAGTAGTGGCGGTGTGGAGTTGTCGAGCGAGCATCTCTCATGGATATTCATGCTCTGCAGCTCTGCCCTGCGCTCCACTGCAGCTGGTCTTCTGCAGATGCTTGTGCGCTAGTGCAGGGGGGGGGGGGGGGGGGGCATGGTGGTGGTGGGGGGCTGGAGGACATGAGGAGGGGCACGGGAGCGAGGCCAGTGCTCTGTCAGGCGTGTGAGTGTGTGTGTGTGTATGTGTGTGTGTGTGTCCAGCTCGACTCTTTCCTGGCTCTGTCGTTTGATCCAGGCTGCAAATGTGTCAGAACCGACACTGGTTCTCCTCTCTCTCAGATCCTACTTGTTCCAAAATAAAAGGGGAAAAAAAGGCGGGTGTCATGCTGTGCGATGTCCGAGGCATGGTCACGACTACGCACTCTCTCTCTCTCTCTCTCTCTCTCTCTCTATCTCCCTCTCTCTCTCTCTCTCTTCCTCGGCCAATGGAAAGATCTACAGTAGCAGGCTGATTCAATACTGCTGTTTTGTTCTTGTTTATACAGACCTCACATTGTTATTGTTGCCTTTTTTGTGACGGTAGTTTTTTCTGTTTAAGATGTTTGAGATGTTTTGTAGATGCAGAGATGTGGTATCCACGGCCTCTGCTATGGTTTCTCATGTAGATACAACAGACAAACATAGACATTTATGCACATGAGGGATGTTTATGCAGATAAGCCATGTCCTACTTTCATATTCTTGGCTCTTAATAAACCCTACAAATACATAGTATTTACACTGAAACAAATCATAAACAAGTCAACAAGTCAAAATCAACAAACATCTCTCAATGCATCACAAGTGATGCTAAAGTTTCATGTTGAGTTGAGCTTGTCACTTTGTAAACAATCCTCTTTTATTTCACTTCTAAACGTGACCCTGCTCTCCTGTGCAGGAACAACACAAACGGCCTGCGAGTCTATAGATGCTGGCAGATCCATCATCAGGTGTGTTTAATCCTCAGGTGAGCCGCGCGCAGGTGATCTAACCTCAGGATGCGCCTTTGTGTGCCGCTGCTTTTAGTTCTCGGAGCGACTGACAGGACAGTAGAGGGGGAATAAACAGACGAGTGATAGGAGAGGGGGAATAAACAGAGTGATACGAGGAGGAGAGGGGAGCTGAAATCCGCTTAGGGGGACGCCGCCGCATCCCCGAGTCTGGCGGAGGAGATGACAGAGAGGAGACAAGACAGGCTAGCCTCTTTTCAAGCACACAAACATACACACACACACTCACACACACACACACACACACACACGCATGCGTGCCATCATGTGTGCTCATACACACGCACTCAGACGCACACATACACACACAGGCACTGCAGTTAGAATTGCATTTTCTGCTCTGGGGACTAGTGACAAATGACATTCAGTCCCTCTATTACAGCAGTCTAAATGGGGAAGGCGCCTGCGTTCATGTTTCAGCGCTTGTCCTCAGATGAGAGGCTCAGGTCTCTCTTTCTGTGTGTATGTGTGTATGTGTGTGTGTGTGTGTGCGTGCGTGTCTGTGTGTGTGTTTGTATGTGTTTGTGTTTGTTTGTGTGTGTGTTTTGTGTTTATGACTGTGCGGTTTGTGTGTGTGTGTGTGTGTGTTAGTGAGTGTGTGCGCGTCCTATATGAATAGTGTGTGTACAGTATGTGGGTGCCGCTGATCCCTCTGGTGC
>NC_085000.1:8573605-8576105 GCF_963854185.1 Sardina pilchardus | reverse complement strand
AAGTCCAGGCACGTGAACCGTGTATAGTAGGTTAAACACAACGCAGGTTACATTGATACCCTGCCTCGTCAGGAGTTACCATACCAGTGATTAGTTGATTAGTTCCCAGTGATTAGTTCTCCCAAAGTTCTTTGGGGGGAAACTGAGGTTTGTTCAGCCTGTGTGCTGCAGTGGTGTTTTTTCTTTGTGCTGATCCACTTAGCCAGTGTCTTGTGTTTTGAGATGAGCTCACCTCACGCATCTCATGAAGTGCTCCAATGTGCTCCCCATCCTCCAGCACACTGATCCCATGAGGCTGATCTCCATACATCTCCCACCAGGGAGCCACATTATGCAATTGATGCCCTATCTGTTACATAACAAGCTTATTTATTTAATGGACTTCCCTTCCTTTCCCCTAGTTTCAAAGATGGAAATGAGTGTCATTAAAGTGTGTGTGTGTGTGTGTGTGTGTGTGTGTGTGTGTGTGTCTTTGTGTGTGTGTGTGTGTGTGTGTGTGTGTGTGTGTGTGTGTGTGTGTGTGTGTTTGAAATATTTGAGTTTCACTGATCACATAGGCCTGCGCTAGTCATTCATCTCAGTACACAGCTGGGATCATTAGTGTATTATTTGTGTCTATGTTTGTGTGTGTGTGTGTGTGTGGGAGGGGGAGTACAGGCCGCTTGTACACCACTCTCAGCTCACTATGTTTGTCTTTGCAGCCACCTAAGAGATAATTTGTATGTGCACACTTGTGTGTGTGAGAGAGAGTGTGTGAGAGAGATGATAAAAGAAAACAATGCTCTCACTGGATGACCACAAGGGTATATATTTATCTGAATCTGTGCATTTCCACAGATGCATTTATGTATGAGCATGTAGTGTGTGAGTAGTATTGGATTTTATCGTGTCAAGTCAGGTGCTTACAGGCTTGAGACGATATGCAAATAGAGCGTGCAAATGCATAATCATCATTGTCTCTGTATGCATGTGTGTGTGTGTGTGTGTGTGTGTGTGTGTGTGTGTTATTTTATTGATTGTGTGTGTACCAAACCATTTGTCTCAGCACATACATTCCTGCATGCGTAGAATTGAAATCCCACTCAATAGTTATGCCATATAAAATTGCATATAATGAAATTGCTATAATTGGAAAACACACTACTCATAGTCTTCCAACTGACCAACAGATGACAACCTTCCAATTAGTCTCTTTGCTCTTCATGCTTCTGTTTCTTTTTCTCCCTCTCTCTCTCTCTCTCTCTCTCTCTCTCTCCTCTCTCTGACACTGTCTTTAGCCTAGCACATTCTCTCTAGCCTAACACCCTTTAGACTATCTCCCTCTCTCTCTCTCTCTATTTATCTATCCTAGAATTCTCTTTCTAGCCTCTCTCTCTATCCTGACATTTAAAGAAAAAAACCCATCTCTCTCACACTCGTGCTCTCTCTCTCTAGCATTCTCTCTGTAGACTAGCGTATGGCCTTGTTGTGCACACTACACCCTTGCTGTGCTGTAAGTCATTGGTGATGCATATTTGATCATCCTCTCCAACAGTGAGTGTCACGTCACATGGTGTGGGTGGGAGATTTGTCCACCAGGAGACACAATGTATAGGAGAGTACTTTTGTGTAGTGTGTCACTATAACCCTCCACCACACACTAATGTTGATTATATTATTTAAATATATTTTAATTATGAAAATGAAACAATACACACACATGCACACACACACTCACGCACACACGCACACACACACACACACACACACACACACACACACACACACACACACACACACACACACACACACACAATACCGTTGCCAAGGGCCAAGCACAGCTGTACTGCAGGCGGTCCACTCCTTGCTACCATAATTTCCCGTCCCTATATTTAGAACAGCTCTTAATTGCCGGATAGCGCTCTGGATCACCAAGGCATAGCAGTTAGCTCAGGGGGATAGGCAGGAAGAGATGAGAGCCACTATAATGAACAAAATCATCACAGACACCCACCAACCAGCCCTCAGATAGACACAGAGCTCTCATAATGTTGCGTTTATCCAAACAAATACCACTGCATTGCCATCTAGACCAGTCGTGTAATGTTTATGCTGAGGACTAGTTTACAAAGTGCATCAGTGTGAGCGGGACAGGAAGGACATGACCATTTAAGGAAGCGGAGGACGCGGCCCTGCCGGGGTATCCCTTGGCTTGAGCCGTTAGAGGCGTACTGTGTTTTTCATTTTGATTTGATTTGATTTTGTTGCAAACATCTCCCATCGCTTTTCACCTAATTACCACCAGTGCTATCATGGCTTCTTAATGCAGCTCCTGTATGGCTTTGTAGCGTGTGGGTGTTGTTTGGATGTGTTTGTGTGAGCGGGACTGAGTGGACGACGTGACCATTTAAAGCAGGGATGGCTCTCTCAGGACATGCTCCAGCGCTGTGAAGGCACGCTGTGTCTCTGCTCCTGGCTGTGCTGGGAGAATGTTTCATTATCGGGGTAATGTCACTCGACG
>NC_085000.1:8558605-8568605 GCF_963854185.1 Sardina pilchardus | reverse complement strand
GACTGAATAGATGAGATGTTGTGCGTGTTTAATCACCTTTTGTACAGTACATCCGCGACTCAGGCTCATCAGTCTGTCACTTAGAATGTGTCACTCTCTTGTCAATATTTACCAAATGAGCCCACACACAAATTAACGCTTGAGCAAGTGTGTGTTCGTCCCTTTGAGTGATGAGTGAGTGATTGAGTGTGTGTTTGTGTATGTTTGCATTTGACTACAGTAAGTGTGTGTGTATGCATGTCTCTCCTCTCTATCTCACATATACAGTATGTTTGTAGTAGTTTGTGTCTGTGTGTGTGTGTGTGTGCGTGTGTGTGTGTGTGTGTGTTTGTGCGTGTGTGTGCGTTAACCCTCATCATCGCCTGCTACTCTCACCTGCGCCGTCTGTCTGCAGCACCCTCACACCTCAGCTCGTGGAGCTGTTGGCGTTTAAACGCGGATAATGAGAAGCGCTCCTCAGACAGACCCTGTGTTTGTTATGACTGAGCAGGGATCTGGTTAAAGTGCAGTTGTACGTGAGCAGAACAGGGCCATGCTAATGACGAGCAAATGAGCAGACGTACAGATTATGATGAAGCCCTTTTTTCCAGAGCTCACAATGGGGCTCTCTCAATTCGGAGGTTATTTCAAGGCAATCATCAGGTTGTTTCACATTCAAATCCCGTCTGTGCCAACAAGCAACACTGAATTGCAAACACTTCTCTGATTCATGGAGACTAATGTCTGTGTGACGATCTGATGTCTGTCTATAAGTCTCAACCAAAGCTTGACTCTTTTAATCATATACATTTATGAATGTTTATCATATACATTTAATGCAGACACTTTAGGTTGTGCATGTACACTTAAGAATGCAGTATAGATCCTGAATGTCTGATGAACAACATGATCTCCCATAGTTTTGCTTTATGAATAGCTACTATTGCTTTGCAAGGGCTGACTGCTCATCCACCAGCATTGTGGAGCTCTTTGTCAGGCATTGAAAGGCAGTTAAAGGTTCCAGCTCCTGGCAGCTCTCCCCTCTGTGTGGCTGATGCGGCGAGCTTTATGTGCGCCCTCTTCTCTCTGACCGGATCTGCTATAGCAGCCTCGCTTTGTTCCGCTCACTTGACCTCCAGCAGCAGCCTCTCAGATAGCTCTCATTAGATTCACTAGGACACAGACCGAGGCCAGCATCTGGCGAGCCCAGCGAGCGAGCCGATTGGCCGGTCGGGGCCCCTGCAGGGGTCAGCCGGAGCTGGAGTGGCGTTGTCAGATGTCCTCTCTCGTCGCGTCTCGTGCCCGTCTCTGACTGCCAGGGACGGCGAGGAGCGGAGGGGTCAGCTGCCCGTCCGATGGCACAGTTTCTGGCCTCTTGCGGTTGCGGCGTGTAGCGCTTTTCTGTATTAGCATGGATCGCCACAGAGGAAATCTTCTGGGGCTTTTTCACCCCTCCCCCCTTCTCTTTATTCCCCGTCATTGCCCCTGTCACTGTCATCCCGACTGTCTCTTCTCTCCTCCTCGGAGTGGAAACAAAGGGGAGCGCTGGGCGCTTTGTTCTGACGGAGTCGTCATCGATTCCCGACATCCCTTAAGCTCTCCCCCAGGAGCGAGGATAAAAGCAGGGCCATGAGAAGAGAGGAGAGGAGCAGGAGGCCAGATAAGACTGGATGTGCGGGAGCAGGAGGCGGAGGAGTAGAATCGAAAGCCAGGACAGAAGAAACAGTGTGAAAGCAAAGGACAGGGCCCTAGATGAGGATATATAATGAGGAAAGATGGGGCAGGAGAGAGGCAATGCCCTTGAGTATTAATAACCATCCAACTATTAACAGAGAGCAGGAGGGAGATAAAGATGGCAGGGGAGAGAATAATTGGAATGGAGAAGAGAGCAGATGTGTTTTGATTGGGATGTAAGTGAAAATGTGTGGAGGAGAGGGATTTATTTGAGTTGAAGACAGAGTTGTGGTGAGGTACCTGTAGACATGACGAAGCAGGGAAGACAGGTGAAGAGAGGGCTTGCATTTCAACTAACGACGGAGATGAAGAGATCAAGATGAAGAGATGGAAGAGAGAAAGTTAGGAAGATGAGAAGAGTGGTGGATAACGCCTCCTTTACCTTTTGCACTCTCCCCCATCTAGATGCTTCAGCTGCGCATGTAAACCATGTGTTGAAGATGTAGCAGTAGCTTATCTGTGCCTGTGTTAGCAGCCCACCATTCCCCACCAATGCCCCCCCCCCCACCCACCCCCACACACACACACCCTTAAGTAGCTCTGTAGCTCATCATCTGACCTTCTCATAAAAAGCCTCCTTTTGGGAATAAAGAGCCGGCGGTTACCTTCTCACTTCTACACCTCTCCTGTTCACACCTGCCATGTTGTGTTGTTATGAGGGGGTGCAGGTATGTCTCAGTAGCTCGTAGCGGGGAGGAAGGGGGGAGACATTTACTGTAGCTGTGCTCATGTTGTAATTCGCTGGTGCTGGACATAGAATGTGGTCAGCAAAGCAGCAAAATAAGATGACCTTATTTTTGAACAGTATATGTTGTTATACAGTATTTTGAGGCATGAGTAATGAAAACAGTCTAACTATGATTTCGTCTAGGAAGGAGAGGGGTGGTGATGACTCAGAAATGAGAGTGACGTTAGGGTTTGTGTGTGTGTGTGTGTGTGTGTGTGTGGGGGGGGGGGGGTGGCTGTTCTAACCCCAGCTGAGAGCTGATTTAATATGGTTGTGATGGTTAAGGGGGGGGATGGGATTAAGCCGAGCTCTTCTGCAGACAGCACAGATGATGTTTGCTGCCTCGTCCTCAGTGAGAGGCTGACATTCTCAGGAATCAAATCAAGAGACATGTCGAGAGGAACCCACCTGTCCTCTGGCTCCTCGGACTGCATTCTGCCCTCTGTCCCAAAGGCTGGTTTTGCTCTGTGGACACTAATAGCCTGTTAAAATAAGTGCCTCTGAATAGGCATTTTAAAATAATTGTTTGGCTGATTAATTTCCAGAATCAGAAACAGATTTATTTTTGCTGAAGTCAGTTAGCACCATGAAAATTCACAATATATATGGACAATAATTAAATCTATAGAAAATATAAAATGCATGTTTTTTTTAAATTAATTTTAATTAGCACCTCATTCCACAGAAGGCACATCCAAAAGTATTGCCTCAGGTGGCCCTGGGGCTGCATGTCTCACAGGTCATCTGGTGTCTGACCAGACTCCTTTACGCTTGAACTTTTAAGACAGTTTGAAGCTTTTTTTCTGTTGCTGTTTCTGGCGTGTTTCTCATGATTAATTCTCAGATCCAGCCATAGTTTATTATTGTTTATCCCAGAGTGCACATTGCTGAAGTGCATGGTATTGCTTCAGCTAAGAGCTGCCCTTGATGTTGATCATTTGAAGTGTTTGCTTTTTGATCCTTATTTGCTTTCTGGGTCAAGTGAAGCGACACAGACCTCGACGCGAGCTTAACCTTTTCAAAGTGCTTATTGACTTTGTCAGGTCCGAAACGCAAAAGCCAGCTCCTTTATTCTGTTCCCCTTTTGCCCTGTTCCTGACTGAGCCTGCCCTGGCACAAACTCGCCAGCAATTGTGGGCATATTTCGAGAGCTAATAATGATATAGCAGCTATTGATCAGGCTGCCAGCGGACTGAGCAAAGTGCCCTTTAAATGCCAGCGTGGGCGTCGCCACTTTATCTCCCCTGGCGCGGCGCGGGAAAGAGGAGCCGCGCGGTCAGTGACAAAGCCCTCATCATCAAGGGCCGCTTTAGAACAAGCCTGGCGGCCGGCCGCGCTGCAGACTCGCCACTCTCCGTGATCTCCTCCCTTGTCTGTATTATCTTCGTCTTCATCACCAGCCTTATCATCATCGCCACTGTCGTTTGATGTGCATTTATGGCCTTGTTCTTTCGGCAGATGGTCCTCATCAAGATCATCGTCATCGTCTTCTTAAATATTGTCATCATGTGATGAACATTTTACATCCCTTTACATTCAGCAAGTACAGCTGCATCTCAGAAAATCAGAATATCTTGGAAAAGTTCTTTTTTTTTCATGAAACTTTCATATAATCTAGTCTCATTACACATAAAGTAAAACATGTCAAGCCTTTTTTGTTTTAATCCTGCTAATGATTGCTTGATGATTGCTGTGTTATAAGTTCTTTATTCTAATATTTTGAGCTGCTGGATTTTTGATTTCCCATGAGCTGTAAGCTGTCCACCTGAGAAGAGCTCTACTCAGCTAATTAAGTCTAGATGGATTCCTGAGCCTTTATCTCCCAATGCACTTGCCTGTGTTCATCTTCCCAGCCATCTTCGCCATCCTCATAGTTATTGTTGTCATTATAATCATCATCGCTGTTGACATTTTCATCGTAACGTCGCAGCATTTTCATACCTGGTCATTCCAGTAGATGTGTTTGTCCACCTTCCTCTGGCCTGGGCTCTCTCTGACCGCTGGAGGCATGTTTGGTCTTGCAGCGCGTTTATTAAAATGCTTCTTCTGTTTGTCCCCTCAGCTCTCAATTTCACCCTCCGCTAGTCCACTTAAGCCCACTACTCACTGGCCACAATGTCCCTTGCCTGTCAGCTGCCCGCCAGGCCGTCCAGCTCTGGCTTAGTGGTTACTGACCCATGGCTCCTGCCTGCTGGTGTGGCTCTGTGTTTTAGTCATGAATACATAATGGGTTAGAGACGGTATGTTTTGAATATTGTTCGTTCATGATGCATAATAGGAGCTTATAAATGTTGATGATGATCAATGAAGACAGTGAAGCTGCTGATGATGGTGATGACTATTATGGTAAAGATGATGATGATGATGATGATGAGATATACATGTACAGTATATGTATATATAGTATAGGTGTATATACACAGTATGTATATTTATAATTGATCCTTTTGGAAAGTCATCTTAAAGGGATATTCCGCCATTTTTGGAAATACGCTCATTTTCCACCTCCCCTCGAGCAAAACAATCGATATTTACCTTGTTCCCGTTCATCCAGCCATTCTGTGAGTCTGGCGATACAACTTTTAGCTTCAGCCTAGCATAGATCATTGAATCGGATTAGACCATTAGCTTCTCGCCTGCTAGCTTCATGTTTAAAAGTGACTAAGATTTCTGGTAATTTTCCCATTTAAAACGTGTCTCCTCTCAAGTTAGAAAGTGTAATAAGACCAACTGAAAATGAAACCTGGCGTTTTTCTGGGCTGATTTGACATGGAACTACACTCTCATCTGGCGTAATAATCAAGGCAACTTGCAGCTACTGGCACTACTACTGCTTGTTCTCTATGGGGACTATTTTCAGATGCTGCGTACGATATCACTGCGCCTGCAAGACATGTTTTAAATGGGAAAATTACCAGAAATCTTAGTCACTTTTAAACATGAAGCTAGCAGGCGAGAAGCTAATGGTCTAATCCGATTCAATGATCTATGCTAGGCTGAAGCTAAAAGTTGTATCGCCAGACTCACAGAATGGCTGGATGTACGGGAACAAGGTAAATATCGATTGTTTTGCTCGAGGGGAGGTGGAAAATGAGCGTATTTCCAAAAATGGCGGAATATCCCTTTAATACAGCTCGTCAGATCATAGATAGATAGAAAACAACACCCCCCCCCCCCCAATACACAACACCAATTCTGTCTACGTTATTAAACAGTGCAGGATCATTAGCACCAGCATCAATAGTAAAGTGCAATGTCATCGGTGGCATTTTAATATAATGCCAGAGTGCAACATTATCAAACAGAGGGAATCTAATTGTTTTCTCTTCCGAAGTTACTCAACAGTGTAATGCTGGTAGGGATGAATGCTCTGGCTGATGGTGGTTGCAGCTGTAATGTTGATGAGGATGAAAGGGACGACTGCAATAATGATGAAGATTATTATGAGGATGATGATGAGGGGGAGGTGGAGCAGGATGAGGGTGATAATGAAGATGAGGGTTACAAATGAAGGCGCATGATGAGGCCAGTGGTGATTACGAAGATGATCTTTACGATGTCGAGGACATTGATGATGTTGCTGATGATGGCGGTCTTATTGATGACGATGCCAGGGATTACAAAGATGATGATGATGATGGTAATGATGACGACAACATTGATGACGATGCCACTGATGATAATGTAATTGATGACGACAACATTGATGACATCGTTGCTGATGATGGTGATGTTATTGATGACGACATCATTGATGACAGGACTGATGATGGTGATGTTGCTGATGACGACAGCATTGATGACTGGGCTGATAGTGATGTTGCTAATGCTGCCGTGCCCATTAGCAGTAATGACGGTGATGTTGTCGTGCTCTCGGCATCTCTCCCAGCCCCACCACCCCTCCAGCCTCAGCGCTGCTCCAACTCACCCGCCAGTGAGCTCGCGTCTCAGCCTCTCAGGGGGGCAGGGGGGCAGCAATGAAACAATATGCCTGATTGCATGAAGGTGAGCAGCCACAGGTGGCCGGCTTAATAAGAGCATTTCACTCTGATTTTGGCAGCTTTGCACCAGCTGTGTGTGTTGGGGATTGTGTGTGTACTGTATGTATGTGTTTGAGTGTGTGTTTTAGTGTGTGTGTGTGTGTGTGTGTGTGTGTGTGTGTGTGTGTGTGCCTGTGTGTGTGCATGTTTGTGTGTGTGTGTATCAGAGTGCATGTGGGGAAATGTGTGCATGTGCAATGCATCTGGATTAGGGTTTGCACATGCATATCTGTCTGTGTGTATATGAATGTGTAAGTTTGTGCGTGTGTGTGTGTATTTTGGCTATCTCTGTAATTAAAATGCAGTGTATTTTCTAATATATTTTTTAGGTTTTCAGCTTCTATCCAGAGCTGTGTCGTATGTGTACTGTATGTGCGTGCGTGTGAGAGTGTGTGTAAGTCTGTGTGCATGTGCGCACTTGTGTGTGTGCATGCGTACGTGGGTGTGTGTGAGAAGGTGTGTGTGTGTGTGTGTGTGCTCGGTCTGAACTGTATGGTACTGTAGGGAGGAGAGTGTGTACCCTGACACCATTAGATTGCCTGCCACAGAACTGCCTCCTAATTGTAACTGGGTGCGCTTGCAGTTGCCATGGCGTCTCCAAGGGAGATGGGCAGAGATCAGAGTGGCGGTGCCCTAATTAGATGTGACTGTGTGATTGGGGCTGTGAAGTCTCAGGGGAGATCAGTGTGTGTGTGTGTGTGTGTGTGTGTGTGTGTGTGTGTGTGTGTGGGTGGGTGGGTGTGCGTGTGTGGGTGGGTCTATATGTGTGGGTGGGTATGTGTGGGTAGGTGTGTGTGGGTGGGTGGGGGGGTGCATTTGTGAGTGTGCATGCATGTGTTTGTGTATGTGAGCGCATTTGTGTAGTGTGTGTGTGTGTGTGTGTGCATACATATGTTCATATTTATATTTATGTTTAGAATTCTTTGCAGATGCTTTTGTCCAAAAGTGACTAAAGATTCTGTTAATAAACATTACATTAACATTAGAATGAGCAAAAGTTCTCATAGCCTGTGCATGATGATACATGCATGAGTTTGTGTGTGTGTATGTGTGTGTGTGTGTGTGTGTGTGTGTGTGTGTGTGTGTGTGTGTGTGTGTGTGTGTGTGTGTGTGTGTGTGTGTGTATCTTGGGATAGATTTAGGGGTCAGTTATGGGCCAGATGCTTATTAGATAGACAGCAGAAGGAGTTGTGTTGGCGGCGGCCATTGCGAGGGATCCGTGGATGCTGCTGCTGATGAGTGTTTGATAGCTCCATCAGTGCTGCCAGTCCCCAACCGGGTCCTCTTCCACCTCTATTTGTCTTTGTCAGACTCCTTACTTTTGCCTCCACAGTCAACAATCTGAACCCTGCGGAGATGCATATGCCGCCGCAACACTCATTATCTTTCTGAAGAACGAACTGTCAGGCAGGAGGAGAAGTACAATCCAGCAGCTCATAGACTCCTGTTGTCTCAGGGCTAGTTAGCACACTCTATAATGGATTATATTGCCAAGTTGCTTCCACGGAGCCGTAAAGTTAGGGGGCTCGCTGGAGTCCTTGATGCCTTGGTGCTTGTGTTCTGCCACACTCCCAGGCATTAAGCAGTGATGACTCTGGACATGCCAGGTGTTCCACATCACTTGGTGAGAAATGCAGCCCCTATTTGGCCAAGTGGAAAAGAATGGTATTTGTTTGGAGTGTTGCTATGGTCTATTTACGATGCTTATGCAACCATGTACAACTGAACAGTCAATTCCTCAAGCAACACGAGATAAACATGGAGTCGTTTCGATTAAGTATACAAATGGATTCCCAGGCATTATCGTCCAACAGCTAGAAAATATTCACGGCAACCACAAGCTAATATTTTGAAATATTCAGATTTCATTTGCTTTTGAACTTTTGTTCGTGTGTGTGTGTGTGTGTGTGTGTGTGTGTGTGTGTTTTTTTATGTGTGATATATTTGTCTAAGAACATCTGAGCTGGTTTAGTCAATGTATTTGGTTAATGGCTGTTGGATGTTCGTTAATAAGGCTGTCATACTTTACACAGCACAGCAGACAGTTGCCCCATGAAGGCCTATTAAGCAGCCTTTTGAAGTGTAAGCTGTAGTGCGAGGTGTGGAATCCTGGGGGAATATCAACCTGTGGTTTGGGATTTTTTCCTTCTTTCCTTTTCTTCTCAGTTTTCTCTTGTTCCTTGCCTTACAAAGACACACTTTTATGTGCTATGGCAGGTGGTCTTGCTTTTATTCCTTCCCTTCGGTGTTCTCTCTCCCACACACACACACCCACACACACACACACACACACACACACACACACACACACACACACAATACATATATATATATATATATATATATATATATATATACTTATATACAGAGAGAGAGAGAGAGAGAGAGAGAGAGAGAGAGAGAGAGACATACAGTATGCATATACATACATACACGCACTGGTATTTTGCCACACTGTCAGGCTAAATTATGTATTAGAATTTAGAGTGACAGTCTTTTCCTTTGAGGTTCTGTGCTGCAGATTTGCCCTGATGACACTATAATGAGGGAGAGTGGGAGGCCGATGGAAGGACTCTGTGTGTGTCCGTGTGTGTGTGTGTGTGTATTACACTACGTTTTGTATGTGCACACAGTACAAATTTCAAATTTAATTATAGTGTGTGTGTTTCAGTGTGTGTGTGTGTGTGTGTGTGTGTGTGTGTGTGTGTGTGTGTGTGTGTGTGACTGTCTGTCTGAGAGACACAGCAGGGCAATGTGAAGGCACAGAGCCGTGTCAGGGCACAGCGGTGCTGACTAAACTCTTCAGACAGCGCAGGCTGGGGTGTGTACTCAGTTTGTGCCCCCCGCCCCCGATCCCCAGTGCAGAGTGCAGAGATTATTACAGTGATGTCAAATAGAAGAAGACAGACATCTTGCATTTTTGCTACCATCTCTCCCTCATCCAACACCTCCAGTCTCTCACCCCCACCCCCCAGAACCTCCCTCCCTGTGTCCCCAGAACCGCCGCCCCCCCCCCCCCCCCCCTCATCCCTGGGTCCCTCAGAGGCCCCTAACTGAAGGCCATCGCTGTTAACAGGCGTAGCGGGCATGAAATGCACCAGAGGATGCCACAGGGTCAGAGGGTAGTGCCAGTCGATAGAGGATGGCAGGCTTTTTAGCTGTCTCACCCCTCTCTTGTGACATTCCTTTTTCACTGCACCCACCCAATATCACACACACACACTGAAACACATATTCACAGACGCAGACACAGACACACACACACACACACACACACACACACACACACACACACACACACACACACACACACACACACACACACACACACACACACACATACGCATACACACACATAGGCATACACACAGTGGCCCTTACTGCACACTCAGTCATCATTAGTGTGTTGTCTGTGCCTCTGTCCTAGTGAGACAGTGAGGAGCCTGAGTCAGCAACACACCCTGACAGCACACCAGAGAAGGGCAGAGAGGGAGAGGAGAGGGTGTGTGTGTGTGTGTGT
>NC_085000.1:8551105-8553605 GCF_963854185.1 Sardina pilchardus | reverse complement strand
GTGTGTGTGTGTGTGTGTGTGTGTGTGTGTGTGTGTGTGTGTGTGTGTACATTTGTGTGTACATGTGTGTGTACGTGCGTGCATGCGTGTGTGTGCGTGTGTGTGCGTGTGTGTGTGTGTGCATGTGTGTGTGTGGTACATAATGTTCCTCATAACTTGTTCTGGTACACCCAACTACCCGGGCCAGACAGCATGAGGAGAGTAACCCAATTCACTTCCTTATTGGGGCTCCTGCTGGACGGGGATATAAATATGGCCGCCGCGCTGCAGCCCAATCACATTAGGCGTCTGGGTGAGGGATGAGGGGCCCGTAATGCGCTCACTTATGGAGATGTGCTTTGGGACGCGGCTGCTGGAGGTCCTGCTGTGTGGAGGAGAGAGACAGAGCATCACATATGGAGTGGCTAGTCTTACTTCACCTCTATCAACCTCCCGCCCACACACACTCTAGTTCCCCCAAATCATCCATCATCGCAGGGTGTCTCCAGGTAGAGACTTCGATCAGATGCTCACTGTCTCTGATGTTATCGGGTTTGTTCTTTCTCTGTGGGTGATTCTGTATTTAAATGGGACTTTCAGTATGGTCCAGACAGTGCTCAGTACCACAAGGGCATTAAAACCCTTATGTGACTTAAAATATGTTATTACATATTAATTTTTCAACAGACTTATTTTAGGTTTATTAATTCTTACTTATTCTGCATCATTGACTTGTGATTATGTGGTTGTGGTTGCATAGCATCTAAAGCATCTACAGTATCATCTACATCTGCTGTATGCACCTTTAAAGTGCTCCTTATATGCCTAAGGTTCTCCATAGAACACTTTATCAGACGTGTTAGGGATTACATGTTAAACCAAACTATAGAAATGTTGTAATGAAGCTCTACAATCTGAATCTTTTTCATGTCAATGACTGTATCCCCTGAGGCCTGTTAGCCAAAGGCATTTCCTGTAGGATGATATGAAGCATGATGAACTGGGTCCTCTGTGGCCCAGCCTGATCTATAGACTGTGTCCTTCTAAGAGCAGTGTGTATGGGGCCGAGTGTTCCTGCACCACAGGCCTGAAGGAATAAATGAGCTAACTAGCTAGGTGCCATGGGCCTCAGGGGGTGAAACACAAATGCCGCTTCCAGTGCCCTCTGCTCAGTGCTCACCCGCTGGGCATAACACTTGCTGAACGATGGCGCTGACACAGAACGGTGGCGTACTGCACAGTGGCATTTTATCCCTCACCGGTTTTCCATTGATGTCCCCGTCGTGTGTTGGGAGCCAAGTGGGCACTGGGTTCAGCGTACCAACGGCTGCGCGTCTGCCCTCTAAAGCTGTCTGACTGGCATCGGGGCCAACAGGAGGAAGCCCTCGCTGCTCTCTCTCACTCTCACACTCTTCCTCTCTACTCTCCTTCTCTCGTTCTCTCTCATACACCCTCTCTCCATTTCCTTCACCCCTCTCCCTCTCCTCTTCTCCTTCTCTCTCTTTCCTCCTCTCCTTCTCTCTCTATCTCTCTCTTCCTCCTTATCATGTGCCCTCTCTCCATTTTCCTTCACCTCTTCCCTCATCCTCTCCCTCTCCATCTGTTTTTCTCTCTGTATGGTGGCAGAGGAAATGTGCTGGGTGTGTCATGTGTCCGTGCAGCCGCTAGTGCTGGTCCAGGTAACAGTAACACATGTTTATACCCGGTGGGAGAGCACTGTGAATTCACGTCTCTGTTGGAATTGTTCTGGTGCTGTTTGTGTGCTGGCAGGACCATGCTGTGTTCATGTCTCCAAATTGCCCCATAAAGGAGGGAATCCTGAAGAGTTAATATGGTGATTAATGTGGAGACAGGTGGCGTTCCACAGCGCATTTCTATCTCTGTTGAAAGTCAGTCCTGAGACGCCAGCAGCAGGAAGAGTGAGACTGATTGAACAGGTTGATGTTTATTCCGCTACCGCATCCCTCTGGCATTTCAGAGCCGCCACACGTCTGTGCTCGAAAAAGTTTAAAAGTCCAGCCGGTCGAAACCGACGAAAGCCCAAGAAAGAGAAAGAAAACACATAAACAAACAAACCAACAGACAGACAAACAAAAACAACAACACAGCACCCATCCCTCACCGAGCTCCATTCACTCATTCTTATTCCCTCTCCCTCTCTCGTCTCAGACACAGCCACTAGGATGTTAAGAGCAGCGTTGTAGGTATCCTGTGCGCCGTCTTTGTGTGCTGTGTGTGTGTGTGTGTCTTTTGTTTCTAATGACAGGTGAATTCCCGCGGTGCATTCATGTCTCGGTGGTAAATCTTGCGTTGTTGTTTTGTGTGTGTGTTTTGTGGTCTCCATATTGGACTGTCTACCCAGAGTGTCTTTGTCTGTCCATCTCTCTGCTGTTTGTCTGTATAATTGAGCGTGAAGGCATTAGAAGGCTGCAGCTTCACCGCCGAATGACTCAATGTCCTAAAATATGAGAAATGCTGGCTGAGCGACTAAGCCTCCCTCCCTCTCTTTTCTATCTTTTTC
>NC_085000.1:8538605-8546105 GCF_963854185.1 Sardina pilchardus | reverse complement strand
ACTTGTTTGACCCAGTTGATCATTAGAGTGTAGGTTGGTGTTTCTTCCAATCAGCCCTCTTGACATTGGTGAATCTAGTGAATCATTGGTGAATAGCATTATGGATGTTCATGTATGTAAATACATAGACTCAGTGCATGAACGCACAAAAAGACGAGCACAAAGACAAAACATCTCTCTCTCTCTCTCACTCACTCACTCACACACACACACACACACACACACACACACACACATACACACACACACACACACACACACACACACACACACACACACACACACACACACACACACACACACACACACACACACACACACACACACACACACACACACACACATACTGTACACACGCACATGCACATGTTACACTAACACAATCCATTCCCAATGACACACAATCACAAAAACATTATATGTCTTGCACAAACACAACACCAGCACATCATTCACAAGCACACAACAGCACCTGAGGACAGACTGAGTGGAATGCACACATCTCTATATGTATTCAGAGGCATGGGTCTGCCTTTCACCCACTGAATACGTGCAATCAGAGGAGGAGAGCGTGGTGGGTTTGTGCTGTGACTGTTAGACAGGCAGGCATGGCATGTCAATTTAGCATTCCAGTACTACCCCACATTATGAATCACCCATCCATATCGGAATGGAGAATGCTTAGTGCTTTTCACCTGTGTGTGTGTGTGTGTGTGTGTGTGTGTGTGTGTGTGTGTGTGTGTGTGTGTGTGTGTGTGTGTTTAGAGCTGCATCATGTGTATGTATGCATATGGGGGAGGTGCACATGTGTTAGTGTAGGTGTGTGTGTACTTTGAGAGCAAGAGAGAGAGAGAGAGGGGGAGAGGGAGGAAGACAGAAAATCAAAAGGCAGTTGATTTTTATCCCTTATCTTCTATGACACCAGCCCTTTTCATTCACTGGCACGTTCTTGTCTAGACCCAGATTAAACGTTTATGGCCCACATTTAAATCCCTTTCCCTTTGGTGGCCTTGCTTTAATTCCAGCATTCACAACCGCACATAAAAAGAGAGAGAGAGAGAGGGAATGAGAGAATGAGAGGAACTAGCCCCTCCGTCACAAGGCTCCTTATCAAGTCGGGGTTGTTTTTGCTCTCCTTCCTCTCTGAAATATTTCTTATCTCCGCCTGCTCATTTCCCCGAGTTTTTATTGGCTCCGTGTCCGGCCCCTAGGGCTGCTGGCTCAAACTGGCGTCCATGGCGATGGCCGCTGCCGATAACGCGGAGTGCGGAAGTGCACAGTGAGCCAGAGCTCTAAGGAGAGACTCACCACATACATATATGACGCCCAACGTCTCATCATACACACACGCACGCACGCACGCACGCACGCACGCACGCACGCACGCACGCACGCACGCACACACACACACACACACACACACACACACACACACACACACACACACACACACACACACACACACACACACACACACACACATACACACTCATATACCCTTCAGGTTTTCAGGGAAGCCAGTTAGCTGTAAGCTATATAATTCAACATGAATTATAAAATACACGATTCTGGCATTGAAGTCTAGTCCAGCAGAGAAAGAGAGAGGAAAAATCAATAGAAATAAAAATCAAATTCTCCATTCCAAAAGGCCTTCACTGGATGTTGTGTTATGCGCTGAAACATCATGGTCATAGACACCTGTCTGAAGAACTTCAATGTCAGCCAACTCCAGTTGGCAGAGAGGGTGGGGTATGGGAGGGGGTTGTAACCTGCTTCTTTTTATGTCCTCTGTGTATGTTTTAATCAGGAGCATTAGCATTTAAATATAGCCATAAAAATTCACTACTGTCATTCGTGCAGTTAATGGAAGCTCCCACTCAGTAACCCCAGTGTGTGTGTGTCTGGGTGTGTGTGTGTGTATGAAAGAGAGAGAGAGCAAGAGAGAGAGAGGGAAAGAAAGAGAAGGTATGAGTGTGTGTGGGAGTATGCAAGTGTGTTTGTGTGTGTGTTGTGTGTGTGTGTGTGTGTGTGTGTGTGTGTGTGTGTGTGTGTGTGTGTGTGTGTGTGTGTGTGTGTGCGTGTGCATGCGTGTTTGGCTAGCATATGCACGGTCGGTGATAATGGAAGCCATTCTGCACCCCTGTCTGTGTGTGAGTGGCAATCTGTAATTCCATTATCACCTTCCCCATTACAGCGGAACATGAGGATAATGTGTCCGTGTGTAATTACCAGCCCACGATTTACAAGCCATCTCCTCAATTACGCATCCGCACAGCTCCCCTCCACTCCGCACGGCTTCCATATCCGCCCCACCGATTCCCCAGGATGTGTAACTGGCCACCTCACGCTATATCTATGCTATACCCACGGCCATGCTATGTCCATGCTATATCTACACTATATACAACTTACTATATGTCCATGCTGTATACACATCATACTGTACACTATATACATGCTGTATACACGCTATAACCACACTATATCTACGCTACTGTATATACAAGACTATATATCCACGATATATGCACGCTATATACATGCTATACATGCTATATACACGCATACACATCATATAGACACAGTATTCATCAGTTGACTGGGCAAGTGTAGGGGGCTGGGAGAGATGGATGCTTATGTGCTTGATTGGTTGTTGATAGACACTTACAAGTGTTCCGAGTGTGTTTCACAAGTGTTTCTTTTGTTTTTGTTTGTATTGTTTCTCCACGGTCACACGTAATTGTGCTAGATTACACTGTCCTTCCCTCTAAATCGAGTGCAGTATAAAATCACACTCAACTTCCTCCACTGAAGAGTGTGTGCTGCTGTTTCTCCCGGCTCTTGCACAGAGATGAGCAGCTTAATTATCAGAGTCGGCTGCCTCCCCAAAGTTAGCCTCGGAGACTAACTTACGGAGAGAAGAGCGTCAGCATTAAGATTCAGTGCCATATCTCCTCAAAAAAATACCGTGCCCAGGAGCTCCCTCTGAGCTGCTCCAACTGGATATATATAAAAAACGCTCATGAAGAGGGCATATGCTTCTCTCTCTCTCTCTTTCTCTTTTCCCGCATTCCCCCTTATTCCTTCTTGTTTCCCCCTGCTGCTTAGTGGTGTCTCTCTCTCTCTTTCTCTCTCCACCTCTGTGTGTAAGGGGAATAAGCCCTCTGAGTTTCTCCTCCTCATTTATTTATCAGTACAGAGAGATGGAACACTCCTCAGCCATCTTCTTTTCTTTATCTAGCGTTTTTCTTTTTTTTTATCATGTCCTGCTTGCTGGCTGGCCGTTTATTGTTTCTTTATTTTCCCCCCCTCTCTCTCTCTCTCTCTCTCTCTCTCTCTCGTTTCTTTTGTTAGAGCACACACACACACACACACACACACTTGCATACTCCCACACACACACACACACACACACACACACACATGACCATACAAAAACACACACTTTCTCACAAACTGCCTGCTGCACTGATAAGCTCACTGGTATAAACCAAGGACTTAAGAGTGCCTGCTGCATCATCACTGTGGGTCTCCTCAGGCTCAGAGTTGGTCTGCCACCTCCTCAAGCCTCCGCTATCCCATAAATCCCCTCTTCTGATCCCCTCCCGCACCACCACGGACGCTCTGCCACCACCTCACCCCTCGCCAGCGGACGCCGTCCTGGCTCATCCTGTACTTACTGTAAACACTCTGCCAAAGCCCACTTGATCACCACTGGACCCTGTGCTGCAGCATTAGTTCTGTCGGTGTGGGAGGCCTTCACCTCCTCACTGTGCTGCTTCACAAGGGCGGCCCGCTGGTCTCTCGCTTCAGTGGTCAGGCGGGCCGCTAAAGAGGAGAGGCGGTGGAGAGGACGCTGCTCTCATCTCTCATCGTAGTCGATGAAATATTGAGCTGCGCAACGAGTTCTAATTATCAGAGAGAGAGAGAGAGAGAGAGAGAGAGAGAGAGAGAGAGAAAAAGCAAGCAGAACAGAACGCCAGTGTTCTACTTTTGCAAAAGCATCTCTATCTTGTCCTTGACTGCGGTAAGATTTAGTCCAGAATTTTCCGTGACAATGGCGTAATTCTCTGATGGCCGATAAGCGTGACACAGTGAGGCGTGTTGGTGCTATATTTCAGCTTATTGTGATGTTAAAGCCTCACAGTGCAATGTTTGTCACGGTTTCCTGTTTTGGCCTTTTTCCCCAAAGCACTGAATAAAACCTCAAGTGCTTTTGTGAAAAGAAAAAAAATCCACACATATTTAATTTAGGAGAGGCTCTGTCAAAATTGCAGTTTGGAGTATCAATAAAAGACTATTGTGGTTTAGTGAGCTGATGCATTTTATTGATGTGTGAACTGTATCGACCTAGCTCTTGAATCTATGCGCCATCCTCAGGGAGCTATCTCTGCCAATATCTGGTTTTGTTGGAAGAAAAAGTGTTTTTATGTTGAACATTTTACAGGAGGGTATAGATTGCACGTCTTTCATATTTCCTTTTTTTTTTTGACTGACTTTTTACAGTGTGCATATAACATTAGCTGTTGCTTATTAAAAGTTGGTAAAAGCACTGGTTTTCAAAAGCGTTGTGAGTGAAACCGTGCGTGTTAGTATCTAGACTGACACTCAGCCAGTGCTGCTGATGCATCTGGTGGCAGGTCAGTGCTGTGAAAGGTTTGGCGGCTGGTTTAAAGGTTTGGTCCACAGGCATCAGCACCCAGAGCAGTGTCTGTGCGGCGTAAAAGTGATCATTTATAAGCATGGCGTGTGGGAGCGGCCCGTTGCCCCATCCGAGATCAGTCGGGATTACAGGGGAGGGCTTTGATCTTTCAGATCGACCCACAGCTTCGGGGTGCTCCCCTCTCTCTCACACCCTCTCTCTATCTCTTTCTTTCCCTCCTCTCTCTCACACATCCTCTATCTGTTTCTCTTTCTCTCTTTCTCTCGCTCTCTCTCTCTCCCTAATACAAACAGTGTGTCAGCATTCATTCTGCATTCTGTACCTCTCTCATCACCCTTTAAAATACCAGCCCTAGAACACCCTTGATTGACAGTTTGTTGACTTTGTGTGTTGGTTTTCTTTTCCTTACATCTCTGTATCTCTGTACAGGCTGCGTGCTGTTATGGCAGAATATCTGAACGTGTGCGTGTATCCAAGTAGTTGTAGCGGTTGCATTTGCTTGTGTTTGTACGTACCTGCAATAATGCACATATATGTGTTTGTGTGTGTGTGTGTGTGTGTATGTGTGGGTGGTTGTGTGTGTGTGTGTGTGTGTGTGTGTGGTTGTGTATATGTTGAGTGTGTGTGTGTGTGTGTGTCTGTGTGTGTGTGTGTGTGTGTGTGTGTGTGTGTGTGTGTGTGTGTATATACTGTATATTGGCGAGTGTTTCTACCATAGACAGGTTCCATCCCCATAGGCTGCATTAATGCACACAGTATGTGTGTGCGTGTGTGCGTGTGTGTGTGTGTGCGTGTGTGCTTGTGTGTGTGTGTGTGTGTGTGTGTGTGTGTGTGTGTGTGTGTGTATTGGTGTATATGTTGGCGGGTGTTTTTACCGTAGGCAGGTTCCATCCCCATCGGCAGTGTCAGTGTGTGTGGATGCGAGTCACAGTGAGATGTTGCGCAGCACACTGCCCTCTTCCCAGCCCCTCCATCTGTTCAGCCTGATAGCATATTCATCACACGCTCACATCAAAATAACACACACACACCAGAGACAAATAATACAGAAGAACACCACGGAGAGACACCACACACACACACGCACACTTGCACAAAACATAACACACACACACACACACACACACACACACACACAAATGAAATACAAAACAGGAATCAGAATGATGTCTATGACTTGCCTTGTTCAGCAGCAAAGTTTTTTTATGTTCACTGTGCCCCATTCAGACTGTGTAAAATGATGTAAAATGATGTGTGTGAACAATAGAGGCTGAACACTGCTCTTTCATCATCACAGCCCACAGCTCAGCCCCCCTCCCCGTATACAGGCAGCCTGGCGTGCCTTCTCCACCACACTGCACTGCGCTGCGCTGTATGGATCGGGAGTGTGTGTGTGTGTGTGTGTGTGTGTGTGTGTGAGAGAGAGAGAGCGCATCTTTTCATATACATTTTTAATCATCTCTGACAGGGAAGCTGCGCCAGGCCCATTATTATCCCTATATGGTCCTACAGGAGAGTGAAAGGACCGCAGACAAAAGACTGGGATTACAATACTCTATATGTGTGGCTCCAGAAAATTGACATTCTCTGCTGGGCTGTGGAACCTGCCAGAATCTGTCATCAACTGGCAATCGGTTCACCCGGGTTCGATTCCCGCTGTTACGATTCTGTGTCGCTTTACATAAAAACGTCTGCTAAATATCAGCCAGCTTTACTTTTGCACACTCAAATCTGTCTTTCTGAATGAAGTTTTGACAGAACGGTACAGTACTAGGAAACCTGTGACACTTTTAAGGATCCAAATATCAGAACATTTCATCCGTTCTGAAAACTTGGCTGATGGATGAAAGTTCAGGAGAGCATGTGTGAATGTGATTGACAAAGCAAGAGGTTGTAGTTATTGTTCAATCATTCGTCAAATTTCAGACGAAAAATATTGACTCAGTGTGCAATGGCCTTAAGGCTGATGATGTGGTGACAGGTGAAGAAGGGTAGAGAGAGAGAAGGAGAGGCAGAGAGGAATGGAGAGAGGAACAGAGAGGAGTTGAAGAGAGAAGAGAGGAGTGGAGGAGAGAAGAGAGGAGAAAAGAGAGGAGTGGAGGAGAAAAGAGAGGAGTGGAGAGGAATGGAGAAGAGGAGTGGAGGAGGGAAGAGAGGAGTGGAGGAGAGAAGAGAGGAGTGGAGGAGGGAAGAGAGGAGTGGAGGAAGGAAGAGAGGAGTGGAGAGGAATGGAGGAGAGAAGAGAGGAGTGGAGAGGAGTGGAGGAGGGAAGAGAGGAGTGGAGGAGGGAAGAGAGGACTGGAGGAAGGAAGAGAGGAGTGGAGAGGAATGGAGGAGAAAAGAGAGGAGTGGAGGAGAGCAGAGAGCAGGCTGTAGAGGAGCACTGGACAGGTCAGGAGAGCGGACATGTTGTGGTAGGAAAAGCCGTGGCACTCTTATTGGTATTCTACTCTGCGGCTTTGCTTTGCCACTGGCCAGAGCTCTCTGACATAATCCCCTTTGAGCCTGGAGAGAGAAGAGGAGCTGAGCGCAGATAGACTGGCATACTGACAGACAGACAGATAGGAAGGCAGATAGACAGGCAGGCAAGCAAAAAGACAGACAGGCAGACAACAGACAGACAGACAGACCCAGAGCTATAGAAAGAGAGAGTTGCGACACGCTTTGATGTCGCCGCCACACGATCAAAAGTTCCAAAAAACCTGCGCTGAATCGCTGGAGGGTGGGATGTACTTCTGGATGCTGGAGGGTGACCTCCATAGGAAAAAATGGCAGTGCTTTTTCCAGGCTATTTCCTCGTTAAGGCCCGATCACATTGTAGACGGCATGCGCTGCGC
>NC_085000.1:8406105-8533605 GCF_963854185.1 Sardina pilchardus | reverse complement strand
ACTCATCAATTTGCCGGTAGTGAGAAGCCTATCTGTTACACTTGGCTCATCTTCTTATCTCAGTGCTGGCTGCTGGGGCTCGGCAGTGTCACACCTCGCTCTTGAAGCCCAATGCTCCAGAGTTGAGAGCGTGTGTGTGTGTGTGTGTGTGTGTGTGTGTCTGTGTTTTAGTGTGTGCATGCGTGAGTGCGTACGTGCGTGTCTTTTGTGTGTGTATGTGTGTGTGTGTGTGTGTGTGTGTGTGTGTGTGTGTCCTTTGCTCTGTCATGTCTCGTGTGTGGGGCCAGGGCGTCCTGTCACATTGCTGTCTTGCTCGTCTTCTTTTCTCTGCTGGTAGCTTTCTGTTAATATCTTCTGTCATATTCTCTCTCTCTCTTGCTTTCCTCTGTTTCTCTCTGTCTGGCTTTTTGTCTTTCACAGCTTTTCACCTCATCAATATCTACTGTAGAGGGATCGTTGTAGCTGTTTTGCTCTTTTGTTGCATCTGTGTGTGTGTGTGTGTGTGCACGCGCGCGTGTGTGCGCATTTGTTGTGTGTGTTTGTGTGTGATTGTTTGAATATGAGTGTGTGTTGTGCGTGTGTGTGTGTGTGCATGTGTGTGTGCGCACACGTGTGCTTGAACATGTGTGTGAGTGTGTGTGTGTGTGTGAATTATTTTTATCAGTGGACACAGCGGATGGTTTCTAATTGCCGCCTCTCTCCCTCGCTAACCACCGCCTCTGACCTTTAGTGGCCACACACTCAGCGGTCACCCAGCGAATTCTCCTCCTCTCCGGCTCCGCTTGTTAACCCAACACCTCTCGTCTGCACACCAGGCCAATTAACACATGAATTAAAGACGCATGATGTGGGGGGCGCAGCTGGCCACAGTGTCCTCATCCGGGTCCAAGTGGCCACAGGGACCCGGGTTCGAGTCTGACTCGAGTCATATCCTGATCCCAACCCATCTCTCTCTCTCCCACTCGCCTCCTGCCAGCCTCTTGAAGCTGTCCTACATAATAAAGACAAAAAAGCATAGAGGAGTACTGTTACTAGTAGGATTGGCATCCTGATTGTAGTATGAAATGATCGTGTATGTATTACTTCTCGATGGAAATGATAAAAACAATTATAAACCCCCCATCCCCAAAAAAAAAAAACCCAATGACTGCACTCGGATGTGCGATATATTTTCTGAGTTTTTCCATCTCGTGGGGAGAATAATGGAAGCGAGCGGAGATTGAAAAGCCAGGGCGGATTTACTCCGAGCTCGGATTGGACGGTTGAGTCATCATCGCATCCAGCCCCATCGCTTGCTCCCGCTCCCGTTTCCATGGAGAGGAGATGGCGTTTTGGAAGGGATCGGCTCTTAGGAGATACTTCAAAGGGAGAGACAGGGAAGAGGAGGGGTGACAAAAAGGATGGAGAAAGGTAGGATGAAGGTGGGATCAGCAGGGGGGGGGGGGAATAGGAGGAGAAATAGAAATAAAGGGATAAAGAGGAGAAAAGATGAAAAGGAAGGCGCAGGGAGCCTGTGTACAGAGCGGCATGATAGATGTGCAGGGGGAGGAGAGAAAGAGAGGGAGAGAAGAGAAAGAGAGAGAGGAGAGGAAAGTGATAATGAAAGGAACAGCATTCTAATGTGGGCAAGTGTGCACATCTGCCGAGGGCTGCAGCAGCGTACGCTAATCTGGCCGGCCACAGAGCACCTGCGATGGTGATTCATGGAGCTCTCAGTCCAGGCACTCCCCGCAGTCAATCCTCACATGGGCCACGGAGAGGCAGAGAGCGCGCTGAGAAACCAGTGTTAGATGGCAGACACTCCAGCACACAGCCACACACAGGTGAGAGAGAGAGAGGGGGAGAGAGAGAGAGAGAGAGAGAGAGAGAGAGAGAGAGAGAGAGAGAGAGAGAGAGAGAGAGAGAGAGAGAGAGAAGTGGCCTGCAGAGAGGGAAAGGGATAAATGATGAGGAAGGAGAGATTTTGTGTAGAGATTGTGAGAAATGTGTGGGGAAAAAGAGAGGGATAGAGAGAGAGAGAGAGAGAGAGAGAGATGGTGTGTAGCAGACAGAGAAAAAGGAAAAGGTGAGGTTGGAAATAGGAGGGAAAATGGGTGCAAAGAGAAAAGGATAAAGAGAGAAAGATGGTTTGGAGATGATAAGAAACGGATGAAGAGAGAGGAGAAAAGAGAGAGATTTGGTGTGGTGATACAGAGAAATTGGTGTAGATTTGCAGATTTTGTTCCAGCATGAGTGTTGGGATTCATGGCCAAGAAGGCCAGAGGCAAGCTAGTGAGAGAGAGGGAGAGAGAAGGAGTGAAAGAGAAAGAGAATGAGAGAGAGAGAATACATCTGTGTGTGTGTGTGTGTGTGTGTGTGTGAGAGAGAGAGAGAGAGAGAGAGAGAGAGAGAGAGAGAGAGAGAGAGAGAGGGGGGGGGGGAGGGAAGAGAATGAGCGAGATCTGCTTATGATTTCAGAGTTCATCTCAGAGCTATTTACAGCAGCAGCAGCAGCAGTCCATTGTTTGTCTTTCTTCTCTTTTGTCTCCTCCGCCATCTCTGCTCTGTGATGGCGTGTCCAGATATGTCTGTTCACTGGCCGCTGCTTAGCGCTCAGACGGGGCTTAGAGACGGAGGGTGGTGGACTGAACTCTACTGAACTCCATCTCTAAACTCTTCCCTGTACATGCTGGATTGGATTGCTTTTCGATTGCTAGATGGATGTGTACACACTCCATCACACACATACACACACACACACACACACACACACACACACACACACACACACATACACGCTCATACACTCTCACACACACACACACACTAGAGGTGGGGGAAAAAATCGATTCTGTTCAGTATCGCGATATTTTGTGCACACAATTAAATCGATACTTGTAGCTCAAAGTATCGCAATACTTAAGTATATAATTTAATTATCCATTTTACTTTTATTTGAGTCGAGTTTACTCAGGGTTTACTCTGATCACATTAAATTAGCTTATTACGCTTATAAGGGGGGCACGTGTTGTGGTGTTTCATTGTGCATTCAACAGCAATAATAAATGAAAATGGCTTCACAATCACAACCTGTTATACACGACACTCGACACTTCGAAAAAGGTGGGTGTATTTTGGTTTTCAACAAAAAGTGAATAGTAAGGACCTTGCAAAGTGAGTTGAACAGTGTTATTTTCCTAATTTTTTGTAATGACTTAGAATAATATGAGAGACATGAATAGCAATATATCGCAAAATCGAATTGCAATACTTGGTGTATCGCAATATGTTAAGAATCGCAATATTATCGAATTGTGGCCCAAATATCGCAATAGTATCGAATCTTATTTTTTTTGCCAATTCCCACCCCTAACACACACACACACACGCAGACACACACACACACACACACACACACACACACATTCACACACACAGTACACACACATATACATGTGCACTACCATCACACACACATTCACTGGCATAACTTAGGTAAACACACACACTCACTGGCTGATTGACAGACTCACTTGTACATTTATAAATTATTTCTCTGTCTTTCTCTCTCTCACTCGCACACACTCACCCATCCATATACAAACACACACATATCAGCATACATAATGTAGATTTGAGTGCCCCACACGGTCATGCACTCGCATAAATAATCATGTGTTTTAGTGTTTTATTCATATGCAGTACTCCAATGCTCCCCCCACCCCCCACCTCCTTTAATTCAGAATGTTATTGTTATTATGAGCACATCCTGCAGTGTTGTGTCAGGGCTAGTCATTGTAATGGCTGAGAACCCCTGGTGCAGCCGACAGTTGTTTCGATTGGGCAAGCTTGAATGGATTGGCTAAAAGGGATAATAGTTTCAGAGATTGCGCCACAAGAATCACTGTTAGTGTTTAAGAATTCAGAAAAAAACTAACCAGCCCTGTGTGTGTGTGTTTCTGTGTGTGTGTGTGTGTGCGTGTGTGTTTCTACGTGTGTGCGCAGGTGTTTGGCTGAAGCCTACGCGGAGTTCACGCATGAGGGAGAAGCGGGCAGACTTTGTGGCCGGCTGTCTCGGAGGCAGGGTCATCGCTGCAGGTGGATTAGGTGAGTGACTTAGAGGGGCTTTACTGGCCCAACCTTTGGCCTTTGAACTTCAATCAGCAAACGCTCACAGAGTTTTTTCAAATAACTTCATATTTGTTTCTTTGAGTTCGCTGCCAATGTTTATGTACACAAATTCTGAATGCCCCAGAAGCATGGACTCTGGGCTAATGGTTAGCCTAACTTTTATATCAAACAATTGTGAATTGCTTTATTGAAATGTAAAAGTTTAAAGAAAACACATTTGCCTGAAATGTTTGCATTTGTTTGCTGCATTTGAACTCACCTCAGGTAACACCCCCCACCCCCCCCTCCCCACACACACACACACACACACACACGCACAAACACATACGCACACATAATGAAATGAGAGCAATAAAAAGTATTTCGCTTCCTTGTGCCTTTGAAGATAAAGCCCTCAATTAAATACTCAAATTAAGTAGTTGTAGTTCAAATTAACGTCTTCAACATTTTTCGCTACAGGAAAGCAGTCTTCTGTATGCAGTGGAGGTAACATTGTTGTGTATAAAAATAGCTATGAATTGGAGTTTCCTTAGGCTACTTCTCTGGTGGTTAGCATAAATATTCCCTGTAGTGAATGTCACTGTCAATTTAGAAAAAGTGTCAAATAAGTGCATGTAAATAGATTTAAGTGCATAGCAGTTTAACCCAGTTCTCAATACAGCATAAAAATTGAGCTGTGTCTTAGTGTACTGTGGTGTAGCCAAATTGATTTATGGTTCTCCATGTCATGAGTTGAAATTCCCCACTTAAGATGACAAAGGAGCTCTAGAACATTCCGTGCAACAATGGAAATGGCTTCACTCAGTCACATCGTAGTCATCATGGTCTGCGCTGCCCTCGTTTATGTTGCCTGATGCTCTGACATTTGTCTGGGCGCCGGCTGAGGGAGTGACATGAACCAGGCGTCAGTGTCACAACCAGGCTGCATGTACGGGAGGTCAGACGCAGCCAGCCTCTCTGTGGCGTCACACACCCTGGGCATGAGTGTGTGTGTGTGTGTGTGTGTGTGTGTCTCTCGCTATCTCTCTCCCGCTCTCTCTCTCTGTGTGTGTGAGTGTGTGTGTATGTGTGTTTAATTTGGGTAATTGATTTTTGTCATTCCGCTACCTTATTGCCTGTGAACGAGAACAATGCACAGAGACGCGAATTCATCACAGACTGCGTTGTTTCATCAGTGCTCTCTGAAATCATGCGAGGATGAATTGCTTCTGAGCGAGAAAGACAAACGGAAGAAAGGACACAAGACAGGGAACGAGAGGGAGAGACATTGTGCATGAAAAGGAAGCGGTGAGCACAAAACAAATGTTCCTCCTTCGTGCATCTCAACAACATGGTGGGTGGGAGATCTGCCCCCCCCCCCCTCCATAGAAAAAAGCAAAAGCCATTTGGGCTAGAACACTGCAGAGTGAACATGGCATATCCCTCAGCTTTTGTCTCAGAGCAGAGAAATACTACGGATTTGCAAGCAGCACAAAAGCCAGCAGAGAATCATCCCAGCGCTTCGCTTCTATTCAGCATGAAACTCACACAACTCTTTATTATTCATGGGGCAGGCTGGATGGCACCGGTGACAAGGGGCTTCCGCTTTGGAAGACACGAGGGACCCTCATACATGTTTCACTCCCCTGCCCCCCCACCCACCCACACACACACCCTGCCGCCCTTTATCTTTTCTTCTCACCCCCCCCCCTCCTCCCCTCTTCCTCTTCTCTTTCCTTTCTGTCTTTCCAACATATCCCTCTCTCGCTTTGCCAGGTAGGCTGCTTGCTGTTCAGGAATACCGTCTTTTATCCTTCACACAGAAACCCCCTTTCCTCTCTCCTGCAACTGACATTATTTATAAGGAGGTGGAATCTGAAAACACACACGCACCTCAGAGAAGATGACATGGATATACAGTCACATCATATTCTTAGCAGCCAAGAGTCAGTAGCGAGCGGAATCAGGATTGCAGTCATGTTCCAGCCTTGTTTGGCTCTATTTTCCAATTGCTTCAGATTGCTCATAAAGACCTTGTTACATTATTCCTCTAATATGACTGACGAGAGAAGGTCTGACAACTCTGACACCCAATGAATGTGGTAAAGGAGGCAGCCGTCGTTCTAGTGATATGGTATTCGGTAGACATCATGCTGTATGTTCATAGTGTACAGTTCATACTGTTTGGCATCTAATGTGTGTGTGCATGTGTGTGTGTTTGGCATCTGGTGTGTGTGTGCATGTGTGTGTGTATGAGAGAGAGAGAGAGAGAAAGAGAGTAGAAAAGAGAGAGGGCAAGAAAGTGTAACGCTGACATACTGTATACTGTGCAAGAAATAATTGACGCTGCGTCACACTCACTCGTTCAATTCACTTTTGCAAAGTGATTCAAGCTCAGTTGACCTGATCAGTCTGTGCAGATTCGTTCTCTGTTTTGCTTTTTGTTTTATTTTATTTTCAGTGTTTGTGTTTGTGTGTGTGTGTGTGTGTGTGCGTGTGTCTGCTGATTAAACTGAGAAAAAAGACTTTTGCTGTGTGAGTCAAAAACATACTGTGTCAATCAGGAGTGTACACAGGGATTAGCATTGTACTGCTGTGTGTGAGTGTGTGTGTTTGTGTGTGGGACAATCAAAGACGCCACACAGCGAGATGCGCTCTTTCTGTCTTCGCCAGGCAGCTGCAGGTGTTCCCTTTCAGATTAGACCCGTCGCTCCTCAGAGCATCCACATCACCGCGGCAACTGACCTGACCCCAGCACGTAACTCTCCTCCCAGAAATAAGGCAAACAAATGTCGGTCCCCTCACCACGGACTGACCACCCGTCCGTCAGTTCGCTCGTAGCCTATCATCATGCCTGGGATCAGATCTCCATGGAAACGAGAACAACTGAACAGTGGGTGATGTATAATGACAGAGGACTGGAGGCGAGAGAGTGAGCGATGGAGAGAGAGGCGGAGAGAGAAAGTGAGCGCATAGAGAGAGAGGGAGAGAAAGAGAGAGTGTGTGAAAGAGAGAGACAGACAGAGAGATACAGTAGAGTGAGAGACCGCTCGCCTTCTTTTGCCCCATCCTGTTGACCTTGCATGGATGTGAAAATCTTCTCTCTGTCAGAGTGATTTGTGCATTGCGAAGGCCATGCCTGTATCTAATACAGTTACATAACAGTTAAGTCCTACCACTGGTCCTGATTGTCCATTTTACATTTTTGTTTTCGTTTTCGTTTCTTTATTTTCTTTCTTTTTTTCCCCACTGGTCTCGGCTCCATGATTGCATAAAACACCATCCATATGGATGCCATGTCCTAGAGGTGGCAAAAGATGGATAAATGCATATAAACTGCACAAATATACATGTCTATGTACATATAGGCATACATACTGTACATAGGTTACATAGTGGACTTTTGTATTGTGTTGTTATAATATAGATGACCCAAACAGGCTGGAATGCAACAAAGCTTTGTTCTGCACAAAGCACATCAAAAACAAAGGTGGTGTGTCCTCCAATAGCTCCCGCCAACTCCAGAAACAAGATACATAAACCAACCAACTATACTGTCACTGATATGCTAATCCTGCTATGTAAACACTGCAGTTGCTACTCTACTCCACTGTAAGGCTAGTTCTTACATGACTCTAAGGACAACAAACAGTACATTTATTAGACCAGTGGTTCCCAACCCGGGGACCGCCAGGGATTGCAGGCGGTATGCATAGTGTTGCCTGGGCTGAGGTTGTGAGGTTAATTATATTATATTATTCCACTGCTTGGTTGAGTTCCCCATTGTCCTGCGTTCTATAAGGGTGTGCATTAACTTTAGATATACGCACGGCTATGAAGTAGTTCCATTGTTTTTGACCGTATCACACTTGAATATTAATTCGCCAAACTTGTTGTGAAGTTTAAATGCACTGTCACGTTACATACAAGCTGTAAAATACAGACGTTCAGATCATAGTAACATTTAGCATATGACAGAGGTGTCATTTAGCTAGTTAGGTGGCAGTAGGCTAAGAAAAATAGCAGTCTTTCAAAGTTAACGTTCATCAGAATTCAAAGAAAATTACCCAGCGACTAACATAGTCCAATACCCCAATAACCCTAATCAGAATCGAAGAAAATGTTCACTTTTTTCCCCAAAAAACCTTTATTCAAAACATGATGATCATCGATGAATCTAGCTTGCTCCTTCAC
Source organism: Sardina pilchardus (assembly GCF_963854185.1). Taxonomy (NCBI): domain Eukaryota; kingdom Metazoa; phylum Chordata; class Actinopteri; order Clupeiformes; family Clupeidae; genus Sardina; species Sardina pilchardus. Next base: position 8,525,322 of record NC_085000.1, on the reverse strand, counting down.
ACTGGCGTTTGCGACGTCCCCCCTTCTCGGTCATGCGCCAGCACATTGGTGAATGTCGGTATCCGTTGCCTGGGCTGTCACTGGACACTTGCGTACCGCTCCTATGGAAAAAGATAATACGTTATATTAGTGTGCTACTTAGGGGTGGGCGATACTGTAAAATTTGGAATCGATCCGATACCAAGTACTTTAAGGGTCAGTATTGCCGATACCGATACCGATACGATACTTTTACTTAAAAATATATAGATTTTGTGTAGAACAGTATGTCATTATGAATGAATGATCAATTCTTCAGGAAATATTTTTATTAATGTATTGTGCACACAATTATTATTAGTCACTCACTGTATAGGCTAATGAATTCTTTACAGCCTTTTTTAAAACAAGAACAAAATAACAAAAATCTCCCCCTTTTTTCTGGTTTTAAGAGCAAATCAAATATGTGCACGCAATTGTTACAGAAGAACAAACCAAAAACACACAAAGCTGTGCAATTACATTCTCTGAGCACCTCCTTATGGGCCCTGTTCCCTGTAGAAGTCACTGTATGAATTCTTTACAGCCTTTTTTAAAACAAGAACAAAATATCAAAAATCTCTCCTTTTTTCTGCTTTTAAAAGCAAATGAAATATGTAGGCCTACATGCAATAATGTTACTGAAGAACGAACCAAAAACACAAATCCTGTAGTTCGCTGTCTGCTTCACACAAGGATCTGGGACTTCTCGATAGGAGATGTATTTCTGAAGGCGGGTCCTTGTAAAACATCCTCGCATGTGATTCGATAAACCACTTGCCTGTTATCTTGAATGACGTGCTAGGCTTCTTCAAGCTCTTGCCAAACCCGGTCGGAAGAAGAGTAAAAACATCCTTGCCACCAATAAATGTCTTCAAAACGATTCTCTGTTAATCTTTTAAAGAATGAATACTCGATAGATTCGACCAAACGGTTGAAATAGCAGAATCAATGTCAGCACAAGACTCCTCGCTGCGTGCCGCCATTGTTATTTGAATCAAACACTCGCTTCGGAGCTCCTGATTGGTTGCTTATTTTTTGATCACTGGCCCAGGGGTTTGGATTGCCCTCGCGTCCAGACCCTTGTGTGGAGCTCAGCGAAACGCCTCTGGTGGAGCATGGCGGAACTACAAGGGTCTGGCGAGAGTCAGGCTAGAGCAGGGGTAGGCAACCTATGGCACGGGTGCCACTGCTGGCACGCCGAGGCATAATCACTGGCACGCGCCACCAGTAGCAGCAAAAAAAAAAAAAAATCTCAGACTGACAAAGTGACAAACTACGAACCCCAGATAAAAAAGCTCAGCCAAGAAAAGCAAGGACAGGGATCACACTGAATGGTAGGCAAGATATTTTAGCCTCAGCCCACACAGTTTAGTTAAATAGGCCTGCTGTTGCCTATAAAATGTTGTGGCCGTTTCGTTTGTTATGCATGGCTATAATAATAATAATAACATTTTTATTAGCACATTATCAATGTGAAGTAAAATTCCAAATTTGTAGAAGTATATTCCCGTTGTTTGTGTGTGTTTTTTAACCATTATTGTTGATAGTGGCACACTCATTGACTAGAAATTTTGAAGTTGGCACTGGGGGTCTCAAAGGTTGCCGACCCCTGGGCTAGAGGCTTTGGTGTTACTTTAAAAAACTTTTTCTAATTTATTACAGCGTGCGTTCGAGTTCTGAGAAACATGCGGCCCGTTTCTCGCCTAGAAATCTAGACGCCCCTAGCGGAAGCTAGCCTGTTTCGCCCTTTTGATCAGGATTTCCATGCTCCATACATCACGTCTTTATAGGTTTGGCGTGTACACGCACAACCCAGTGTTAACCAACCCCGTGTTGATTAAACTAATTCATAACCGGCGCGGTGGAACCGACCGCTCTGTGTTAAGCCCCATTCATGCTCAACGTGTGGCAATTTACGTCCGTATTTTGTACGCACGTTCTATCCGGTGGTGTCTTCATACCTCCGTCCGTATTTTACGTGTGAATGCATAGCGCCCCCATTTTTGCCTGTGATATTCCTGTGGTAATGCTCGGTATTGCAACGTTTCATCCGTTTCATCCGTAATCATAAGCTCCTCAATTTCGTGTCAAAGTACGGACGAAATCAACGGAAAGAACGTTTGAAACACTCCACACGTATCCGTATCCGTGTTTTACGTTGAGCATGAATGGGCCTTTAAGGCCCATTCATGCTCAACGTATGGCAATTTACGTCCGTATTTTGTACGCACGTTCTATCCGGTGGTGTATTCATACCTCCGTCCGTATTTTACGTGTGAATGCATAGCGCCCCCACTTTTTCGTGTGGTATTCCTGTGGTAGTGTTCGGTATTGCAACGTTTCATCCGTTTCATCCGTAATCATAAGCTCCTCAATTTCATGTCAAAGTACGGACGAAATCAACGGAAAGAACGTGTGAAACACTCCACACGTATCCGTATTCGTATTTTACGTTGAGCATGAATGGGCCTTTAGTCGGCTCAGGATCAATCAACCTAGAGTTCAGCGTTAACTCTGTGTTTGTTAAACCTCCGTTCGTGGAATACCCCTCTGGGCGCATAGCTTCTGCCTAATTAGTTGACGTTTTGGAACCAGCCGCTAACGTCGTTCATAATTTAAAATCAGCATTTCAAATCAGGACAGGTAAACAATGTGAAATCGGCCTCCCTCCCAGAATTAAATGAGGTTTAAACACATACGAAATAGCCTAAGTTTTCTCTCGGGAGAAAAGACTCCTGAGTCTAACATCTAAGCTTTCATAACGTTAACAAAAAACTATTATGTTTGTGTAACAACTTTAAGTTATCGTTGGTCAACAAGCTAGCCTGCTAATGCTAGCTCACGCAAGGCAACTTTTGTTGTTCACGGGCAAACACATAAGGTTACCGTCAAATCAAGTTGCGCTCATTTTAAATTCAGTATTGAGTTAATTATACATTTTTTAAAAAGTGAATAAAGTTGGACAGGACTAAGTGAGCTAAATTAGCTTGCGCAAGCTACACGTTAGCAGCTAGCTGGTATGTAAATGTGAGCTACCATCAGCCGGCCATTATAGCACATTTTCGGATTAGCAAACAAAGCTAGATAAGTAGGTAACTTGTGTTATGGAAGTACGTTTTCACTGGATAGACTAGGTAATTGCATAAATAAAGCATATAGGAGCATACGTACAGTGAGCCTTCAGACGCCACCGTTTTGTCTCACACTCGGTAGCACTTCATCAGCGAGAAAACTGGTGAAATAAACCGTTAGGGCGCGTCCGGTGTACGCATCCGTAGGCTACAGGGTCCGTCGCGGACCCGGTGAATGAAGGCGCGCTGGCGAGGCGGATCGGGTCCGGGTAGACTGGAGGTAACGGAGGTAGACTGTCAGGCGGATGTGGCCTTATATGGACCTTATATGCTGTATATATTTAATGATGTATTCTATTTGTAAAGCAGTTGTCTAGTTCTCAATTATAGTCCAGGTAGGCGTGCAATCAGCAAGCAGGTGGCCTCATGGAAAATTGCTGCCCAAACAAACCAACAACAACAACAATAACAACAACAACAAAAACTTTCCTTGCACCCCCCAAAAATGTTAGCTGGATATGATTTTGAAATCATATCTAGGGTGATTTTTTTTACCACATTATCTGGAAATAAACGAGGATCAGTTATAAGTTTTGTTTGTAAGCTATTTGGCCGTGATTGGCCTCGTTGAATAGTTTGAAGGTGGTCTAGGTCCGTATTACAGATGTGGGCCACATCAGTGAACTGTCTTTGAGGAAGCTTTGGTTCCGATGTGGGAAGTGGATCTGGGCCAGATCTGCCGATCGTAAGAAAAACAGCACTGCAGTTAAAGCTGAAAAGTCTAACCGGCCCAGATCTGGTCCTTAGCCAGAAACCGTGTGTAAGCTACGTCCGGATCTAGAGGCTTTTATGCGGGTCCGGCCCAAAGGGGTTTGCTATCTGGGTTATTACTTCTGAACTTGCGTAAGCAACCTTCAGGTCGGGCAAGGCTAGGCATTGGTAATTCATCCCCGGACTCCGATTGTTGAATAAAACAATGTCTTGTGTGTGTAGGCCTATGCGGGTAGAAATTTGGGTAGGGGGCCCTGGCTTGTCTTAGACACAGGTAAGGGGGCCTTCAAGGAATAAAGGTTAGACAAGTAAAGAGGAAGGGCTACTAGAGACCCTCACTATCAGTGTACCATCAATCAGAATAAAAGAGAGTAAAACTATGCGATAGACTAGGTCTATTGTGCATTATAAATTATACAGTAACTGCAGCTGCATACACCCATACAGGCCATTGGAATTACATTCCAGCGTGAAAAGCTGCCTGTCCTATCAGGCTAAGAGAAAACAAAGACTGGTCAAGTCTTGGAATTTTACAGGATACAAGGATGCCGTGTACATCCCATAGACTAAGGCCTACTGCTAATACAATGATGGAAAAGGAACCGAAACTGTGTAGGCCTATGTGTAAAAGGAACCAACCACAATCCATTACAATCCATTACAAACCAGCTTAATAAACAGGATGGAAACACTACCTGTCCTGTGGCAGCCCTTGTTCACCACCAGCACCTGGACCTGGGCTGATAAGGGCTGACTTTTGCTGTTCTTGTTGAACTGACCTGACTGGCTTTTCTGCTCCAACTCTGTGTGTTTCTGGGCTTCTGGCTGGACAGACAGCAATTTCCACAAAGGCGTCATATTCCCACTCTGTGCAATATCAAATCCACTGGCAGCCTCGGAAACACAGCCATGCGTAAGATTAAAATGGAGCGAAACCAGTGGTGTCATGGGCTGTGTTGTTGTAAACAAACGTCATCGCCTGGCCTGGACCACTTCTGGTTTTGTCTTGGAGGCAAGGAGTGGAGCTTGCTGCCCATCTGTTGAACCTCTTAGTCATCCCACCATTCTCCATAGGATGACAGGACTTTGGACTTTGAAACACCAACAAGTTGCGCTCATTGAAACAAAACAACTTGTCCTTTGCTTGCTGTCTGGTCAAGGTAAACTGACAGGTCAACGCTGGGGCTAGCTTTGTGAAAATGGTCTGTGATTATAAGAACATGCACAGACTTGTGATCTTCTGCAGAGCAGTGGACCAGTGGAGCAATGCTCTTTATGCTCTTCAGTGAGGCTCATTCAGCCGGCCCAGGCATCTTACTTAGGAGACACCTGTCACAATTCCTGACGTAGCCAAAATCATAGCAACCCTCTCCTGATCCACTGAGAACCCATTACTGCCAACTATGTGCCCCAAGAACTTGATTGTCTTAGGAAGTAGCACTCCTTCTGTGGGTGTAGTACATCGTCAGGTAATATCAAAGGCATGAAAAATTCAAGTCACCAAAGATGCTGTGGATCATCCTCATAGTGTTTGCATCCTCAGCGATGCTAGCCTGCCCTGAGGTAACTTGTTATTGTATTAAACACTAACACTGTTCTTGGATTAAATGAGCTCCCAATATTCCTTTTTATTTCTTGTGTTTTGTCGAACAGATTTGATCATGTTGGAGTCAATTATGACAGCATTTCATAAGATCATTAACAGCTACAGTGGGTACAATCAACTTTTGGCACAATTTCAAGGTCATAGGTTGTCAAACCACCAAAATCCACTGCCTTTCCAGGGATTATTTTGGCTGTGAGCACGACACCAGTGGACTGAGGTTTTCTCTCTGCCTCTTCACTGAATGTTCAACACTTAGACCCAGAATCTAGCATTCCTCTCATAGTGACTTTGCCATTTACCATCACTGGTGAGTCAGAATGAAATAAATAGTAAAACTATGCAACTGACTAGATTTTATTATACAATCTAACCTGTTACATAGATATCAACCTCAGCTGTTTAAATATAGGTTTAGGAGCATACATACTGAACCTGAAGGATGTGTTTGTTATCTGTGTCTGCCTGCCAATTTCTTGTTTGTGTATGTGCATACATCTTGTCTGTATGTTTATGAGTGGAGTGCTTGAGAGTGTGAGTGTGTATGCGTGTGTGTGTCTGTGAGCAGTGTGGGGTGTGTGTAGCCTTGCGTTGATTAAGGAGCTGTGAAGTCTCACTAATGAGGCGGCTCAGCTGTGATCCCAGCACACCTGCCCGTCACACACACGCACGCACACACACACACACACACACACATCACTCATTTACTGCCCATCCCTTGGCAAATGCGCGCAAATCTCAACAAACACACACACACAGGTCTCAGGAGGACCACAGCACGTATATAAAAGAACTTGGGCACAGTGATTAGGTTCTCAAAAGTTTTGCACAGAGGGGAACAAGCGAGAGGTTGAGATTCGACCATTTCCATCACCTTGATGTATCAGCTCACTCTGGATAGTAACTCTAGTGCACCTGTGTTGTCGTTGTCGTTGTTGTTGTGCAGGTAACGAGCCCTCCCCGCTGTCCTCGGTGGAGAGCTACAACCAGGTGAAGCGGAGATGGGAGTATGTGGCGCCGCTCCCCAGCCCCCGCTGCTCCTGCGCCTCCCTCCAGACTCCCAGCATGCTCTTCCTCATCGGCGGCGTCTCGCAGGGCCCCAGCGACGCCGTGGAGGCCCTCTGCATGAGAGAGAGCGTCTGACGCAGACGTCCACGGGCCACACACACTGGACGGGAGAAGGACGGGACGCCAGAGTGCAGCTCTCGCTCTCGCTCGTAACACGCCTCTGCGGCAGTGTGTGTCTGATGACAGAGAAGGGCAACCCCACAGAAGGGACTTTGGAACTTTTTCTTCAGAACAGTGCTGAAAATAAGATGGCGTAACAAAGGACCGCGACCCCCCTACTACCACCTTTTGACTCTCTAGGACTTTTTGGGGAGTGTCACACAAGCAAGAAAGCAAGCAAGCAAAAAATCAACAAAGAAATAAATAAAGTAGTCCCTTCCCAAAATACAGAGAGACAACATTATGGACGCCTTTGAACTGCAAGGCACTTTTCAGGATCAAAGCAGGGTACTTTTCTGGAAAAAAACTCAAAGGAACTAAGGGCCATATCTATCCACAAGCCACTGCAGAGGCTGTCAACAGTGGCAGCTTTAGCACTTTTTTCTATTACCTGAGAGAAACAGAAAACAAGGAAAAATTAAGGGAAAGGTTGTGATGAAGAAACAAAAGAAGTTTGAGTGTGTGCTTGTGTACATGTGTGTGTGTGTGTGTGTGTGTGTGTGTTTATTTTGTAGTTTGACAGCCATGCATGAGAGAAGTCAGCACAGTCAGGGAGAGCGCACTCCTCAGATATTGATGCTACAACTACAGCAATGGGGCAGGAAACTGGGCCACTTAGTTGAGGAGAGAAGGGAGTTGCAGGGCTTCACGAACCACAGAAATAATTGCGAAGAGTGTGTTATCATTTACAAAGGGCGCACCCACCCACACAGACACAGGCAGACACACACACCCACACACACAGCTCACTGCTGAGGTTACCTCCGAGTTACATAAACCGCCAATTTAACAAGCTGATGGAAGGAGTTTTCATGTCAGACACTGATGTAACGGTCTCTCTCTCTCTCTCTCTCTCTCCCTCCCTCTCTCTCTGCTTGTTTGTGTGTGTGTGTGTGTGTGTGTGTGTGTGTGTGTGTGTGTGTGTGTGTGTGTGTGTGTGAATTTACATGTGGGTGGATAGGTTAGGTCTTAAGCAGGGTCTCAACGGAAAGTTCAAAATGAGATGGATGAGAGGAGATCAATATTTGTCTACAGGAAGCTTGAGCTTTATTCGCTTGGCTTGAGCAGTTCTTTACCCTGAGGTTGAATTAATAGAGATAAAAGCCTATTCATGATGAGCAGCATTATTATGTGAATCTTATCTGTCTTTGCTCATATTCACAAACTTGAAAACCATATCACCCCATATACGACTTGAAGATTATACCACGCCATACAGCAGTATCCATAGACTTTCTTGCACTATCAGTATCTACTGTTACCGGTAATTGAATTATGATTCTATCTCAGAAGGGATTTATAAGGTAAACACGGGCTATGAGTGCAGTGTGAGTGTGTGTGTGCGTGTGGGCGGGCGGGTGGGTGGGTGTGTGCACGTGTATCCATGTGTGCGTGTGCTCATGTGTAGGGATGGGAATTGATAAGATTTTTCCGATTCCGATTCCATTTTCGATTCTGCGAAACGATTCGGTTCTTTATCGATTCTCTTATCGATTCTCTCATTTGGAGAAAATAACAAATCGATCAAGTAGCATCAACTTTAGTTCAGTTCAGAAGTGAAAAGAGAGGCTAGAGGTATAGGCTACTAAAGCCTACCTTACACTGACAAGATTTGGGAAAGATTCTTGAAAGACTGTAGTCTTTTGAGTAAAGTCTGAATGAGGGGCATTAGTTAAAAGACTACAATCTTTCAAGAATTTTTCCCAAATCTTGTCAGTGTAAGGTAGGCTTAAGACATGTACTGCCAGCCTCTGAGCCAGTCCGCCCCTTGTCACAGTCATCTTCTAAATTAAATGCATGAGATGGTTGCGTTCATTTAATGTTAACTGTTAAATAGCAGGTGCTACAACTAGGCAAATGGCACTAACATGAACGGTGAAACAGAAAAAAGGTGTTTGTTTAAAAGTAGGTACTATGCTAAACCAAACCTCTATAGTTTCAAAGGTCTATGCTAAACTATACCATATATCCTCAAATTATGGCTAGATTATTTTATTTGCTTAGGCTGCACAAAGCAGAGGACTTTATTTGGGGCAGACGTGCACTGGAGACAGGCCGTCTGCGTGTTTCATTGTGAGACGTGTAGGCCTACCGGTAGGCTATCAAAATCGAAAGATTTTCAATTTGGTTTGGGATTTAATTAATTTTGGACAGTTTGCTTATATTGCTAAATGTTGTGACTGATGACCACTGAAAGCTCGGGGGTATTTGATGCATCACGATTGCGTTTCATGTAGTTGAAACAGTGTCGGTATTTCCACCTGCTGTTTATTACGAGACACAGCGCCGCTTTCATTCATTCATTGAATGTGGGTGCTGTAGGCTTCTGGAAACCTTATTCAGTAGGCATTAGCCAAGTAGCCTATATTGAGTATTTAGGTAGCCTATGCATGATTTAGCCTACTTTTAATTAAATATGTTGGCTGGAATGCCTCCAATTGTGTTTAAATGTCGTCTCATGCTTCAGCCTCAGAACGGGGCGGCAAGCGAGTGTGTTGGAAACCCATGGTGTACAACGACTTTTAATTGACAACAATATCAAACCAACTAATCAACAATATAAAATATTAAGAAGAGCTCTTATTTATTTCAGTTAAATATATTTCGGGTCATAATTTAAGCATTGTAAGCAACGTTTGCAATATTATTTTGGCTGCCAACACACGTTGCATAAAGACCGCAAGTTTTATCTGCTTTGCGTTCACGGGCTTAGCCTAAAGCCTACTCATTCCATCAAATAGATAAAGACACATGATAGAAACAATACATTTTTTCTTGTTCTGTTGCTTCTTGATTGCCCTTGCACATAGGCCTAGCCTCCACAAAGAGACCAAGAGAGGAGGACTTATGTCTATCGCACCAGTCCGCTCAATTTGCCTGTTTCTAAGGCGGCTATTCAGCTTTCTTTCTTTGATTCTTTAAATGTAAGCCTTTAGCCTATTACTTATTAGGCTATTATCATTATTAGGCTATATCATTTATCATAATCATTATGAAGTTTAGCTACTGCTAAACCCTTTTGCAGAGGTGCTGGCGGAGGTTTGCGCCCTCCGAGTGCTTTCAGTTTTGGACTGCATTTGTGCTCTAACGTCAAATGTAGCCTAACTTAATAACCTAACTTATTTAAACTAACTAGCATTTGAGACTGATTGGGCAATGGGCATTGAACGCTGGTGTATACTTTTCTGCATTAGCCTTATGAAGTTTTGTGTGTTTGTCATGCATCGATAGGCTACATGTCATTGCGCAACCACTGATTGATTTCTTCTTTTGGTTCGGTGTAGCCTACTTACAAAGTCATAGAACTCACTGTAGCCTACGGAAATGTTTCTGCACATTGGTAGTATTTCCTCCTGTTGAAGAAACATCCACTTTGCTTTGTACTTGCCCTGTTGTCATCCTTTCGGGTGTAAACCCATTTGTGCTGCATCCATGGCAGTCGGCTGCGCTGAACTCGACGACGCCACGGACGTTGCGTGTGTTGCGTAAGCTACGCAACCTGCGTGGCAACGTCCTTCGTGCCCATTGGAATCGATAAGGGAATCGTTTGCAAAACTGCCAAGCGATTCCAAGGAATCTAAACATGGGGAACCGGTTCTGAACGAGAACCGGTTTTCGATTCCCATCCCTACTCATGTGTATGTTCATGTCTCTGTGTGTGTTCCCTTTGTCATTCATGTTTAACATATTTGTCCAATAAAACACTTGCGGTTGTCAGTTGGCCAATATGACACTTGCCAGTGCGTGGATATAAGCCGTGCTTACAAAGCCCAGACAGGCAAAGCAAGACTGATTTACAGTATTTACATATTAACATTTTAATGATGTGCTTCACATGACAGGAAACCTAGTTGGCTGCTTTCTGAAGAAAATATTGGCACATATCTGGAGGGGGAGGGGGGGGGGCATCCATGGCTGGCATTTCAATTGGGAGGCAGTAACGAAAATGACATATAGGCCTATATAGTGCTACACAGATTATTTTTGATATGCCAGTGGTTCCCTTGTATGTGTGCTCATCTGTGTGTTTCAGTATGGAGCTGTCTGTACCACACACACACACACACACACACACACACACACACACACACACACACACAATCTCAAAGAATCAGTCCCTATATATAAGGAGATGTATTTTTGTCAGCCCAGCTGTGAGTATGGCTGTATACTGCTCCTCTGTAGCCTCCCCCCTGTTGAGAGCTCCTCTGGCTTGGCTCTGTGTGTGACGCTCAGGTTGTCTAACGCTCCGACTCAGCCTGACGGCTGGCTACACCCACCAGGCATGTCTCAATGCAGCATACAGGGGGCTGGTGTTGAGCAGGTTGGATAGAGAGAGAAAGGGATAGAGAGAGAAAGATAGAAAGAAGGAGAAAAAGAAATGTGTGCTGAAATAAATATACCTCCATTTTTAACTTGTGTTTTTTTTAATATTTATTTTGTCATGGCAACATGGCGCATGAGTCACGAGTGTGAAGCGGCAGGTTGATTTGGCTCCGGTGTCCGCTCCTCTCAGCGGCTCCTTTGATGGGAGCGCTAACCTGTAATTCCAAACACTCCGACGAGTCTTGAAGCTTTTAGTAGTAAGTTGTCAGGGCTGCTCGCCTTTGCAGTGGCCTTTAATCCTGGTGCCGCTAAGGTTTGTGCAGACTACCATAGTAACAGAAAAATATAGAAAGCAAATCATCATGTCACAGAGGTTTGCTGAGTACTTATTTACAATATTGACATAAAAAAATAGAGAACCTCAGAAAATGTCACCCCATATCTCTCTCCATCTCTCACCTGTGTACAAATCACCTTCTGTGGGTGGATGGTGGTCAAAAGATTCCAAGCTACATTGGCTGTTTGTTTTCCTTAGGCAAACATCTCGGATGCATCTCATTGATATGGATGTATATCCAGATGCTTATCCATGTTCTGCTTAGAACATAATTACTTTATATGCCCTTAATTATGAGTAGACTTTACGTAAAATAGGAGCAGTCACTGTGATTATGAGTGCAGTAGTTCTTGTGTCACAGTCAGTGAAATTCTCCTTATTTGTTTGTTTATTTATTTACTTTTGTATTTTGTTCTCTAAAAGTACCTCTTTAAAGCCCAGAATTGTGTTTCCTATTGTAACGTACACAGTAGTCGTTTATGTTGCTGCAGTTCTCTCGCTCTCTCTCAGTACTTTGTGTTCTGTGGACTTTGTCTGTTGGTTCTTGTCCATCCGTGAGATGACCCAGGTTGTCATGGTGTCGAGGCCTCCTATTGTTGCCATGGACAGAGGAGAGCAGGCCTGTTGTTTATTTTCTCTGTAATGCAGTGGTGTGTGACATTGTGATCGGTGTGTAACCACAGATTGTGTGTGAAGACGATGGTACACTCATGCAACACCAATTATGTGTAATGTGAGATTTAATTATTGTGAAGTTAAGGAAGAAACAACACCAGTTAAATGAGAGATATTTTTCTGCTTTCACATTAGAGGGGAGAAAAAATGCTGTTTGTAAATCTAGTTGTACCACAAAGTCTCTTTGATTGAGATAAAGAGAGACACACTGTATGCCACACTCAGCCTTAGGGAAATAATAGTGTCATGTTGCATTATGCTTTGACCCACTGCAGGATTAAGGGGGGGGGGGTGGGTGGGGTAAAGATAACAGCTGTAGGTAACAGTGAGCACAACATGTTTTTTCGTGCCCACTGGCAAAACATCAACAGCAGCATTGTGGGGGTTTAAGAGTCTCGACGCTTGGAATAATTTTAATTCAAATGTGCTAGCGAAGTCATCTTTTACTTTCTTTTCTTAAAAATGAACTTGTTCAATGGGCACCTCTATGGCCATGGATGACTGACCTTCAAACTAACCCTGTCAAATAACATGCAGTAAACAGGCCCCCAGGCCACCTCAGAGATAATAATTTAGAACATTCAGATTTTCAACCAGCCTGTTGAATCTCATAGATACAGTATTTTTTGTCAACATGATGAATTTAACTACCCCACTGACACCAGTATTTGATATCAACAACACATACACATATTTGTTTTTTTTGGCATCAAAGATGCCATATGCTACAGTATATGTTTGAAAGACATATGTGGGATATAAGACAACACACAATAGACAGGTGACCCTGCGACTGAGGATGCTTCCTGCCTTGGGTCCAGTCAGTGCAGGGGTATTCTGCAGGTCACCTGAAGGACACACACTGATGGACGTTGACTCCTTTGCTTTGTGTGAAGAGGCAGCATTGCTCTAGAGAAGCGGGTTCACATGGATATGTGACAGTGGGTGACTCTGGTGCAGTAGTTCAGTGCCTATATATGTTAGGTAGTGCCTCTTCTATGACTTCTTCAATAAAACATTTCAAAACCTGCTGTCTTGATCTCTCTTGACTTGACGTGTTGTCGTTGCACCTCTGTTTTCTTGCCTTCTCTCTCTCTCTCTCTTGCTCTCTCTCCCCCCATATTTGAGGCCAGGCGGCAGCAAGTGTGAACGTTTCTGGCCAACTCCCAGCAAAAAGTGTCCCGATGACTCACAGGGAAATGTCACCATCTTCATTTATAATGGATGAAATAGACACAGCAAAAAAAAGAAAGAACAGAACAGAAATAAACTCAGATATAGGAGGTTGCTTCACATTGCCTCAAGGGTGAAAGAAAAATGGTTTCAGGCTTGGTGTTATGCCTGTGATTCATTACTGCATGGTCCAGTAAGCCTGTGTAATCGGCCTATATCAATTTAAACATACCCATCCATCCAGGCTATGTAATCTGCATGAAAAGGTGTTTTCATGAAGGTCACGTTTGGTGTGTGTCACATTCTGAGCATCACCGTGCCAATTGACAAAAAGGGGGGGGGGGAAGCTCAGAGGCAGAGAGGCTCATTTTAGTCCCAGACATCTGTAATTCCAGTCAGCTAGTTAGTTATCCCCTGAAAACAAACACACTTGGGAGTCTCCCCTTTCGCTTCAAAGAGGTTTGCAGGCACATTTAATTTTTGAGGGAAATGTCTACCGAGACCACCACCGGGCAAAAACAAATCCACTGTCCCCCTCCTGGCAGCTCGGGCTACATGAAAGATCACAGTGATCATTATGTGTTCACCCCCATGCTTTAATAGGCCTCTGTCATGCTGTGCAGCTAACTGCTGAAACTCATCTGCCAATTTAATCGGCACAGCTCTTCAGACGGTGGAAAACACACTCTCTCTAAATATTAGGGAGAGTTAATGGGTCGGTCTTTATTCTGCCGCTCTGTCTCTCTGGTCCTTCTGGGCTTGGGCCTGGCATTTCAGAGCTTTCACAGTCCTGTCATCGAAAAAAGTTAAAAGGCCAGCCAATTAAGCTGATGAAAGTTATCCCTCTCTCTTTCTCTCTCTCTCTCTCTCTCTCTCTCTCTCTCTCTCTCTCTCTCTCTCTCTCTCTCTCAATGTTTTGTGTTTGTCCAGCTCCAAACTTTGTGTAACGATGACTGGCGGTTGCCTCCTAATTTAATATTAGTGATAATTGTATTCATACTGTGTAACATAATTGAGATTATTAAAAACAAGCCCATTATTTCCCCTTCCTAACCTCCTCCCCCATCTGTCTATCACTGCCCTCCTCGCTCTCTTCCCTTCTCTCACTCCTAGATCAGCATTATCCCCTTTCCTTGATTAATGTCCTGTACAGTACTATGGATTGTATGCTTTCCATTGTCTGCCTCGAATGCTGTCTCTGGCCTTTTCAGAGATGCTCAGAAGTGAGTGAATGGATGGCCTGCCGCTGAGAGTTTGTCATGATCGATTGTACCGCTCGGCCACCTGGGGCTCTGGTCAATGCAAGAGGTCTGATGGACTAAGAAAAAGGGGGAAGTGTCTGATACCTGATGCAACTCTGCTGAGTGCAGCACCTCCTCTCCTGTACCTTCTGACAAACTTGATCATGCATCTCCTTCACAAAATAGCACCACTGAAGGGGATCGTTTCCTCTCTGGGAAGGGTGGTCAATGCGACAAGCGAGTTTTGTGGGGGATTCTTCTGAACAGCGGTGCACACAGCTTTTGTATTCAACAAAGCCTTTGCAGTTATGTGCTATGCTCTTTGGAATAGCCGAATTGCTGCAGCCAATAACGAAAAAATGTTGGAATGTTTAATCTGTATAACACTGACATCTATGGGCACTTCAAAGTACTGCAACATCATTGACATCAGCTTAGCTCATATACAGTACACAGCTACTGTCTATAGACATAACACTCCCTGCCTTAGATCAGCTTTGACTTTGAGAAAATGAGTGAAAATGAAGTGTGTTTTGTTAGCTGTACTTATATTTATCTTTTTAGCATCTGTTCTTGTTTCACAAATACCCAGCTGAATGGTTCATTAAAGTCAGCAAATAATCAGTGTGACAGTGCCACACAAAGTGAGACATGTTCATCAGGGATGCGCTGTGGAAAACAGAATGGATTATTAATTCATCAGTCTGACTTGATTACCACAGTTCTAGACAAGAGGCTGAAAATAATTGCAACTGAGCTGTAGCAGATGTCAAGGGTATCACAATTACAATGTTTTGAAATCTATTATTTAAACATTTCAGCGTCTGATGGATAGGACTTCTGATTAGCACAGTTTTAAGGTGTTTAGAGAAATCACTCCACTCCAAAATATCAGTTTTGAGGCAAGTCTCCTTCACAGCGAGACTGAATTTCTAATATCCCCCTGTTTAATCTGCTGTGAGGGATTTAATTAATTTCATGCAGAAACATTTGATAATGAGAAGTGAAGATGATATCACGGCAGCTAATCACATTGATGCCAACCGATTTTTATCTCAGAATGAGCCTCTCTATGGGTAGTATTGACCTAAACGTCATACACCAATGAATACATTCACCATATGAATTTGAGCTGTACATATGGAGCAGTGAAATGGCATGGCTCATATCTGATATAGATGTGGTAACTAATCCAGTAAGTGCATTACTTAACTCTTCTTCAGATGGCCTTGATATTTCTGGGGCTAAGGGAGCTTATCTCTATGAAGGGTACTTTCAGCACACCAGGATGTGCCTCTGGCTGGCAAGTTACACTCTCCCATATAGCTTATGTTTGCTTGTTTGTTTGTTTGTTTGCTAGTTTGAATGTCTGCACACTCGTTGTGTAAAATATTGATACTCCTAGCATGCCTGACAAATGAGCAACATGACAGAAAGTTGCTGAGGTTCTGTCTTTCTACATTTAGCCATCTGTCCAGAAGGGCAAAGGGGAATACATATGGGACAAATGTGCTGCTCTGGCTAATATCCTTTAACACATGTACATTGTATAGCATGAGCAAATTATCAAAGTGTATCAATAATAAAAAAAAGATAAATATTTACAAAGTAAAAAAAACAGAATCGTGGAATCCTCTTCAATAGTCTTTACTTTGCCTATAACTCAGTTGTAGCTCATGTTATTGAACTGATGCACCCATCACTGCCACATTCCCATGGGGACTGTAAAGCCCTTCATGGTTCAGGTGTCGAGCTTTTAATAAGAGGTGTGGATCCGTTTATTTGAGGGCCCCGTTTTTTTAATTATTAGTATCTAATTATAAATAGCCAGACATTTGTGGCTCAAAGAGATTAGGTCATGTCTTCCCTTCACCGGTTTAGGCAAACAAGAGCAGACCTCTAATGTGGTGGCCTGGGTATGGGTTATGGGTTTGCAGCCATTATCACGCAGGCCAATTCAGGTCACTGGGTAATTGTGTTCTGACATGACTCTGGTCTGAAAAAATGGCAATGTCATGACTAGATTATTAAGCTTTCGCAATTATGGAAAGCAAATGAATATACCAGTGGTTAGATGTAGTCTGTCAAAGCATTGCACAAATGTAATTTCTAATTATGGAAATAATATGGAAATAAATGGATAATATAGGTTTCTCCTTACTGGAAATTACAGGGACTTATTACCCTATAACCAAAAAGTTCTACTGAACAAAATTAGAACGCTTAATTTAAAAAAAGTCGTTTAGACACTTGCACAATCCTGTAGATGCATCATCATGCTGGCCCACAGTATTTTACCCTGGTCATGTGGCATGTGGTTGGTGTAGGACAGAGGCGATGTCCACAGTGCATGAGAACAATTTCACTCAGGCTAATTGTCTTTGACAAGTTGACATTCCATATAATCCTTACGATCATGTGATACACAGAAGTCCTTGTGTTGTCTGGACAGTAAGGCAAGGGCTAATCAGATCACAGTTACTGTAACTCAGTTGGCTGTGGCCTTGATGATGAGTAAGCTTTTTGAACAATATCCACACACATTTTGGGATATTTTTTGTTTATTTCACGGCGAATAGGACAACAGTGTGAGGAGGATTACATCTGTGATGGTATTGCGTCTCTGGGAAGGCACAGTGGAACTTGAACCCAAGGTCACTACAAAAAAGTTGCTCTCGATAATGAGAGTGACTGGTCTCTATTGAGAGGTAAAAGTTTCAAGTGGAAATACAAGCCCCGGGAGCGCAATGGGTCAGCGACTGAGTGAGGAGTGGGAGGACAAAGAGATCGATGTGGCCGAGCTGCAGGAGTGGTACAAGAAGTTTACTGTGGAATGCCCCAGCGGAACGCTCTTCATGCACGAGTTCAAGAGCTTCTTTGGGGTGACAGAAAACCAGGCTGCCGCAGACTATATAGAAAACATGTTCCGAGCTTTTGATAAAAATGGGGTAAGTCATCTCAACTAAAGTCTATTTGTTTCATGAAAATGTCCACAAAGTACTTGGGTGTGTTTATACTATCAGATATTAATTATAGATCCCTGTGTGAAGTTCTAGACAAGACCAATGTCTATGAGTTTAACTGAATGCACTAGGCTACAATGTGTATTAAAGAATGTCAATGTCCAGTCAGTTATGTATCCATTGTTATTTGATGGGAAAGTAGATACAAAGCTAGTAGAGGAGGTACTAAGACTATATTCTTTTATTACCAGGATAATACCATTGATTTTCTGGAATATGTGGCAGCCTTGAACTTGGTGCTAAGGGGCAAACTGGAGCACAAGTTAAAATGGACATTTAAAATGTACGACAAGGACGGCAGTGGCTGCATCGACAGGGAAGAGATGAAGGAGATCGTGGAGGTAAATTGTGGAGTTGGTAATCATATCAGTGATACACTGTCTGCTGATTGCAATGGGCCTTGTGGAGATAAACAAAACAACTTCTCATTTACATACTTCTACCTTGCATTATCTATGCTGCAATCCAAAACAGCTAAAAGGTCATTCGTATCAATTTTGATTAACAATACATGCTTGACCTTTGTTGAAACAAAGTCAGAATTCTATTAATTAATTGACATGTTATGGAAGGGATTGGTGGGGAGCCAATTACAATGGCTGCCCTTTATGACTGCCACGGTGTCTTTCATTGTCAGTGGTTGAAGGTTAGATCCTGTAATGTTTCACTTCTTCATGTTTTAGGCCATCTACCGCATGAAGAAAGCGTGCCATGGTGAGCTGGATGAGGAGTGCAACCTACTCACCCCAGACCAGGTTGTGGACCGGATATTCGAACTGGTGGACGAGAACGGAGATGGTGAGCACCATTATGTGCTAAGTGCTTTCACCCAGGGTGCGAGTTAGGGGGGAGCAGGGGGAGCCATGGCTCCCCTAGTGGCCACCTGAGCTCCCCTGGAAACATGGTTTGTGAAATTTTGGGGGAGCTCTAAAATATTAATGATTGCCAAATAAATTATATTTTGACCATGGTTTTCCCTCAAAGGTGTAAAATCAGATAAATAAAATTGTATTTTGAGTTCATGATTCATGAAAAAAGTGCCTGCTTTCGCGCTTGAAACGTGGGGACGCTGCCCGCACTACCCACTCACACAAGCTCGTTCACACTAGTTCGTTGTAGTAGGCCTAGCCTACATCAGTGCCTGTGAAACTTGGTTCCGTATACAAGACAAATTCGTGTTTTAACGAACTCTTCCACGACCAGCTAGTAGTCCATAAAATAAACGAAACTTGGATTTGGAGAAATACATTGACTGTTGGTGTTTCTGGTGAGGATTTGAAATTGCATTGAGTAGTTTAAATAAAACAAGATTTCAAAATGGCTTGCATAGTTTGTGTAGGCTATTAATATTTTCGTATGCTGTTAAATACATGCCTAAAATGGTGGTCCATTTGTGAGAAACACTTGAGACAAGTTTAAACGAACTGCTTTATGAACTGCTAACTGACAATTCAAACGAAACGCCCACTCACGAACGAGGGGAAGACGTGCGACACCTTCCGACACATGTCGTAGCCTACAAGTAAGTTGATTCAATTATACAGTCAGAAGACATTATTGGTGGTCCGTGGATTATTTACTATCAAGTTCACTGAAGTTTGCGTAGCCCATTCGGGAAATCTGTTGACGTGATCCATCAGGGTGTTTCGTCTAAATATGGCTATATAGCTGTTAGACCTATCGCACCCGTGTGCAACGAATTTTCTCTTTATAATAGGCCTATGCCTATGCTGTTGCAGGATCGGCATGCAAACTTTGCCCCCCCCCCCCCCCCAAAAAAAAACCCCCGCCCCCCGGCTCCCCCGGAGACCGTGGTATAACTCGCACACTGCTTTCACCTATGTTTTTGTCTGTGAGGATGTTATCATCGGGACATGTGAATAGGCTAGACGGGGTAAAGGGCGTTAGGAGGTGTTTGCAGACGTCAAGAGAGGCCTGTGAAACAGCTGTTACAGGTCCCAGATGTGATGTTCCTTCTGATGAGTGCTGTTCTTTGTGGGGAAAAAAGGGATCTTTGGACGGGTAAAGGGTTTTAAAACTTCTCTCTGCTGCACACAGGGGAGCTCTCGCTGGACGAGTTTGTGGACGGCGCCAGGCGAGACAAGTGGGTCATGAAAATGCTGCAAATGGATGTCAACCCAGGGGAGTGGCTCAGTGCTAGACGTGCCAGCTCGGGAAGCCTGAATCCATAATAGGATTCCGACACCCACTGTGGTCCCTGAATGGACATGAGAGTCCCAAGCGCACACGAGTGGAAACAGGAACCTCAGGACTGTCCCATAACCCCTTCCACTAGTGCGGACCCTTGTCTTCGCCATCTATCGCCATCCAATATCAAAGCTAAAGCCCAACCATGGAGCCCTATGATGAAAGGACAACCTCGAGGACTCTTTTAATGAATCATGTAATCCTTCATGTAATCCTGAACACTCATAGGAGATGAACTCTTCTGGACACATCTATCACTTTCATTTTGTGTCTGTTGTTATTACGGCTTCTGTCGGTTGCATGTTGTGTGAATATCTTCCCAGGCAACCGAATTCTGTTTGGTGCCTGTCCCTTCTTTTAGGTTCATTGCTTCACTTAGCAATAATGGAGTGATATACACTTTTCAACCTTGCATATTAGTGCATATGCCAAATAGTTCCTTTCTCTATTTAGTTATCATGAAAAATAAAAGAAAAACAATAAGAAAAACGTATTTGTGTCAATACCTGCATTTGTGTATGCCTTGTTTATGTATGTTTTTGAACTGTGATGGTGGAAATAAACACGTTGAACTGAAAAGTGTGTAATCTTACAATTAACCAGCAGAGGGCTGAAGAAGCCCTTGTTCTTCTCGGTAATTTATTTATTTCATTGTAAAATGACAATGTATGATTCATTGTAAATGTAATCTAGACAGAAACAGTCATCACTATACCTATAGGCTACATTTCCAATTCGATGAACACAATTGATATGTTCTACAAGTGACGCTGATTTTATTGTAAGGCTAGGATGAAACCATGCAGGCGCGCTCCAATTCGGTAGATGGCGATAGAAATTATAGATAGATAGATAGATGGAAAGCACAGAGCAAGTGAATGTAGGCTACTGGTTTGAGAGGTTGTGATCTCTACTATGGACGAAATATAGGCTTGAGGTTCGACTGAAATATATTTATTTTAGACTGAGGCGTAATTTCAGACTTTTTACGCTGGGCAGGACCTTGTGTCAGAGTGCATCATCAGAACAGTGTATAATATTCGTCAGTCCAATTAGTCAGTGATCAAATCAAGACTGAGTTTTCCGGTAGCCCAGCTGACGAAGATGTAGGCCTAACTTTCTGTAAGTTAGCAAACTTTTCGAAAATTAGGCTACTGAATCAATTGCCGCGGGATTTTATGAAACCATGGTTCATTATCGGACACATGTAAACACAATTAAATATCGTAGGCTATTGCCTATTCAGCAATGTGCTGGCTTAGCACATCTGAGATTAATTTCATTTGTCATTGCAGATCAAATAACCTTTTTACAACATTTCACGTTAACAGTGTGTTAGGTTTATTGGACTTCTTTTTCTGACGCTGTAATGTCGACGGGATCAGTTGAACAACCTTGCCCCAGCGATGAGGCATCAAGCGCAAGTCCGAGTGAACAGGTGCAAGCATTTTTGCCCACTTCTGTAACTGTTACCTAAATCTGGATGGGAATGTCCTAAGTGTAGATGCTGACCTGCAGGCAGACGTCACTGATGGCAATTTTGGCAAATGTAACCGCCACAATGTAACCGTTTGAAATGAACTATCTGTTCATTTATCAGAAAATACAGATAAAAACTGGAGATGCTTGGGTGAGCTCAAACATGTAATGCGAATTGTCTTCTTCCCCTTCATTTGGCCAGACGTGTGTGTGGAAATGGAAGCTCCAGCACGTGAAGGGAGATCTGTTCTCCTGTCCCGCGGACGAGTCCCTTGCCCACTGCATCAGTGAGGACTGCCGCATGGGAGCTGGCATCGCCGTCCTCTTCAAGAAGAAGTTTGGAGGGGTGGATGACCTTAAAGCCCAGAGTGAGTAGCCTATCTTAGCAGTTTTGTGATTATGACGAGGCCACCATGTCAATGTATGATCAAGAGGCTTACACTCCATAACACACCATAGGAAAAGTCGATATGTGTCTTTCTCCTAGTCTTAACTGAGCTCAAATTAGAACCAATATGATTCTGGACATTTTACTCATATTTTTTACGTTGATCTCCTGAGAAATAGCCCTCTTGTCTCAGCTCAAGTCTAATTTAAAATCTTCTCTTTTTCTTCTCAATCTATTTTTATTGCTCCTTATTTCTCCTCAGGGGGTGTTAAACTGGTGAAATCTCAATCTGAGCTTATTTATCTCTTGTGAGACAAAGAAAATACATTTCCAAAACAAGACATTTTCCCCTGGGCTTCATTCAGTTAATTGTGTGAGTGTAGATGGTCAGTAGATTCACGTCTCTTTCACCCTCACAGAGAAACTGACAGGAGAGTGTGCTGTGCTGAAGAGATCTCAGCGATATGTGTACTATCTGGTAAGGGATTTTGATGTTGATCATGAATGAGTGTTTTAAATTGTGTGGCCAGGCTCATATGATTGTTGACCATCATTCTGAAGTGGATTCTGGCAGTTCTGGCAACCTCTTATACACATGCATTCAATAATTTCACATTTAGATATTGATTTGGGTGACATGTTTACCCTGAAAGTGAATAGGACAGGGGGTACAGGTAGGCTATCCTGTTTTTACTGAATGCTTGGGCCCCATGGTTTCAAACGTATCCCATTGGTGTGCCTAGCTCTACCAGTTGATGTACGTAAACGTGATGTGTGCTCTGCATGTTTATTCCTGAGCTTCCCTGTTCCCAGATTACTAAGAAAAAGTACAACCACAAGCCCACCTATGACAGCCTGAGAAAGAGTCTGCTTGCCATGAAAGCTCACTGTTTGGCAAATGGAGTTACAAGAGTATCTATGCCAAGGTATATGTCTCCGAATGTTGTGTATTTAACATAGTAATGTCATAATTAATATACACATTGTGCATTAATAGTAATTGATCAGTGGTGCTGGGGGAAAGGAAGATGGTCCTGCTGGCATTATCATACTTTTTTTTTGTTACATCATTCCTTACCGACAAGATTGATCATGTTTGTTATTTCCATATTTTTTCCCCTCAAGGATTGGATGTGGTTTGGATGGGCTGAAATGGGACAAGGTGGTAGTGATGATTGAGGAGATCTTCCATGATGCAGATATGTGTATCACAGTATATACTCTTTGAGAAATACATGCTACAGGGACCATGCTCCTGTGTGGTCAAGAGGCTCCTCTTCTTGGTGTTGGGCTCCTTACCTTGCATTTTTATTACTGGCTGCACTACCTCAAAGATGTGTTTATTTGTGACCTTTCGTTAGGCAATAATCTTGCTGTATTCATAAGGGCATGCCTGTGTTGAAGGGTCCATAAATCAAGGCATGACTCATAACAACTTTTTTCCATTCCACAATGATACTGACTCTTCTGAGGTCAGTTCCTCAGTGTTTGGAGTATTTTTGAAACATTACTTACTTTATGTCTGAATATAATTCAACTTCTGTTGCATTTGGGAACAGACTGTTATTGGAGTCAAAAGATCACCTAAAGTAAACCGTCATATTGTAAAGTTGTTTATATTAAAAACAGATACCAACCTTTAAGTCTGAGTTAGTGTTTTTACAACAGAACATTGTATAAGTTTGTAATGCACTTGCATTATTGTGATAGTAATAGTGTGATGGACTGTAGCCATGCTAGATTGCTGTTGTGAGTCCGTGTCACATTGAAAAAGTGTTAAATATCAGTCAACTTTAAGTTTTTAACTTACTGTAAGGTTGACATTAACAGTGAATTTGGTTAAACAAGGTGGATTGTTTAGAAAGGGCAGTGTCCATTGATCTGTCTTTTGACATGGTTACAATTCAGTATCAATATGCATTATGCTATCCCGAGGCTATTGTGGCCAGAAAGATGAGATGAGCTCACTTCAAGCAGACGTTCAAATTTTATATAAATATAGTACAGAAAGAGCACATACTTCATCCTACATTCAAAATATATTTTTTGGGTAAGAAATGTAATTTCTTTTTTTTTTTTTTTTTTTACTTTAATCAGACAATATGAAAAAAAACAACGAAAATATATGTATCTAAATGCAACTAAAACTTTTAAAATGTTAGGGTTTGTTTTATGAGAGTTTGTTTCTTTAGTTTTATGATCCAAGGGCTTTCTAGTAAGTGCTGTGAGTGTGACTAATTTAACCGTGACATCACTGAGATTGTGACCTGAATAATGGAAACCAGAGCCATATAGATACATCAGATGTATCTATATATGGCTCTGATGGAAACTAGACATGGACAGTTCCAGAATCCTATGCAAATTCTAATTAGAGGTCTATGTTCATCACTTGGGATTCATCATAGGTTATATAGCTGGTTGAAGATGGTTGACTCCTCTGGCAAGAAACAGGTAGTGAACTTCATTGATAACTTGGAGATGAGATGTTTAGAGAAAACCTGTGACAGAAAAGGAGATTTAGCTCTACACATGGCTGCCAAGGGTACATTAATCTTTTCCGTTTACACATATTTTCTTAATAATACTTCAGCTATATGTTGAGACAAATACATGAAAGACCTCTAGGGTCTATTATAAGCAACTGAACATGTCTGCACAGTTTGAATGTAGCATTTGTCATCATGCATTACATCAAAACTGAGAAGTAACTAGTTTCCATTCAGGTCTGAAACTGGGTAAGCCTGAATGGTGGCTTCAAACCAATCTTTCACTGTTGAGACATGGAT
Organism: Sardina pilchardus; assembly: GCF_963854185.1. Classification (NCBI taxonomy): domain Eukaryota; kingdom Metazoa; phylum Chordata; class Actinopteri; order Clupeiformes; family Clupeidae; genus Sardina; species Sardina pilchardus. The sequence continues at coordinate 8,500,990 of NC_085000.1, read as the reverse complement.
TTCAGGTCTGTGTATAGGGTAATGGAAAGAGGAAGGCAAAGACAGGCCTTCCCCAGTACATTACAGGTGAAGTGACAGACTCTTACTATGGTCAGCAGTTATTGCAAGATGTTGGTGAGCTTCTCGTCGTAATAGTCATAGTTCTCCTGACAGTCCTCCCAGGGAGTAAAGGTCTGGTCCTCGTTCTCCACAAATGTGTCCCAGGTGTAGGTGAAGTCCAACGGCCTCATCATACGCAGCTTGCACCCGGCGCTGGCCAGAGCCTTCAGCCCCTCCATTACCTCCGGCTCTTCCCATAGGAATATACGGGAGCAGAATATGGTGAGGCGGAGCGATGTGCGGGCGCGGAGAACATCCGCGATCTTGGTGGAACAAGCGGCGCAGGGGCTGGACGACATGTACCAGGTGATCACGTAGCCCTTCGTGGCATCGTACTGGGGCAACACCTTCTGGAAAAAGGCGTCCTCGGCATGGAAACCTGCGTGTTCGTCCTCCAGGTAGCCTCGCATGCCATCGATGGACTTGGATTTGTCCTGGATGTCCACCAGGTAGCACAGGAACGTCTTGTTCCGGCCGGATGAGTACTCAACATTCCTGAACTGGAACTTGTAGTAGAAGGGGCTCATACGTTCTCTGAACAAAAAACAAATTAGAACAGGATTACTTGAATATCTCAAAGCAATCTCTCAAATTATAGCCCATGGCAATGCACAACATGATGCTGTGATACAACAAAGGCAATGACTATAAATAGTGAAATCACTTAGGCTTCATAGTTCTTGGCAATCCTTGAGATTATGTTTAATTGCAATACACAGCATAATGATAAACCAAAGCCAGAAGAACCGCTATGAATAGTTCCAATTATATCAATGGCTTTATGACAAACCCTGCAGGATACCCTGTTGTCATCTGCAGTCAATTTCAGGAATTGGTTCAGGTTCCTGGTTTCAGCCTACAACATCAGATTCCCTTTGCATCTGATTGCAAACAATTTATTCTCAGTTAGTAATGGATATCTGGGAGATGAGGGACTGGGAGGGGGAAGTTCTGAGTGCCTATAGTCAGTGTTGTCCTAGGCTCACGTCCATGACTTGAACCTTTGCTAGACAGACATCCTTCCACCAAATACGCCAGTTCGACAAGGACAAAGACTACAGCAATGTTGACATTTACAGAAATTCTGAATAGTGACATCCATTCTCTTTATGGTCAATGTTGCCGCAGTAACATTATATCACTGTGCAATTCTCATTCATTTCTGGCAAATCTAGCACATTCTGCCACTGCAAAAGCATTGTTTGATGGAAGCAGGTGCTGAACCATTTATTCCCATATGTATTCAGCAAAATCTCTACGCAGGGAGCCTGAAACAGATGTTCAGCATTCGCAGCATTTTTTCTCCCTGAGCCTTCAGGGCTTGAACTCAGCACTGTAATATTAGTATGTTGGCATGGCAGCTAATCTGTGTGAGTGTGTGAGACAGGGACAGGGGGAGGGAGACAAAGAACAAGAGAGGGTGAAGAGAAATGGAGAAGAGAGAGTATATTCCAAATTGAGAGAAACATATTTCCAAATACAACTAGTGGTCTTGTACAAAACACAGACATTTTAATGTTGGCATGGTAGCAAATCTGCGAGTCTAAAAAAGCGGAAGGTAAAGTAAAAGTGAGAGAGAGTGAGACAGAGAGAGAGAAAGAGAGAGAGAGACAGAAAGTGAAATACAAAGAGTTTGTTGAGAAATACAAATAACCAAGTAAGTGTGTGACGGGGGAGATGGTGATGGAGGAGAAACATCTACAGCGTACTATTGTTAAGTCTGACCTAAATGCCAGGGAGAGGTTGTCACTCACCCGATGATGATCTCAAATGGCGGAAGCTCAATGGGCTCCATCTTAAACTCTCCATCCTCCTCCATGGCTTCTGCCCCTTCTTTGCTCTCCCCATTTTCTGTCGGCTTCTCCTCCTCTTTCGCCGGCTTCTCCTCCTCTTTCGTCGGCTTCTCCTCCTTCTTGGGTTTCTCCGGAGGCTTCTCTGGTTTTCCTGGCTTCTTGGTCTTGTCTTCTTTCTTCTCCTTTTCTTTTTCTTTCTCCTTCTCCTTCTCTTTGTCAGCTTTGCTGTTCTCTTTCCTCCTCACTGTCAGTCTGTTGAGACCCTTTTTGTCTGCCATAGCTGCAACAGACAAACAAGGTGGTGAGGGTGTGGCTGTGTGTGTGTGTCCAGCTAGAGGAAGGTGAGGTGGAGAATTTGTATGTACTGTATGTGTTAATGTGTGTGTGTGTGTGTGTTAAAGTGCTCAAGTGATGTTGTGTCGTGTGTCTGCCAGCGTTTTGATAGTTAGTTTGCGTGGTAGCTGTGATAGCTGTGTGAGCGAGTGAGAGAGTCTACCTGAGCGAGACAGCCAGGAGTGTGTGAACGAGCGTTGGCGAGCGAGTCTGACCCTGTTCTATCAGATGAGAGGGGGAATCCAAAGGCAGCTGTCCTCTCCTGTTTCCAAGCTATAAAAAGGCCCAAGGATAATGCAGTCAATGGGGGGGTAGGTGCCAGTGTGGGTAGGGGGTCAGTTGCTACACCCATCTCTCAGGATTGATGCTGTCATGCCGTAAAAACAGGCCTTACAGAGCCCTCCTGTCCTTCAACACATTATTATTTCCCACTAAACACGTTATTATTTCTTCTTATTCCCACCTCCTAGAGAGTCGGCCGCTTATCTCGGCGCACAAGTACAGCTCGCACACGTACGCCCTGCGCCAGGTATGTCTGCTGGCTTTGTGGATCTGTCTTTTTGGGGGCCTGTCAGCGTACCAACAACAGGAGCGTTTATTAATAACTCGGCACTCTGGCAGCGAGCGCAGCGCAATGAGCAGCAGAGAGGGTCAGGCTCTTTTGAATTTGTTAATAGCTCAGATCAACATGGGAGCCCCTCCTCCGGCTCTTCGCACCACCAAGGCCACGTAAAGGTCACGGCTCTCTGAACCCTTGACAGAAGAGCAGACGGACTCTCACTGCCCCTCACTCTCCTTTCGTTTTCCACGCGCCTCGAAGGGCCACCAGCGAGGCTGAGAAGGAATAACATCCTGATAGCTGACCGGGTCACTATGGCACGCAAGTCCCTCTACCGACACTGATATAATAGGGGAAAATCCGCATTCATCAGAGCACTTCAAAGGTTGTTTACTTGTTGTGGAGACAGGGCCGCCCATATTAGAGATGAGTTTATTAATACGTTTTACTGTTTCTCCTTGAGTATGCGGGAGTATTAACCGTGTCAGTCAATCACTCACTGGATCTGGGAATGAAGATCATGAGAGTGGAATCTGTGTCATCCGTGTCCCAGTATCACTGAAGCAGGACTGCCCCCTCTGATAGCCCCTTGGAACTGTCCTCTAGGGTAAAGCAGGACACCTTTTACAAAGTTCAACACTGCAGTGAGTCAGTTGGGCCTGTCGTATGAAGACTGAAGCTCAAGTACATGGAATATAACATCCGATGTTGAAGACAGACATCAGAGAGGGTTAAAGCGGAGTAATGAAGGATCTTTGACAGACATGTCTGGATTGACTGTTAAGTGACCTCTTGCTCCTAACTAAACAATGATATTTAACATTTTCATTGGGCATAATAAATCATAAACTATGTCTTTGATGGAAGATTATGCTATCAATCACAAACCACACAGACTTGAGGACTAAGATCAGGACAGCATGACTGACAATGAATAGATAAGGGAATGAGAAGGTACTGTAAAAGAAAAATGTACCTCTTAAAATGAAATGGCAATTTGATTTTCCTGCAGCTCAGGTTGGAGACCTCCACATTTTCCTGTACTACTTCCGTTACAAATCTGCGGGGACCAATCACAAACTGGCTAGTCCACCTGGTGCACCCGGATCGTTGGTCTGATTGGTTGAAGGACTATCCAAAATAGAGTCATTTGAATTATGCACATTGATCACATCTTGTGTGCAGAAGAAAATACAGAGCAGATTCCCCAGACGAATGCTCAATCTTGATAGATTGAGCTTGGTCTGGTGCTAGCCAGGCTGTTTATTCCCCTGATTGTCCTTAAATATCTTGATAATTTTGACTTCCAGTTCATAGACATTCATTCGGTTTTTTGCTACTTGTCTTGCAATTGTGGTGAATGGATAGGGATAGGGATAACATAACATCACTTAGACTCATAACTATGTGTGGGAGACTAAGCATGTGCTTTTTGTTTAAGCATTTTCACAGGTTGAGGGACAAAGATTTCTAAGCGAGGCATTCTCTCTCTCTCTCTCTCTCTCTCTCTCTCTCTCTCTCTCTCTCTCTCTCTCTCTCTCTCTCTCCCAGCCCCCAGCATTGTGCTGACAGCTCATCCATTTCAGTTAGGAGGAACCAGCCCATCTGTGCTCACTGCAGCCATGCTGGTAATTGCCTCTGAAATGAATTACTTGGCAGAGAAAAGAGGAAATTGAAATTGAGGTGCCCTCTCTTCCACGCGCCCACATATAACCACAAAACACACACGCACACACACACACACACACAAATACAGAGGGGCCAATATTCATTACATCTAGTCTGCACTAATACTCTTTTGGATATACAATTTGCACCAGACTGTATTCGTAGACTGATTGCTCAGCTAAGCTGAAACCCACTCCCACACTCATCCTCTTTCCTAGCAGCACAGCCTAGCACATCGAACAGACGTGACTCTCAAGCAAAGCCAGCCACCGACAAACTCTTTGTGCACAATCAGAGCCAATGCGAGGGGAGAGGGGGGAACAAATAAATAAATAAAAAGATATAATTTTATGTGTTTTCTGTGAAGAGGGTGTGCAAGCGTGATTGCTAAGGAAGAGCCTTGGATCCCAGGTGGTGAGTGATTGATAAAAAACAATTGCATTCCGCCTGCTGGTCTCCCGTCATTTTCTCTGACGGACCCGTTTTGATGGGCCTGGCGTTTTTACAATGCGTCCCTGCTGCACATTCACTCGCCAATTCAATTTCCGCATCTGCTATAGGCCTTACACAGCACTTCAGTGTTCCCTCTACAGTCCTGTCCACTGAAAAGGCCTTTTGTGTTGTGTGAGATCAGCTCCTTCCAATTCCTCTGAGCACCAAGATGTAATTATTTCCAATTACCCAGCACCGCGGCAGTCCTGCTGTGGACAGACCGGACTGCACTGGACGCACACAATAGCCTGCATACGAATACGAAACTGTGCAGATATATATATTAAAAAGGGCCAGTCCACTCCTTCCAAGTAGCACACCTCTCGATTCCAATTACTGCAGGAGCTGAGACACACACACACACACATACACACACACACACACACACACTCTCTTAGAGAGACAAACACAGAAGCAGCTTCAAAGCAACCCTTCCCTGCAGAGCAAATGGCACCCTTTAAATTGGTGTGATGTATCTGGAAAACAACTTGGCACTCAATTTTAAAGGACATTGATGTGACTCAATGTCTCACTGTGATGAGGTGTAACAAGTAAGATAAGATAATGTTTTTAAGATAATGTTGAGTCTTGTTCCTGAGGTATTAACTAGCTTTCCTGTAGTCAAAAAGACACAGCGATGGGAAATGAAGATTAATTGATTGAAGATTCTAATCTTGCAGCTGTTACTGCAGTCTTATTTATTAATTCCAATGTCACAATATTAAAGATAGTCACTGAAACAACAAAAATATAAGCAATTAGTAATAAACTCAAAGCTTAATGTCAGTAACTAGTTCACAGCTACAACAATACATTCTAAACTACTTTAATTAGTTGGCATAGGTATAAGTACTGTATATAAATAAATTTATATATTAAACATACATAACAAAAAGACAATTTAGTGTTCCTTTGGATCAGACATAGGCCTACAGTTACTGCACTGGCACAATCTGCATTTGGACTTTTGCATTATGCCCGCCACTGAAATAAAATTATTCACTTTGTCCCCCAATGCTGTGTAAAGCTTTCAAAGACAATAGAGACTGAGGACAAAAAGTCTCTGCAGAGCATTTACGTAGTTTACGTCCAAAGTATCCTGTAGTTTGCCTTCAAATAAATAAGAGTCTCCAAATTCTTTGGTAGCAGCCTGCATCGCTCTGGCCTTAGGGTCTTGCCGATGGTGCTGAATATCCTCTCCACGGACGTGGTGGTGGCAGGCACGGTGAACACCTTCTTGGCCACTTGCGACAGCAAGGGGAAGTCGATGGACTTGCGCTTCCAGTAGTGCAGGGGCTCTTCGTCCGTGGGCTCCTCGTGCAGGTAGGCGGCCAGCTCTTGCTCCACGCTCTTGGCCTGCGTGGTGGGCCTCTGCTTGATGAAGGAGAAGAGCTTGCAGCGCTTGGACGGGGAGGGCTGGGCCTCGGGGCCGGGCTCCGGGGTTGCGGCCGCCTGGGTGTGCTTGGCCATCTCCTCCAGCAGCACCTGCTTGTGCCAGTCGACGTCACTGCTCCAGGAGAGCTTGAACTGGGGGTCCAGGGTGGTGGCCGTCACGTAGAGCGGGTCCTCCAGGATGCCGGCCAGCCTGCGGTCGAGCGCTTGGGCCAGGCCCACGACGACGCCCGTGCAGTGGCGCGCGGTGGTCTCCGACAGGTGCTTGCGCAGGCCCAGCACGCACGGCAGGGCCAGGCTGATGGACACGTGCTTGTCCAGCTGCACCATGTCGGTGGCCTCCTCGAAGGGCTCCAGCACCTCCACCAGCTCCCGCAGGAGGGCCTTCTCAGGGGCGCTGAGGGCCAGGTCCTGCCTGTCGATGATGTCCTCCAGGAAGTCCACCGACTCCAGCATGCGCCTCACCGTCTTGAGCTGGACGTTCCAGTGTCGGTCAGCAGGGCCGACCGGGGCTTGTGCAGTGCCCGCTGGGGTCGCCCCAGAGCCAAACACCTGGCCCAGTTTCTCAGGGGCGACGGTGGCTATGACGTAGTTGTAAAAGCAGGCGGCTTTGGTGAGGGCGATGGAGATCTGCGTGGATGACCGGAGCCCCTCCCGCACGCACAGCCCGAGCGAGCGGGCGAAGCAATCTATCCGACAGCGGCCCAGGCACTGACCGAGGGAGTTGTCCGTCTCCTCGCCTGCCACGACCGTGTCTTTGCCGTCACTGCCGCCGGTCTCCTCATCACTGCTGTCGTCTTCCTCTTCCTCCTCCTCCTCCCCGTTACAGTGGAGGCTGAACCCGGGGAGTCGGAACGGCGGCCTGGTATCGCAGGGCGAGGGGTCGGCGACCACCCTAAACACCTTCCCGGCGACGCCGTGCGCGTGGGAGATCTCGTCGAACTCCGAAAGCACTCGCTGGGGAAGATGGTGGCCCGTGAGGCGCAAACAGGCCAGCAGCGCCGACTTGATCTGCCAGTCCGTGGTGATGAAGTGACAGGTCACTCCCAGGTAGCCACTCATGCCGGCTCCAGCGCCTCCTCTCCAGAGGTCAAGGGTCACGCTGCAGGACTCTGCCCCGGTGAGGGCCTGCTTGGTGGCCAGCTGCACCTGATAAGCGTACGCTGGGAGGAGCTGCTGCTGGATGTAGAGACTTGGCTCGGGGGTGTAGCGCGGCTCCAGCAGCTGAAGAAGCTCCCGGAAGCCCTCGTTCTCCACAATCTGCACCGCCTGCAGGTCCCGGATGATCATCTTGGCTATGGCTTCAGATATGAGGGCTTGGCGAGGATCGCTGCGGTCGAATTTAGCCATTGTGCTTGTGCTTTGAAAGGAGGCCCGAGAACTCCCACCTGTGTTGGCAGTGAAGTTCTGCATAGCCCCCGAGGAGTAGGCTTCTCTTTTCACATCTTTTTTCTTCACAAACTCATCATACATGGCCTGGTGTTTACGCTGTGCAATGAAAGGAAAGAGGAGATTCAGTTGCTCGGCCACATGTCTTTTGCAATACTGAATGACAAATTGAGGTGACATGAAATGCAAATAGAGAAAAATATAATAGTGAAATAACTTCAACAAATTAGATGAATTCAAAACATGAATTTGAACTTTATCACCAAATTGTATTCATTTAGCCTAAGTGAAGGCGGGTTACTACGGCTATGGATGTGTTTACGGCACAAATTGTCAACGCACAAGCAACAATAAAGCTGTTCTTAGAATAACATGTCAAATGTTTTTTTTTATTTGTAAAACAGCAGCGCCTCTACGCAATGGCCAGTGCAAATGCATTCTGTCTAATGCAATAAAATCCGATTGGTTTCTAAACCTGCCAATCAGAAAAAGGGTAAATTGTCAACTTGAACATCAAACCTACCTTTAGGTGTGTAACGAAGTTGGATGTAACTGTGCGCTTCGCTTGAATCCTTGTGCCGCACGCCTTGCAGTTAGACTCGATCTTCCCATTTTCTCCCTCAAATACAATATTGAAGTAATCGAGAATAGACACTCTTGTATTTGACGCCATCTACGAAGTTTTACACCTTCAATTAAAGGTAAAACCAACTTCATGAAATATCATGCAAATTAGTTCTTGTCTCTCTTGATCAAAACCTTCGTGTCGAGATACACAGCAACATCAAAATGCCGTATAATGGCTAGCAGACTCATGCAACAATAGAAACATGACAACTGGTTTGTTGTCTTGCGTTACAGTGCCCTAGATATCACCCAAACCTGGGACTGAATTAATACATTCCGTAACTCGGATGAGATGTGCATCAAGAAATAATGCAAACGTCTCCATATGTGCGATTAGTTATTCCAAAATGTCAGATTCGCAAACATCCATCCCTCCTGTCGGTACTACTACGGTTCTAGCCGTTAGCTGACTGCAGCCTCAATTGGGACCAGGAAGTAGACACTAAAAGGATTTTCTGTTTCCGACTGTTCCGACGGCGATCGTCTTTGCTAGGCGTCTGAGATACGCGATATTCATGACATCAATAAACCGGTAGATTTGAATCATTATGATTATAGAGCACCATTGCAGTCAAGGGAGTGGCATCGCATCTCTGGTGTCATCAGTCCAAATTCCTCATCCGATTTTACTACACAGGCTCATTCCTTAAGCGCCAGCAGTGACAGCATGAACACAAAAAATGAAAATAAATAAATAATAATAATAATAATAATAATAATAATAATAATAAATGATAAAATGTGACCTACAAAGAAGGCAGGATGTAAAATGGTTTATTTTGTTCTTATTATTACAGAAATCAGGACCTTAATGACACAATAATAAATAAAACACTTACAATTGACAGAAAACAACCACATTTCATACAACTAATAGTAGGCTAAATCAATGTAGCAACGCATGTAATAGCACATCTATCTATAATTTCTGATTCGAACACTAGGGGCAATAGAAAGGGGAGATTTATCATTGATACATAACAGGGGCATCATTCAGCTTCTCCTTTGGTAGTGCTCTTCTGTTTTTCCTTCGCCAGTCTCTGAAGTTCGACCCTGGAGGCCAGCACTGCGCTCTGAAGGGCTGCAATCTCTGCTGCAAGTTCAATCACTGTCAGAACAATATGTAATTGTTAAATACAAGAATGACACCAAATGATTCTTCAGTGAGAATGTAGCTCAATGAGTCCATTTCACATCAGCTGTAAACAATGCTTGATTAACCATAAGACAGAGAGTTACGACTTCACTTTCAGTTTGATATCCATTCTTCAGTCTCACCTTGCTTGAAGGAAGATTGTGCTTGCTTTAGGTTTTGTGGAACGAGGATACCAAACCATTTCACAGGATCTTGGAGTTCTGCGTGGTCTGTTTTGGGTTCGTGTGATGTCTCTTTCTGTTGCCCACTGGACACCTCTTCCTTAAGCTCATTTTGCTTCTTGTGCCCTCGTCTTCTGAGTCCTGAGTACAATCAAAGTTTCATCAAATCAAGTCCATCATTGAAACAATCTTAAGTTGAAGGATCATGTAGCAAGATGTGGTTATTGAGGCATTTTTTTTACTTGTAAAGATTATTCAGAATCAACAACCACTAGCCAGGTAATCACTCCCAGACAATACATTTTTGGATCTGTTTTTGTCATGCACAGGCCTTTTAAAAACTACAAACTATAACATAGTTGCCAAGATCATACCAAATATTAGCGCCTAAGTGCCAATACATCTCAAAGAGTGGCAAGTCAAATATCCCATTACATGTAGTACAATGTAATAAAATAGGTCAGTATGCTTCGCAGGGCACTTATTCAAATACAAACTGCAATTAATGCAACATTACCATCTCCAGGCGTCGTGCCTTCCTCTTCTGGACCTATGTCTTCCACTGCCATACCAGCTCTATCTCCACCTCCACTTTGGAAATCTTCCCTATGTGTCTGAAACTCGGCTTCTCCGGAGTCGAGCTGTCTGTTGGATAAAAAATAAAAAAGATACCTATAGTTTGTGTGGTGTCACTGTGGTCTACTTGGTGAGTATTATCAGAGATGGTTAAGAAGGACCTATCAAGGATCTTTGGTATTATTAAACTGGTCTGAGGCACTCAGGTAGGAGGATCGTAAAGTTTTATTCTTAGAGCATACATCTTAACATCTGTAATCAGGGTATTATCAAAGTGATGTGTTGGCTAGCTTAAATAGCATAAAATTAAAGTTTACAGGAGTACACAAAGACAGATTGGGAGTCAACGTGCACTGAAAATTTAAGACTAATGGTGACCAAAAAATATTTTCTCTGAAATTGACTACGGTCCAGGTCCAGGTCCAGTCCAGTTCCCATACTACCAAGATGTTGCATGGCTTCCAAAACATTCTCTTTTCAGAAGCCTTTTCAATCTGCCTTAAGCCCCGTTTTGAATGTATTGCCCTGACCACCTCAAAGCGCTACAATACTCAAAGAAGATGTAATGATGATTTATCACTGTTCATATAAAGACATTAAATGTGACATTAAGACATATAAATAATAAATGTGTTCATGGATCAAATTTGTATCCTAGGTGAAGTGGAGTGCATCTGAAGTTTGATAAAGATTGTCTTGTTTGGTTTACACTTTGGTAGTGCGCCTCTCTGCATAAATCAGCTTTGCTACATTTAATTTCTATGACAACCTTTAAGTTTACGGGATTTAGCAATTATACACTCAATGAAATGAATGTCAACATGATATTTTAAGATCTTAGCTTTGGAAATGTGGGCTAAATGTGACTCACTGAAGGCCAACTTACTTGGTGTCAACACGAACAAGAGGAGTCATCACACTGGCATACTGTAGTGTTGAAACTTGTTTGTTCCCCATAGAATATCGAGCTTTAGAGAGAGAGAACCAGCCCTGCAAGAGAACATGTGTGATTGTAACACAAATATGCAGCAACCATCTGGAGTAAATAGTCGAGTAGCGGTTCGCTGGTAGGCTACGTTACATTTCACGTAATCTAGAGGAAGTGCAGATTTGAGCAAACAAATATCATAACAACCTCTTCGATTAAAGAGTTTAGTTTCTCTCTTTTTTCCTCCAAATCCTCCAACTGGTCCATGAGACAAAGCAGTTTGTGGTCCAAATGGAGAGAAGCTTCTTTCACATCCAATCCCATTTTCACCTTTCAGTCGAGACGACACAACAATAACGTTAATGCTGGGTAGGATAATATAAAAGCAGCTTTGCTAAATGTCGGTTACGTCTAGAGCGAATGCAGGTTACCTTACTTGCACGCGGGAATACGAAGATCCTGATACCCTAGTTACATTTACCTAAACAAACTTTACGTTGAGAGTTAAAACGAAAAAGAACATTTCTCTTCGTTGGTTTATATTATCTTCTTTTATCCTCAACGGTGTTGTGATCATAGGTTGTGATCAGGTTGTGATGGGTCACTTCCGCGTTTTAGATCATGTGCTACATGACGTGCCACATGACGTCTACGACAGACGTACAACAAGGTATTTTTGTATTTCCGTAGTAGCCTAAATCATGTAGGCAAAAGTTAGGTTTAAGAATGAAGCACAATGAATTATGCGCTGATAAATACAGTAGGATATTGTGTATGTAATGCTATTCATCATTGATTGAATTAAGGTTAGGGTTGCTTACATCTCTAGGGGTAATTATTCAGTGAGGAAGGCATCCATGCATCCAAGTCAAGATACAGGTGAAAAAAATGATCTATCAATATTCAATAGTAGCATTTACCAGTCACGTAAAAAATAAATACATGCAGATATGCTATCAAAGGCGAGAAAAATTGTATTCCCATACCGGGAGTCGAACCCGGGCCGCCTGGGTGAAAACCAGGAATCCTAACCGCTAGACCATATGGGACTATAGATACTCAAGAAGCACGATGACTACTTATAGCTTCTTTTTGTATTATGATATCGTCTCCTAGCTCGTATTCACGGCTAGATTACAGGTTAACTAAGAAAAGATACAAAGTAGCCTTCTTTTTGCACGTAGGCCTAAATTTCAGCAACTTCTGCAGACCTGAATAATCGATGTAGGTTCAGTGTCTGTCAGTTCTGAAACAGTAACTTTCGAAATAAGTTAAAACACTGCATGACGTTCTGCTCCATTGCCTGACTGAGTAAATGTACATCAATGTTATTTCTCAGTATCCACAAAATAAATATAAACTCTTAACAAAACATGCTGCGTTTAACATTTATCAACACATCATTTCTCTCCACATCCATATTTAGACAGGTTTTGACCTCATGAATTCCATTTGAGTTATCTACGTACTTTCCCTCTCGACCCATAAGTACCCCAGTAGCTCGCCGTGATCGTATAGTGGTTAGTACTCTGCGTTGTGGCCGCAGCAACCCCGGTTCGAATCCGGGTCACGGCAGGGATAAATCCCTGACACGGCATGGGGCAAATTTTTAAGTCTCAATTAAATAACTATTTTTCGTAAAATACAGAATGCTATAATGAAGCATTATTGTGAACATTTTACATATGTGAATACATATACATACACAAATTCATACATCTATGCATGTGATTTCCGTACAAGTAGCCTACTCGACGGAGGAGTATCCTATGTTGCAACTGCCTGTGACGATACTATGTTCCGAGACAATCATCCAATGACAAACCTCAAAACCCCATCGTCTGTATCGCGCAGATGCGTCCTTTGCTCCTGATTGGCCACATATATCACATGGCCTTACAACAGTAGATCGGAAAGGAAGCGGCGCGATATGTTCTGAAAACAGTAAAGTCTCTGTATGTTAATGTTCACGTAATTGCCACTGCAGGTAACAGTCAGTGATTTTCCCTATATCGACATCAGTTGTAGCTGCAACTGGGGCCATCTCCGCCAACTGCAAACGTAAGTGAAGTAAACGAGTCCGAATGTAGGTTCAATAATGTGTTGTCAAAACCTAACCAGACTAAAGAGGACTAGCCTGCATGCATATTTACTGTGTCTATACAACTAGCGTTATAATGCATTGCATGATAATGTACTGCAAACCCCTCTAAAACATACTTTTAAACAGACAACTAAATGTTTATTTTGCATAACACGCCATACCTTTCCTGTCATTTGACAGATGGAAGAAACAGGATCGAGTCTATCCACAAACCATCCGTACTGGCCGCGTAACCTGTCCCTTCCCACTTATGTTCCTAATGACCGGTCCATGACAGAAATCCTGGTCTTCCTCTTTTCTGTGTCTGGGTTATTGCTGCTGAGTATCTGGGCCTTGACTGGGAAGCAGGTGGCAGGACGGAAGCTCAGTGCTGGGAGACGGTTAGCTCTATGTTGGTTTACTGTCTGTGGCTTCATCCACGGAGTCATCGAGGGATGGTTTGCCTTATTTTATCCAGTCATTATCTCAGACCAGAGCTTCCTCTCACAGCTGTGTAAGTCAGACTCATCTACTGGAGTCACAGCATCTTCATGCCTTTAGGGGGGAAAATTGTCAGTGAATGAAAAATGCAAAATTCTGAATACATATTTTTAAATGTACTTCACAGGGAAAGAGTATGCTAAAGGCGACAGCCGATACATCATGTAAGTGTTGCACAGTATTTTGCAGTTTTAAACAGTGTTTACATTTTGGCATAGGCATGATCAGAGTCTGGAAAATAAATTCTCAAATAATAAAAGTTTTTTTTCAAATGTGATTTACAAGCGCAGCTATATTCATGACGCCAGCTAGTTTAGCTATCGCAATGACACTGTCGACTTCCTCAGAGCTGATAACTTCACAGTCTGCATGGAGACTGTGACCGCTTGCTTGTGGGGCCCTTTCAGCCTATGGGTTGTGCTGGCGTTCCTGTATAATCGGCCCTATCGATATGTGCTCCAGCTGATCATCTCTCTAGGTAAGAACTAACACGCCTCAGTGGGCTTGTTAAGCGTAGTTAAAAACACATACCTCCTGAAAATGATCATGTCAAATTATAATTTGTGGTTGATTTAATTAAAAGACTTCTTCAGCATTTGCAATGCAGATATGCCTCCAGTTGTTCTCAGTGTTTCATTAAAAAAAAGTTTAAACTTATAAATAATGTAATCGAATCGAGGATCGAAATGAATCTTGTGACTTTACATGTTTCACACAGGTCAGCTGTATGGGGATGTACTCTACTTTTACACAGAACACAGAGATGGCTACATGCACAGTGAGCATGGACATCCCATCTACTTCTGGTTCTACTTCGTCTTCATGAACGGCCTCTGGATAGTCATCCCGTTTGCTCTAATTGTGGATGCATGGCGTCAGCTCTCAGCTGTTCAAACCCTTTCAGACAAAACAACATCATCTCAGTCCAGAAAGCACAAGGCAAATTAGAGATGAGAACTGTTCATTAGCCTTACAGACCATCCAAGATGGTGTCCCTTGGATTGTATTGTTTTAAGTGGTGTATCAGGGATATGTTAATAATTTGCCTATAATGACGAAACTGCTGCTAAGAGCTTTTTTCCTGAATTTATGACATGAAAGGGTATGTTCTGGAGGAGCAACATGTTCATGAGCTTAAACCTTTTAAAATATGATGCACAAAAGTTTGACTATCAGATCATTCCATTAATATTGAAAGGTTAAATAGATAGGTGTTTTGTACTGTCATTGTTTCTAAATAAACTCTGAAATGATTTCCATACTGACACCAATGTGTTTTCTTGAGACACAACAAGCATAAAATGAACAGGCCTTTAATTTGTTGATAACAGCATTGAATGATGCTGCAGCCTATAATTTGGTATTTATACTCAGGGCATGTGAACAGCACTGAATTAAGTGGTGCCTTTGAGCAATGCACTTAAAATCGAGTTACTCCAGGGAGTCTGGTCCAGCAATTAACTCATAATGAATAGATAAAAGCGTCACCAAATAAATAAAGATAAACATGAACTGATCATACTCAATGTCAAAAGCACCCTTGCTCGATGTAACCCATATGTGACCAATGCACAATAAAGTGTACATTAGATCTGTATTGCCTATTAAAGAAAACAAATGTAAACAAATATAACGAAATACATAAAAGTGAAAAGGAACACAGCACACACTTCAGGAATCAATGATCAGAGAGGAATCAGACATTATGGCAGGTCACCGTCTTTTTCCTGTTTACTTCATCAGGATAAGATAAATCATGAAAATAAGATTTGATGCAAAGACTATTCCGTTATTACCCTTTAGAAGTGGCAAATGCATAATCTAGAGACCATTTTAGGAAGCTAATTACTACTGCCCGTTTCCAACAACGTTAAAGTTTCTCTAGACTAGAGGTGATCTGTCGCCCCGCCGTGACGGGATTTAATTACTTCCGGTTCCTACGCAGATCACGCCGAAATAGCTCAGTTGGGAGAGCGTTAGACTGAAGATCTAAAGGTCCCTGGTTCGATCCCGGGTTTCGGCATATTGCTATTTTACCAGACCACACAACGAGACAACGAGACTACACGTACGAAACAAAAAGTGCACGTAGCCCTTGCTCTTGTCTTTCGACAGCTACGGCTCCTGCACAGTAGGTGGCTGTATGCACCAAAGAGAAGCAAAAAAGAAGATTGCCTACGGATAACTTCACCGTTAGACACATTCATTTAAACAACATCAGACAAACATACATCATACAGCATAATTACACATAACACATATGATGACAATATAGCCTATAAAAACATGATTTGAAACGAGAAGTGATTTCGTAAACGTCTCCTTAGGTTGCTTTCGCAAGTGTTTTGATCTTGAAACCTGACCTGCCTACTACAATAAATCCATTACTTTTTGAGAATGATCCGATTCTGAATCCATTTTGGCGAAAAGTGGAAGGTTCAGCTCAGGCATTGACATGTCAACTTTCTTCCTTTTCCGTATACGGTATACATCCTGAAGGACTTTGAAGAAGAGTTAGGATAGGCTATGCGATTTTACTGATCAGGCTAACTACTTGTCAGTTCACCTATAGTAGCAACAGGCAGAACACATTTGTTGAACACCTTCGTCTTGTATGTATGTCATTTACCTATTTCTGTCATTTACCGTATTTTCATGTTGCTAGTCATTCAAGTGAAATTTAAAGCTTCATTCCAGTCTACCAAAAATTCCATTCTTAGAATTCTGTTTGCTTTAGGTAGCAGAGCCATAATATCTAGGCTAGTAGAGTGCATATGGCTGTATATGCTACTGACACAACCCCTTTTGTAAATTACTTCGGTATTAACATGACTAACTGTAGGTATGATGTAGTTTAAAGCTACAAATGGTCTCAAGAAAAACGGTCCGGATGCGCCTGGTGGATAAGGCAGTTTGTGATTGGAGCCGGCAAATGTGGACAGGAAGCAGGAGAGATAGATTTGCAAGTTTCCAGCCTGAGCTGCAGAGCGAAATACAAATTGCCGGCAGATCAGGATGGGTCTACCCAGTCTCGGTTGTCTCTGTCACCTCTGTGGTGAAATCACTTTAGTTCCTTACAGTCATTTACAGTAAGCTTAGATGCCTACAGCTTACATATTTAGTAAGCCTATAAATAAAATGTCCAAGATTATCAAATAAAATCTATAATAGCAGGCTCAAACCATCAACAACTAAACTTTCTGTGCAAAACAAGCCTACTTACTTGAACTGCACTGTCCGCAACCTCTTCCTAGACATTAAAATCTGATACAGCAACATTT
Organism: Sardina pilchardus; assembly: GCF_963854185.1. NCBI lineage: Eukaryota > Metazoa > Chordata > Actinopteri > Clupeiformes > Clupeidae > Sardina > Sardina pilchardus. The sequence continues at coordinate 8,483,952 of NC_085000.1, read as the reverse complement.
TTTTCCACCCTGCATGGTCTGCAAATTATTCCTTGAGGTCTGGGAGCATAATATGTGGTGATTGGTGAAATATCATGTTTTAGAGAGGATGGAGGAAACCGTACACTCTAGTTCTGATGCCCAAATTTTATTATACAACGTTTCGGCTTAGAAGCCTTTGTCAAGTACTGACAAAGGCTTCTAAGCCGAAACGTTGTATAATAAAATTTGAGCATCAGAACTAGAGTGTGCAGTTTCCTCCATCCTCTCTAAACTATTACCGTGACCAGCACCTCGACAACACAGGCGTGCGCTGCTCTCTCTCTCTATACAAGAAATGTCATGTTTTGTCAGTGTTTCTTAAACTACGTATGCACAACTCCAAAGCAAAGTTGTCACATAGATTTTCAGCCCGAGATCCCCAAAATAACAGTGCCAGTGACTTGCGACCCCAGGGTGGTAGAAGTTTACGAACACAACAGATACACATAAGAGGCAAAGAAAACTGAAAAGGGTTTTAACTGAAATGTAACTACCATTTTTGTCTTTTGTTACAATCATGGCTAAAATATTCTATTTCTAATAGTTTTAAAATGTTGCTGTCTCATGACCCCCCCGTGGGTTCCCGACCTCCACTTTGGAAACCACTGACACAGATGAGTTCTTTGCAGTATTGAACCAACTCTTTTGGTTTTAAATTTACTGTTTAAAAGTCCTGACAGACTTCAACTAGCAGATTGTTTTGGTGGCACTACCGCTGGGCCTCTGGTTTCTGTTTTTAATTTATGTCAGAAATTATCTGTGTGACCTCTGAAAGAGAATGTATACTTAAGCGGAAACAGGGTTTGTTATATTAAAATCAGTCGAATTCTCTGACAAAACAAGCAGGGTGCAAAGATGTGCTGAAAATGGTTCAACAAGTATTGTGTAATCAGGGTTCCCACTCTTCAATGTTTCCAAAATTCCATGACTTTTCCCTGACTTACAACCTGAATTTCCATGTCCTACAATAAACTAGGCTTACTGATATTTTTTACAATCTATGTTACTGACTAAAGATTTCAGGGCAGCCACGCAGCATTAAAAATTATTTAGCCTACTTTTTAAAAAATAAATATCTAAGATGGCCATTGAATGAACAAACTAGGGTTGAACACAACCACTCAAGCAAGCAGCAACCCCGGTTCGAATCCGGGTCAGGGCATAGTGCCTCAGTAAGATCTGGCTGTGTTTTGACAGAACTACACTATGATATTTCTCACCAGTTGAAATTAGAGTCACAAGTGAGACAATGAAATAATGACAAATTGAAGGCATCCTCACTAACATGTCAACTAAGCAAAAGTTAAAAGAGAGATATAAATTAAGGATTAGGTCAGTATCACTTGTTTGCAATTTTACTCGATAGTAAAAGGGTGCGTCTACATAAATGTACTATATTTTTTGTCTACAAATGGATATCTGGTCACAGGGCATCATTACAGACCTTGGTCATGAGCCTGACATACTCTTGTCAACCAAGCACCCAAGTAGTATGCCGTGATCGTATAGTGGTTAGTACTCTGCGTTGTGGCCGCAGCAACCCCGGTTCGAATCCGGGTCACGGCAGGGATAAATCCCTGACATGGCAATGGGTGTATTTTTTTTTTTTAAATCCGTGGGTGTGTTTTAAAGATACACTGAGCATGACATTTCTCACTTAATTTGATCTGTTGAAATTAGAATAACAAGTTTGAAAATGAAATTATGAAAAATTCAAGGACATAATCAACTAAGCAAAAGTTAAGAGCATTACTCCAAGTACATCACATGATTGTGATTTTAGTGACTCAGTAGTCATTTAGGTGTACGAGATTTGCAGATTATCATTGCTTTTATTTCCATTTTACATTTTTTTTAGTAACATGTAGGCTATAACATGTCTTGCCCTGTGAACCTATTCCACCTAATGTTAACTGTGCAAAACGAATAAACGTTTACGTTAGCTTTCCACAAATGTCCTCCACACCAACAAAGTTTGCCATTCTGCATACCATAACCTTAATCCGTAAGTGTCAAGCATTCCAGTTAAGTCATATATTTATCAGAAAATGTTAGCTTACAAGTAAATTAGCTAACGCTAGCTCTACCTTATGATCACTTTCGTGTTCCAAAAACCTTCAGCAAACAAAGACCAGAGCGCTACGCGCTGTAACTTGATGGACTTACGGTTTGAGAAACTTACAAGGTTTAGTTTATAAAGTATTAATAGGCCTACTACTTACTTACCGATTTAGAAACTCCCTCTTACAACTTATCGGTCACTCAGGTTAACTAGCCGTGGCCAGCTCTGCTTGAAGAAGCAAGCAGAAGTCAAGTCAGTTAGCTTAGCTACTCCAATTTACTGGATCGCCATCTATCGGTTTGCCCGTGTCATTATCAACATACATCAATTACATAGATGTAGCACATAACAGTGTGCTCACTGCTCACAGGTTTATGAGCTCATGCTAAAGTTGATTAAAAAGGGCAATACAAAAGGGAAAAAATCAAACCGTTAAGGACACCACTTTTCTTTGACTGAATCATAAAAAATACATATTCTCCCTTAAAATACAAGAAGCATAATACACACCCCTATGCTAAATTCCCATAAAGGCAGCCATATTTTTATTTTTCAAGGCAGTTATTTCATGGATCCAGGATATGCATCCTGATAAATTAAAATAGCCACATGTACCCTTCACCACACCAAGAGATTGGCATGGTTTTATTTCATTTAGCCTAATAGCTGGTTTGATTTGCATTTATTACTTTTAGTCAACTTTAGCGTGCATTCATAACCGTATGAACCCAACTGTATGATTTGTCAGTCATTATAATCATTACATGAAATAATGTCACAATGGAAGTGTGGCATATACTATTCTTTACTTGACATTCTGTTATCGCTGGTTTTCTCTCTCTTTCTCTCTCTCTCTCTCTCCACAATCAAAGCCTGTACATTTTTTACCCAGACCAAAATAATTCTGGCTACATTTTACAATGTAATTTGTTGGAGTAGTGATGTTAGATGTAGATGAGTTACTCCTCTGTGGAACTAATGTCTGTCATATACATTACATAATCATATTTCAGGAATGTCCATAAGACACAATGACAAGACTTCAAGCCATTCCCAGTCACAAACCACAGACATTAAGTGAACATCTTGCTTAATCTTTGACCTAGCTTGTTGTCCACTTCTTTCTCTTTCATGTTCACTTGTTTCAAAGCCTGACGGGCAGACGCAGAGTTGGGCTGAAGTTCTAGAACTTTCTCAAAAGCCTGACGGGCATCCTGCAGCTCTCCGACCAGAAGGCTGGCCTGACCCAGTCGATACCAGGCCTTGGTGCTTGCTGGGTCCAGCTGGGTGGCGTTCAAGCTGCTAGCTCTGGCTTTGGCAGGCTGGTTTAGCTTCAGCTGGCAGAGGGAAAGGTTGGAGTGGAGCTCCGCTTTCAAGCCTGTGTACTCCTCTTCTGTCGGGACATGGTCCTGCTCAGTGGCTGCCTCTAACTCATTACCGTGTCCTTCTTCACTTTCCTGTATGGCAGCCATTGAGCCTGCACCAGAATCACCTTGTTCCTCTTTGTCACCCTTCTTACTGTCCTTCTTTCCATTCCTCCTTTCTGTTAAGGTTATAAGCAGCTTCATTGCCCTGCAGTAGCTGTCTGATGCCCCCCACATATCTCCCTTTCCAAACCGCTGTCCACCCCTCTCTTTGTGCGACTTCACCCATGTCCACTTCTCACCAGACGTCATCTCCCATGATTCTTTGCCAAGGGTAAAAGAATGGAGCTCTAATATGTATGTGCCCCACTGGTATGGTGTACATTCCCCTTTGCTGGCATCTTCATCCTCTGACTGTGAGCTGAAACCACTCATCTTTGGCGTGGAGTCCTTATTAACAGGCAACGCTTGAAACTGAGACAAGAAGAACAAAATACGTTTTTTTAAAATCTCATGCAAGTCCACAATGTGTACTTATACTGTACTGTATGTCTTATGCTGTATATTGAGAGACTTTATGTATGCCTGTGGTGTGGTGTATGTGTGTGATTGTGCCTGCTGCTTTTTTCACTTACCTCACACATCTCTCCTGCTTTCATACCATCCAGACATGCCTCTACGACATCACACTGGCCTTCCCCCACCCGCAACTGGACCCATTCCTCCAAAGGGATCTGCAGTACAGCCTCTGGAGTGCGAGGGTAGGAGGTAGCCTGTACTGCAGAGGGGCTTGTTGACTCTTCACTCTGGTCAGACTGCTGTGCTGCTGGTTCTTTTTCAGAGCTTCCTTTGCAGTGCACCCTGACCTTGCACACTGAGCCCAGAACAGGGGTCACAAACCCCTTCTTTCTCTCTACTGTCCACTTCCGTTGTACCTGCCAAAGGCCACCAGGGCAGACTGACACCCAGGACGTGACATCTCTTCTCGCTGCATCACTCTTTTCTCCAGGTGGTTGCACGGTCTTCATTTATAGAGAATATAACTGTACAAAAAAGTGAAGACATCGAAGTAGACTAACAGCTCATCACCATTAGCAGTAAAATACTAAAAGATTTAAATAAAGCGTCTAATATAGTAGTGGCAGTCAAGTGTATTCGTTGACGTATGCCACACTCCTGGGTAAACAACACAACCGACTGGGTAGGAAAAAGATAACATTTTTGACACGTTAAATTGTTTTTTAAGCACAGAAACGTTATTATGTGGGGCGTCTACTGAAGCTGAATGGCTACGAACATCGACCTACCTGCACGCCAAACAGGATGACAGTTTTTGAATAAACTGATCACATGCAGCAGCTAGCTTATTGTTTTGTTGATCAACCCAAGCTTTCACAAAACACAAGGCACTCAGAAGCACTACGTATTTCATTAACTTACACTGCAATATATACCACTTGACTTAAAAGATTGATAATCATACCTGCTACTGCAAGCTGTCCAATATTTTCGGTTTAAGCAAGGGAAGAACCATGGAGGTTGAGGCTGTAATGCTGTCTATCGCCCCCATCAGTGTCGGAGTAAAATACAATATCATTAGCAATGTTCACCACAAGATGACACCAGAGCCCCTCTAGACATTCTCTGATCGATCTCGTCGAGGTACCAGCTGGTAGCGCCGCCTTCACTCTATTGCTTGGTAGTACAGTTCAGACATTGTTTGGATTGTAATATCATTGTGATACAGTGAATAAAGATCTTCAGTGTTGGGAAGTCTCTGTCTACATGGTCTTCTTCGGATGCTTGGTCCAGAGTGATAATTGGTTTCTTTACAAAAGTTAATTGGTTCCAGAGTGCTAATTGTTGAGAAGTCCAGGAGCGTGGAATTTTCCAAAAAAATGGCGGCTGTCGCAGGAACACATGCTTAGCCGGTTGTAGATGAACTTTTCACCTTAGACGTGTAATTTACTTAATTTGAACCCACTCCGATTTCGTCGCGTTGTACACGCTAACCATGGGAGACAAACGTACAAGAGAACAAAGCAAGTCGAACAAAGCTCTTACTTTTACGTCCTTAGTAGACTCTGAGGGCAAGATGGACACATGCAATATGAATGAGCATACGTATGCTAGTCTAGCCGAAGTTGTCCTTCTCCCCGACTCAACTCCATGCACTCCAGCCACAAAAAAAGGAAAGATGGAACCTTCTCTCTCTGAGTTGCAAGATAACATAGTAAAGCTGATAGCGGAAAAGATTAAAGAAAATGCTGATTCCCTAGCTTGTCTGATTAAGAAAAATGCTGACACTATAGAGTCTTTGAAGGATTCGACGGAATTTCTCGCCAGAGAGGTTCAGGTTGTTAAAACTGACATGACGACAATAAAGCAAGTTAGTGAGAAGCATACGGGGAAACTTTCAGAAATGGAAGATAAAATGAATGAGATGGAACGCTATAATCGAAGATGGAACCTGAGATTGTATGGGCTTGCAGAAAAGGAGGGGGAAGTAGTGAGAGAACGCATGATCGACATTTGCAAGGCAATCATCCCAAACAACAATGGCGAGGATCTCCGAATCCACGTTGATGTGTCACACAGAATTGGCCAAAAAGACAAGGGGAAAATACGTCCCGTCATCACACGCTTAACGTCGAGGTCGACACGGGACCTGGTGTGGAAAAATGCGAAGGATTCCGACTTCCTCAAAGATAACAAGCTGAAATTTGGAGAAGACCTGACTTCCAGGGATAAAGAGGCTCGCAACAGGTTGTGGCCACAAATCGCGGAGGCCCGCAAGCAAGGGAAGAAGGCCTTCTATGTGGGAGCTAAGGCAATCATTGATGGTAAAGAGATTAGGGCCTGATCAGACTGTGATTGGTTTCAATGTATGGTTCATTGATCTTGAATTTTGTAATGTTTTATACCATATCTTAACTTTATGTTCTCAGTTTTTTCTTAAATAACAAGTGTGATACGATTTGTGAAAAAACAAGTTGTTGGCATGCCTGTAGCCTATGGCTGAACAGGCTTGACAAATGGTTTACTTTATTCTAAAGAATAAGTTTATTTTATTTTTTTTACTCCCTTTATGTTTTTCTATGATGCAAAAACGAAATTGTTTGGCAGCCCATGGCTCCTTTATTGCTTAGGATCTGTTATAGTGAGATTAGTGATAATCTGATTTGCTTTAGAAAGTTTATGGGCTACACATTAATGTGGTTCTTAATAACTATTCAAAGGTGAGGTTCATCTATGCTGGTTCTTCAAGCTCAAGTTTTTCGACAAGTTTGTGTTAGTGCTCACTACGGCACTTTCTCTTTGTTCATTCAATGTTAGGGGTATTCGTGAACAAATCAAGAGGAAAGCTATTTTTTTATTTTGTAAAAATTGCAAGGCTGACTTTTATTTTCTTCAGGAAACTCATGCATTAATCTCAGACTTCAATTTTTGGAAAAACCAATGGGGGGATGACATGTGGATGTCTTATGGAAATAGTAACTCTGCTGGGGTGGCGATCTTAAAAGGCTCTTTTCAGGGGAAAATATGCAAAAGTGTCTCTGACAACTTTGGAAGATGGTTAATTTTAGTTGTTGAATTTATGAATGAGATCTTTATTTTAGGAAACATTTATGGTTACAACACTGGTATCAGAAACAAGACCCTTTTTGAAGAATTTGAGGAACAAATTCATACGCTAGCGAATACTTTTATGAACGCTAAAATTATTCTTGGAGGGGATTGGAACTCCATCAGTGATCCCCTTAAGGACTGTTTCCCTCCAAGACGTTTAGGAGGGTCTTATGGAGAATTTAAAAATATATGTTTGCACTTAAATTGTTGTGATATATGGAGATTGAGAAATCCGTTACATAATCAGTTCACATGGAATAATAAAGACTTATCTAGAAGGTCTAGAATTGACTTCTGGCTTGTTTCTAATGAATTAGTAGATAAGGTAAATGATACCAAAATTGTTCCTTCAATCCTCTCTGATCATAAAGTTATCTCTTTGTCCTTACTTATGAACTATGCGTCAGATACACGGAAGTTCAGCCTTTGGAAATTAAACAACACACTTTTGAAAGATACCATCTTTAAAGAAAAAGCCATAGAAATCATTGCTGAAAACTGGAATAAAGCTCAAGAAGAAAAAATATTTTGTAAACATTGGGAATACTGCAAATTTCAAATTCGTAGCTTAGCAATTTTGAGGGGAAAGGAATTAGCCAAAGAAAAGAGATGTATACAAGATAGAATTCTTAAGGATATAATATCTATATATGAAGAAGACTCTTTTTCTCAAGTCAATACTAACAAACTATCTGGTCTGCAGTTAGAATTGGATAATATTTATGAAAGTATGGCACAGGGTGCCTTTGTTCGCTCCAGACGTAAATGGCTGGAACAGGGTGAGAAGAATACTAAATACTTCCATAGTCTAGAAAAAAGAAATGGCAGAATTAATAATATTTACAAACTTAAAATAAATCACCAACTTACTGAAGATCCCCAGAAAATCTCCAACTTTGTGGAAGATTTTTATAGAAACTTATATACTGAGCAAGATAACAGTTGTGACACTCTCCCTTTCCTTTCTACTATAAAGAATGAGGCAAGACAAATTGACCGAATCCAAAAGAAGTTATGCGGTCAAAATATATCTGTAGATGAACTGAAAAAGAAAATTAGTAGGCTAAAAAATAACAAATCTCCTGGTAATGATGGCCTTACTGGTGAGTTTTTTAAGGTCTTTCAAGATCATATTGCTGTATTTCTGTTGAATGTGTTTAAGGAGGCTTTAGATGTTGGTAAACTTCCGCCTTCTATGTGTCAAGGGTTAATTACCCTGATACCTAAAGCCAATAAAGATTGCTTACTAATTGAAAACTGGAGACCTATAACTTTAATTAATAATGATGCAAAACTATTTGCTCATATATTTGCACAGCGCCTTAAGTTATGTTTACCCTCAATTATAGATGAATGTCAATCTGGATTTATGCAAGGAAGGCTTATAAGTGACAACCTTAGATTAATTTTAGACTTAATTGATTATAGGGAGCACTTAACAGATAATAATTTTATATTATTCATAGACATATATAAAGCTTTTGATACTGTTAAGCATAACACATTATTTGATGTTTTGGATTTTTTTGGTTTTGGCCATTTCTTTAAGAATGCAATAAAAACTTTATATAATGATTGTAATAGTTCAGTGAAACTTCCAGGGGGCTCTACTCATAGATTCAACATATCTAGAGGTATAAAGCAAGGAGATCCTGCGGCTCCATTTTTGTTTATTTTAGTTATGCAAATATTGACTCTACATTTATATAACAACTCTTTCCAAGGCATTAACTTAATGGGAAGGGAAATAAAATGTTGTCAGCTAGCTGATGACACGGCTATCTTCCTCAAAGATGAAATGCAGGTCAAGAAGGTCATTGAGTGTCTCAAGGAATTTTCAAATATATCTGGTTTACACTTAAATCTTAAGAAATGTGCTCTTTTCCCTCTAAAAGATGATGTATCTATAACTGAAATTGAAGGCATTCCAGTTACAGATAAAGTTACATATTTAGGTATCGTAATTTGCAAAAATCAGATAGAAAGAATGCAGTATAACTTCCATCCCCTCATCCCAAAAATTAAAAGTAGATTTAATTTATGGCTGATGCGTGACTTATCTATCAAAGGTCGCATACTCCTTTCCAAAACTGAAGGCTTGTCCCGTTTAGTTTATCCCGCTAGAGTGTTAGATGTTCCTAAGACGGTGTCTAAAGAGATTGACTCTACCTTATTAAATTTTATTTGGAGGAACAAACCTCACTATCTTAATAAACGGGTCATAGGCAACTCATATGATCAGGGAGGCCTAAACGTTCTAGATTTTCATTCTTCAAATATAATTTTCAAAGTGAACTGGATCAAGGATTACGTTAAAAATAAAAACAAGATATGGTTTCTAATTCCAAATCTCATTTTTGAGAAAGTTGGTGGAATAGAGTTTTTGCTCCAGTGTAATTTTGATATTACTAAACTCCCTATTAAACTGTCCAATTTTCATAGGCAGGCACTTTTATGTTGGCTTCTCACATACAAGCACAACTTCTCACCACATAAACACTTAATATGGAACAACAAACTTGTCAGGTATAAACATAAATCAATATTTAATGAAAAGTGGGTAAACAGCGGAATTAATTTTATTTCTCAATTAATCAATATGAATGGCCAATATTTGTCTTACGATGAATTTCTAAACAAGTTTGCTATTCCAATACCTCCTAGAGAATACAGTATTGTCTTTGCTGCACTGCCTGACGGTTTTTTGAGATTGCTAGGTTCTAGAACTTCTGTGCAATCAACTCTACAGACAGATATTTTATTGAATGGTATTAACATAAAAGACAGAAAATGTAACAATAAATGGTTAAGACAGATAATACTTCACCCGGCAACACCTCGCTGTAAAAGTTATTGGGATGGCATCTTTGACAATATTCAATGGGATAGGGTCTGGTCTTATTACAATAGATATGTTCTAACTAATAAAATCAAAGAAATTTCTTTCAAGATAATCCACCTTTTTTACCCCACCAACTCTTTATTAAAAAGATACAGGGATGATATACCTGATATGTGTGTTTTCTGTGGTTGTGTGCTTGAAACTGTATGTCATTTATTTTACGAATGTATCTACTCAAGGTTTTTTTGGGTAGAATTGGAAAATATGTTTAATACTGTGTGGTCATGCAATGTCACCCTTCAAAAAAAGCATGTTATATTTTTTTATGAGACTGCAGACATTGATAAAAATTGTGTTTTCACTATAAATCTACTCTTGCTACTGGGAAAGTTTCATATCCATAAACGTAAATGGTTGGGAGGGAAACCTTGTTTTGCAGCCTTTAAACACGAAGTCAAATTCTATATGGACACTATTATTGGACTCAACAGCCAAAAAGCTGACAGAACTATATGTATATGTACTGATATAATGTCCTCTTTGTGCTGATGATTTGTACCCCGTTTGTTATAATCTGTATGCTGAATTTTGTAAACAATAAAAAAAAAAAAAAAAAAAAAAGACATTCTCTGATGTCACCCTTTTCTAAGTGGCAGCAGAGCCAATAAATTAAAGAGCCCTGTCGATTTAATATAGATACGCTAGCCTACACTTGTAACCACATTTGCCTTTCTTATTTGGTAGCTTAGCTTTGTAGCCAAAGGTCATTGACGAGATGTGCACTAACGTCACAAAACCATAAACTAGGCCTACGGTATGTGCGCCCCACTCCAGTACACAAGGTGGCGATAAGCTGCTCTTGTCATGTTAATTTACGTGGTTTGCTGCAGTGATGAAGCAGTTGCTACAATATGATTGGACAGACTTTTGAGATGAGACGGCGGCTATCATTCATTTGGATAGCGTGCTGCTCCATTGTTTACGTTTGAATCAAAGGTAAGAAATGTGCTTTACGTGTGCCCCCTATACCACTAAACACCAAATATCGCTAAGATTTCCTCTGTTTGTGGTGTTAGGAGTATATAGCCAATCACTTTTCTTCAAAATTCTTCAAAGTCATTGTCAACGTTAAGGAGATTTCTTAAGTGCGTTAACGTACGCTATTAACGTAGGCCTAGGTCTCTTAGCAACTTTAGGTGTGCTAGTAACGTTGACATGTTTTGCGTGGGTTCAACGTGTAACTTATGATGTATCCTGTGTGTATCCATATTCGTGTTTATGCCTTCTGGTTTTGGCAGGTCTGCTGTGAGCCTGCTTTGTCATGGTGGCATTAACGGAGAAGAAGAGTGCTTCTAAGCCTCCATCTGTTTTTGCCTCAAAAATAAAGGCAAAAATACTAAGTACGTTCATAGTGTTCGTTGACTTGTTGTATTTGCGCACAGCTTCCATCACATTGTACACTGCTGTATAGCTTGCTTTTGAGTAACATGGGTATGGATAAAGCTGAAGAATATAGTAACCCTCCCTCTGTGTGATTTGTCATCTTCCAGATACATCCTCATTTTTCAAAGTTTCGCTGAAAGGCAACAATAAGGCCTTGGCCAGAGCCCTGGCAGACCAGCGTGAGATGACCAGACAGCTTTTTCAAGAGACAATGTTACTGCAGCAACGTATACTCGCTCTGAACTTTGACCTTGCCCAACAGAGGCATCAGAAGAAGGAATTGGTGAGAATCAATGAAAGAACTTGTTATTAATAAGCATGGTTGGTGAACGAGTCTGTTGTTAAGCGTTTTTTTTAGTTAGTTCACTTGTCCTTTAGAGAAATTCTTTTTCACATTTTCCAATGCTTTTTGTCGTACATGATCACAGGCAGAGGATGGCATATGGTCAAAGACCTAAGGGATGGCACATACAGACATACTTATTTCATACACTATATACATTTGACGCAGACGTTTACATATATCATTGTGAGTAAATGGGAAAATGATTGCACTGCATGCATTTATCTGTGAGGCTTGGTCTTGTTGAGTATTTGGATGGCTGAGGGGATTAGGCTTCTGCTGAAGCGGGCTTTATTGCACCTTATGCTTCTAAACCTCCTGCCAGAGGGTAGGAGTAGGAAGTAGCGGTTGAGGGGATGAGTTATGTCCAGATACATTACATGAGCGATACGTGCAATGGCCTTGGTGTTAAGTTCTTGTAGATTCGGGGTATGCAGACCTATTATTTTGGTGGCAGTATTGGTTATCTGAGTGAGTTTGTTAAGTTTTTTTTTACAGTAAGCATGTTAAAGAAGCAGGTGGAACAGTACGATAGGATGGGTTGGACAATGCTGATATACAGTAGTAGGAGTAGCTGGGGGGCAACATAAAGTCCTTTTAGTTTGCACACCGCTGACAGTCTTTGGATTCCTTTTTTCTGTATGATCTAGCAAATTCTGGACAAGCTTTGAGAACCGAGGGGCACTGACCGCTCACCTGTACCGCATGAATCCTGCGCCTTCTATGGACCCTGCACAAATCAAACTATCTATTGGGTCATTCCACCTCAATCCAACAGATTTTAGAGAACATTTCTGCTTGACCATCTCAGATTTGCTTCAAACTTTTACCATCTAGAGAGTAACCATTTAAACTAAGTTAGCCAAAATATTAGCTTGGTATACCTAATACATCCAGAGAAAAACATTTTTGAACATGGTACCCCCTTCTGATTTTTGGCACATTTACGCCCTCTTCTAAATCTGCAGCAAAGTTCAGATGCCATTATGTCAAAAAGTGTTCAAGCTAAAGACTTCACATTTTCTGTGAATAATGATTGTTACCTATAGATTCCACATATACATGTGTAAGCTGTATGTGTTGATACGGACTGTGTTTCAATCTTGTGAAATCAGAAGAAAAATTGCGGGGTTTTTTAAACCCCCCACATTGGGTGCCCCATTACACAATTTATAAACAAAATGTTTGGCAAATGGTTATGTCTCTCTACAGATGTGTTTAAGCTGTCTTTGAAAAAGTAATTAGGAGGTGTCTATATTGCATTTTTGTTGGAAGTATTGTAACACAAAACTGAAAAATAATCAGTTTGGATGATATTTTATCTCCCCATTATTTCACTCGGTAGCACTTTTTTCACTCTATTTTTTGGGGGATGGATTAAACAACTTATCTTCTACAACGGTAAAGAATGGTACAGATGCATAAGTCTCGTAAACCCATATTTAGCAGCAAATAGAACATTACTCCGTGATATAGGATTTCAGTTGCTCAACAGTATGGGGCATTAGTCATGCTTTTCATTATGCACCTAATTTGGCTGTCTTTGGCATATGGCTGCAGAGTATCAAACTGTGCACATAGACAATGGTTTTCAGTGGTTTCCCTGTTAATGACAGGTCTGGTGTTGAAGCAGTGCCATCTGAAGTCCAAAAGACCATGGCCATGGCCATACAATGTTTTTTCAGCTCTTTTCCTTGTTTGCAAAGATTTCTGTGGATTCTCTGAATGTTTTATTAATATTATGTCATGTAGATGATGAACTCCCCAAATACTTCTCAATTTACACAGATTGATGACTAACCCTACTGTACATCTTTACTTCTACCCTGCCTCTCTGAGTTGCTCTTTATTCATACCCAATCGTGTTGCCAGTTACCCTAATTAGTTATGAAATATCCCTCCTTTTCTAGCATTTTTTACCCCGTCCCAACTTTTTAAAAAACATTTTGCTAGAATCAAAATTATACATTGACCTATTATATTGCATTACACTTGTTACAATGTTGATATACAACAGTAGTAGGAGTTCAACATTAAGTCATTTTAGTTAGCACACCACAGACAGTCTTTGGATTCCTTTTTTTCTGTATGTCTGTTGTGTGATGATGAAAGGTGAGGTTATTGTCAAATGTGAGTCCAAGGTATTTGAAATGGTCTACTGTCTCTACTGTTTCATTGTTAATGATGATTGGGTGGTGGGATTATGTGCTTCCAAAAGCCAAGCTCAGGGATATGTCTAGAAATAAAACTGTGATACATTATGTATATGTACTTCTCACTGCAGTTTACCATCATTCAAAATGTCTACAAGACCTCTATCAAGGGCATGGACATGGCAACCAATGTCTTGGACAATGAAAGTGTAAGAAAATTGGTGTTATTCAGTCAAATAAAATGTTAATTTAAACTTTTGGAAACTGTAAACATTAATGGCTATTTTGTCTGTCTCGTGGTGTTTAGGGTGTTTTTTGCGAAAATACAGATGTGGACTATGCTGATGGTATGTAAGCGCTGCCTTGATTATTATTTTACCTTTTGCTGAATTCAGATGGCCTCGTAACTGTGCCTCAGTATGTATGGTTGTATGGTTGGTTGCTGTCTATGTGGTATAGTGTTTTGAGTTTCTGACTGTTTGTTATTGTCTAATTGTTTTTTGTTAAAAGTTATTGGTTATTGGTTAAAAATGACCAATGTGTTTTATTTATTTGCAAACCTGAATTTATCTGTGGACCCATCATAGTGAACTACCATTTTCAAAGTTAGGTTTTATTAACTTTCAGTGTTTGATAATGAAAAACAAACAAAAAAAAAAACGTTTCAAGAATGCCAGTTAACAGTTGGGTTGATTTCTGTTTGTAACCAGATGAGATGGAGAGAGAGAAGTTTGGAAGTGTGTTGCAAGCACGTGACAAATCACCAAGGGATTCCATGGTTGCTGTCAGGAGGGCCTCACTGTTGACCATTAACACTAAACAGAACTTGAGGCCTCCGCTTGATCTGCGCAAATCTATCAATTCTGTTGCATCATCGGACTGCTTATTGCCCATGCGTCTTTCAAGTAAGCAGACAGAAAATGTGGAAGAAGAAGATGCAACTCATCAGCAAACATTGATTTGCAGCACAGAAATGGACATGACCGTCGTTGCCAGTGTTGCCCCAATACAAACTGTAAGCACAAAGACCACCAAAAGTCGGAGCAGTCATAAGAATGTTACAGAGAAAGATGAAGAACTAAGTTCCTCAACACCAAATGCAGAGCACCTTTTCGGTGCAGGACTTGGCAAAGCAAATGGCAGAACTGAGGTGATCGAGAGAGCATCAGTGGCTGCTGTACTTACTGAACTGCGGGACACGTCATTGGAGCTGCAGCCGAGTACTCTCAATGCAAATATGGATGTTCAAACTACTATGGACACTGGAAACGGGGAGACTGACTTTGTCGTTCCGTGCAGAAAAACACATTTCACTAAGCGGAAAATCAGCAGATTGACTATTAGTTCCCATAAAGATTCTGGGGACCTCTCAAAAATACCTGACCCCAGAAATCGTCATGATTTCAGAGGCACTGGAGAGGACATGTCATCAGGAGGGGCTTCAACAGAGGTGCGACATGACCTGAAAACAGATGTATTCCCACAGCGTCGGAGGAATGATTCACTGAATCAAAGGACTTACACTATATCAGAGAGAGCTTCGTTAAAAAAGAAGCAAAATTCTGATCTCTCGTCATTCATAAGTCAGAAAGAAAACTGTATGACAGTCATGAACTCTGGTTATGACGTATCGGAGGATACCATTCTAATCGAGTCTTCACAGATGAGAAGCCCTAACAAGAAACGCAAGATTACTGATTCACTCTCTGCAACAAATCAAGATACTAGAGCGAAGAGAAAGGAAAAGAACACCCCTTCTGCGCATATCAGAGGTGGTACTGAGGGGAGAAAATCCTGTTTTAACGAATGGTTTGACTTCAGTGCAGACGATGACAAACAAGAGAAAAGCATCCGAGTTATAAGCACACTCGTAGATCCAAATACTTCCAATGCAGATATTGCAACAGAAACTCTGAAAAACTGTGATGAGAAGGACATGGTCCCTCTGAAGGTTCCCTCTGAGACCCCTGTGGTGGTTAAACCCTGGAAGATCAGTGACTTTCTTGCTGATGAAGAGCTGGTGACCACTAAGAAAGCAAAGAAAGACCATCAAGGCAAATCTGATGGGAAGAAAGCCCTGCAATTGAAAAAGCAGAAGTGCTCTTCACAGAAGAAGAGGCAAGGAAACGTCCGGAAAAATAAAAAGTTGCTTGATGAAGATCTGGTTTTGGATGAACTTGACACTAGTTGCTGTGTGGATAAATTTCAGAGTGTTAACACCCAGCACTGTGATGATTATTTCACTGACAACCACAAGGCTTTGAAAGTTCAAGATCAACCACCAGAGGTCCATCCATCCACTGAGAGCAGTCACCCAAAAATGCCGGGTGATGCCATACATTTTAACAGTATATCTGCCATCTCAAAAGATCAACAAACTGATGACAGCAAACTGAAAAGTAGAGGAGCTTTTGTCATTTCTACATGCCCTGATCTATTAACCAATAACAATACAAGCAGCATCACTGAAGAGATTATACCTACAACCAACAGAACAGCTTTGGAGTCAACATGCTCCAAATCTGATTTGTTTCCTAAACGACAAACATTTGTTTACCCAAAGAATTCAAAGAAATCTGAGGCCTCACCTTGCCAACAAACTAAATTACTGACAGAGGAGAGACCTCCATGGGAATCCCTTGACTTTGATTGTGCAAGCCCTTTCCCTGTTGATTCCCCTGCATCAAGTCCCACTTCAACGCGACCCTCTAACGCCATGGAAATATATCAAGAGGCATCTCCAATAAAGACAAACCTGCCCCTAGGTATGTTTATTTATTTATTTATTTTTTTAAAAATTACTGTATTGACATTGTATATTGTTTTATATTCAGTAGGCAAGGCTTTTGTTTAATATGTATTTGTCACACAGTCACAGAAAGCAGACCCATGAAAAGCTTAACAAACACAAACTGGATGGCCAATGTGAAATCTGGTCGAAGGAAAACCGTTGTCTCTTACAAGGAACCAACACTGAATTCGTAAGTACTCAGTGAAAGTACTAATGAATATGTGATTGATTATTGGTTATTGTTCTAAAACATGGCCATGTTTCTAAATGTGTTTTTGTTTGTGTTTATTTACCCTTTTTTAGGAAACTGAGGCGTGGTGACAAATTTAGTGACACAGAGTTCCTGAGTTCGCCTGTGTTTAAAGACAAAACTCGCAAAAAGAAAAAGAAAGCCTGAAGGGATGCTTTTATGGTCTGAATGCTGTCAGAATGTTTGTAGTGTGTGATTCTCTGTGCTATTGGTATTCTGTCTGTTTTGCATGTTCTTCTTGGATTTCATTTTCAAATGTGTTTTTTTTGTTTTTTGTTTGTTTATTCATTTTATACTGCATTTTCTTAATTCTGTGTCATTTTTATATTGTGTCAATAAAGGGATAACCTGTTTTCTCATTTGTTGTTTCAATCCTAAATTACCCAAATTGTAATACAGTTACATCAGGCTGCATGAAGGCATACATTTAATACAACATTGACTACATTACATTCCATTTTCAAGTTTTCCCTTTTTTCAAATCAGTTACACACAGTCAGCAGTATACACGTTGTGCATTTTTCTACAGGCTTGTGTATATAACACGATGTAATTGTGGATATAATAAATGTAATGTAGACTAACCAGTTTATTTTTTTAGCCTATGATTTTAGTGTAACTACTAACGCATGACATTAGGGCTAATCGGGAACTTGCGTTAGGCCCAGGCGTGCGCGCGCCTATTGGAAACGAGGCTGTAGCCCACAGCCGTTTCCTGGGTGCGTATAGCGTCATAGGCAGGCAGGGTAAAGTAGTTAGCCATCATAGTGCACGGAGAGGCGACTATGTGGATAAGAGGACGGGGTAACGTTAGAGTTTTGGAGAGATTTCTTTGACAGGCGACGTCGCTCTCGCAGTAACAGCGGGCAAGCTGCGAACAGGAGTTGTCGCATCAGGAAATAGTTGGTCACCTGGAATTAGTCTAATTTCAGTTGGAACAACGAGTTCGAGGCGGATGAGGGGAGCCCCCCGGGAGGGCAAGTGTGTGCTGTGGCGGGGTCCTCCTGCTAGCGAAAGATGAACAAAAACCACCGAGTGCCGAGCAACCGAACTCTAAGCACCGTGGAGGTGAAGAGCAAGGTGTGTATTCAATTTACTTTGTCTTCGAAAGTAAGTGTTTGGTATACGTCTGCTGACGTTAAATGCGAGTCATGACTTTGTGGGAGTCTTGTATGAGGTGTGAAACATTTCTCATTTGTGTGTGCTAAACAAGATTTAGTGTCGCTTGATTGCCCCGATCTTACTGTCCTCCTGTCTGGTGCTGATCGTTAGAGTTGACCACGGAGTTTACTATTTAGCCCACATTAGCTAGATTAACTTCTTGGTACAGCTAGCCTAGCTTACACTGAGATGAGCAAACGCGAGAACAAGTGTCAAACAGGGATTGTTGTGGAGTACAGAGGAGTTGCCAGGTGTTGTCACTGACTTCGCGAATAGGCTCCTATTGCCCCATGTTTGTCAACTTACTATAGAGGCAAGAAGTTAATTACAAGTTTTATATATTGATCTTTTTTAGGGTAAGGTGTAACAACTTCTCTAATAGATTGATTTTTTTTTTCAGAATCACAGGAAGCGCGTAACCATCCGAGAGTAGCAGTATGTTTTAGTTTTGCTTACGTTGACTATCAAGATATCATCTATCAGGTAGCCTAGCTGATGGCTTGCTAACTTTATATTAGATTGCTAAAATGAGTTAAATGTATGGCGTGTTGTATGTTAACTGTTTATGTCAGTCAATGCAAACGAGCTGGATGCGGTAACGTCCCAAGAAGTTCTGTAACTTCACGGTTTAAGACTAATTTACATATAGGGCTAGTTATGATATACATGGTTGAATGTGAGATGTTTGTAATAAACGTGTTAGAAACTATCGGAATATTTTATTGCGTTGACTAAAATATGAGTTCGAATTCAAATAGATAGCCTCGTCACTTGCAGATGGCATGCGCAGGTGTCACAGCTCAGGTGATTTGGCTCCCTTCCGTCTAGAGTCTGTCCTGAACTCTGGCCATTGCGTACTTTAGTAAGAGGGCCGTGCCTCAGCCTTCCACAGAGAATTCGCTCACCAGCCAACTGCTTGCTCTGTGTCGTTTTCTAACTGACTTTACTCTCATAATAACTCATTGCACCAGCACCGTTTTACATTCTGCTGTGCTGACTGATTCCTGGAGCTACACTTTCTTATTGCTTATCGATTGTATTGCATGGTCATGCTTTTTTTTTTACATTCACCGTAATGTGATCAGTGTAAGATGCCTTGCGTACTCTTGTAGCCTACAATATGGTACAGACTACATTCTCAAAGTAGATTAATGGTCTTAATGGTATGCACCAATGACTGTAAAGAACTGGTGTTGTTGCTTT
This sequence comes from Sardina pilchardus, assembly GCF_963854185.1. NCBI lineage: Eukaryota > Metazoa > Chordata > Actinopteri > Clupeiformes > Clupeidae > Sardina > Sardina pilchardus. Next base: position 8,464,689 of record NC_085000.1, on the reverse strand, counting down.
TTTTACAGGCATTGGCATGCAGTGTATGGTCTTAAAGACTTTACTTTAAGCACTGAAGTATTTAACATAGTAGACATTGAAATGTGAGTAATTCTGAAATTAAGGGTGAAGGGAAGTTTTGGTCATGGAAGAGAGTTGCTCAGTTGTTGGACACTCTGGGCCGTTTGGTTTTTAGCGCGTGTGTGTGTGTGTGTGTGTGTGTGTGTGTGTGTGTGTGTGTGTGTGTGTGTGTGTGTGTGTGTGTGTGTGTGTGTGTGTGTGTGTGTGTGTGTGTGTGTGTGTGTGTGTGTGTGTGTTTTGTTAGTCAGACAAGTAGTGTAGTAGCATCATTATTCTGTCTTTGCTGCATGCACCAGATCACAGTCCACAATCACACCATTTTGCTTTGTTTAATGCAAATGCTCAGACGGGTTTTCCCAAGCGAAGCAGTTTGTGGGTGAAACTGTACGCCATCCTCAGACCTTTATTTATATGTCAATAAGCCTGCCAGTGGTTTCTGTCTGACCGTTTCAAAGAGCTTGGTCAGCGCCGTCAGACCACTGTTACCTCCAGCCCACCAGCCCCCCCCGGCCGCCACCCATCTCTCTGCCCCCATTGTATGCTCCATGAGAAGAAACCCTTGACCGACGACCCGCAAACACTCCCACCCTAAACCCACCATTTCCCCAGCGGCCTAATTTAGATGTCTTTTCCCCACTTCCCACTGTGCTCACAGTCACAGCCCTGATGTGTAGTGAGTGCATTGAACGAGCAAGAGCACAGCAGCCACTAAATAGCAGCCCAACTTGTATTGCAATGTATTGCAGTAGGGCACTGTACCCTGATGGGAAGATGTTTCTATTGTTGTTGGCCGTGACTGATTTCTGTGTCTGAGGGTAGATGTGTCTGTGGAATATATACTAGCGTATATACTTCTCAATTATAGTGAACATATAGTCTTTTTCTTTGTTTGGTTATATTCTGTTTATACCTGTCCAGTTTGGAGCAGAGTTCCGGCGCTTTTCTCTGGACCGGTCCAAGCCCGGCAAGTTTGATGAGTTCTACGGACTCCTGCAGCACGTCCACCGCATTCCCAATGTGGACTTGCTGGTGGGCTACGCGGACGTGCACGGAGACCTCCTCCCCATCAACAACGATGACAACTACCACAAGGCCATCTCTACAGCGACACCTATGCTACGCCTCTTCCTACAGAGGCAAGGTAAGAACTGGAGCCATGTGAACTGAATAGACTGCTTATGAGATTGTGAATCAGGCACCATGCATAGGCCTGCTTCCTTCATGCACATTTTTGGATATTCTGTTGATTTGGAGATAACAATAGAGTAAAACCCAGTGTTTTGTATGAGCATCATTGAAACAACAAAGAATTTGTGTGGTACTGAGGTTTGAAATGAGTTTTAAAATATTACTTTCGAATACTATGTCTGTCCATGGTGCTTGGTCTACTTGGCGAAGACTCCACTTGCTATCTAATGTGCCGGTATTTTTACAAGGCTGTTTGCACCAGTTTAGATGCCATTAGATGGGAAGGTGGTCTAAATGTGTCAGCAGTGTTCAGGGATAGAGGGGAGCAGCATGTGTAGATGGTGTCCTGAACCACAGTTGATATATACTGATATATACTGTAGCACCTGGTGCTAGATGTCGTGTGCCTTTTGGTAGAGGATGTTCAGATGGTATCTGATCACAACTGATTTCTCAAAGCAAAGTGTAAAACGTGCTGGGAACTAGGCGCTAAGCCTCCCTTGTCTAGATGCTCAGGATTAAGTAAAGTAAGTTTTCCAGTTGTAGTGAACGTAATGAGTCCGAAGGCGTTTTTAATCTGGGTTGCATTGTGTGGCATTACTGTTCTGCAATCTGCACAACCATCTGTGTTTCAAACATGGGTTCTCTTTTTGGTGCTGTCATTTCAGCTATTTTTATTTTTATTTAAGTCACTGTTTCTGTAAAAGCATGGCAGTATTGATGTCAACTTTTTTTGTTTTGTTTTGCCTTGGCTTTGTTCATATGCCAGTGACTGATATCTTTGTAATGTTGATGTCTATGATTGCTTTCTTGTTTCTAGCTGTTTAAATAGACTCTGATGCACCATGTCAGAGTCGTACAGACCTACCCCCTGAGTTTGTATTTTTCCGCTTGTTTGGGCCCCAGTGAGTGGCCGTGGTTGTGGGGCGCCTGGTTCTAAGCTGTCTCTGCGTACCATATGACCTATAGATGCTAAGCCACTTTGTCAGGAGGGGATTAGAGGGGTCACAGTGTAACGCCGTGTGGGCCTGTGTTTCAATTACACGCTAGACGCTAACGTCCCGCTGGGTCCTGCCGCTGCAACGGGTGTCTCACACACACACACACACACACACACACACACACACACAGAGGCTTCCACCCCTCCTCTTCCTAACAATACAGGGGGGGGATTGTCAACAGTTGAGTTCATTGAAAGGATTCTTTTAGCCTCTTTTGGGGCGCTCACCCATAGCCTCCTTGAATGGTCATGTTAGTGTCTTGTTTAATTCTGCACATTATGGTACCACAGTCTAAGCATGCAGGATGTTGAGGTTAGTACGTGCTGCCCTTTCAGACCTCAAACGAGAGAATGTTCAAATTTGTAAATTATCTACATACGTTTATTTGTTCATTGCCACCATCATTAATCAACAAGTACATTAGTCAGATAACACTGGTCTGGCAGCATCCATGTATCCACTCCCTATAGGTGCATCACTGAGGTTAGCTGTTTGACCCCTGTTTTCACTGTGTCTGGCTCCTTACATAATGACTGCCGGGGGAGGGCTGAGGATGAAAGACCCCAGCTGGGGTGGGGGGCCAGGGCCACCTATTAATCTCCACAGGACTCAGACCTGACTCGTTCCTCATTGGTCTTATCCTCTCCCCTGCCCTGCTCTCTTGACTCGGTTGTATCAGACTTTTCTGGAGTCTTTTTTTTTTTTTTGCTCTTTAGTTCCTGGCTCTGATAGAAGCACCTGGGGTCTCCAGAGGGGCCAGGCGACAGAGTTTATCTCCGTCTCTTCTGTGTGGCCATCTCGCTCCTGAGTGCTCTTCACCGTGGTCTGTGTAGGCTATTCTAGCAGTCACTCACAGATGCACAACGAGTCCCTCTTTACTTCTCTCTGTCATTGGCATTTCTCTCTCTTTCTTTCTCTTTCTCTCTCACCGTGCCTTTCACTGCCTCCTTTGCCCTCTCCCACTTTCTTGATATTTCTTTTTGTTGGTGTGGGGAGGTGGTTGTTGTAGCAACTGGAGAGGCATTTTTTACTCTGACAATACTTGGATGGCGAATGACAGCAGCCTCTTAAAAGACTCTGTAATGCGGATGGCTGGGAGTTGGCTTGGCAGTCTGAGGGTTTGTGGTGGCGATGGAGCTTTGTGTTTTCTTTGTATTTCAGTTGTCATGCAGTATCTGAATAAATGCACTATGGAGTATTTTTTTGTTAGTAAGATGAAGCCATTCTTTGTGTTAGCATTTGTATGTGTAAGACTAAATGACGTTTCATTGGAGTGTGTGTGTGAGTGTGTAGAGGGTTTGTTTAAATGTATGCGTGTAGGAGGATATGGTTGCAGGCATGAAAGCATCCTTGTTTGTCGTCTCTCTGCTGTCCTCCATCTGGGTGTGTGTGTGTGAGAGAGAGAGAGACAGAGCGAGAGAAAAAGAGAGAGAGAGAGTGTGTGTGTGTGAGTGTGGGGACCATTCAGTAGAAGCTGTTTTGCATATTGAAGTGGCCCGAGTAGCGAGCTCTTGGCCGTTTCTTTTTTCAGTAGACACAGCATCCAAATGATACACTTTCACAAAGCCATTCAAAGCATTTCAGCAACACGTGCATGCAAGTGCACACACACAGCACACACACACACTCATTCAAACTCCGTCTTTCTCCCTTGCACCGTTTTAGTTGACTCCAGTGCCACTTGTCTCGTGCTTGTTTACCTGTTGCCATGGGAGCCGTGAAGAGGCCCATGCTCAGTGGGATTTAATGACTGGGGATTCTGTAGAGGTGATGGGAGCAGGATGCCAGATGACATACCGATGTGTAAATGCGTGTGCCACACACACACACACACACACACACACATCCTCTCAGAAACACAGATACTGATATGCATATCTGCATGTTTTTAAACAAACTTTAGTGCACACATTACCTTTCTTGGATGCACCCAGACACATACATTTTCATGCACTTACTCACGAAGTCAAACACACTACACACAAGCACACACACATCCATACACATGCACACACACATGCGCACCCACACACACACACACTACAGTTAAGCAAATTAGTGCATTAATATACTTTGCTCAAGGTGTGAAGGTTTTTTTTTTTTTTTGGCACGTGCCACAGTCTTTGCTGTGTGATGCCGCTCGAGCGAGCGTGTGTGTTTTTATGACTGGACGCATCCTGTTCTGGGTCTTTCCGTGTCTTGCTGGCCGCCCTGATTGCTGCGTCATCTCCTCCCTGCTCCATGTTTGCCTTTAATTACACAGGCTTGTTTTTAGTTCATCGCCACCCTGAAGAGTCGGCTTATTATTCTGTCATTCAGGCTGTTATTGCGGCCTCCCCACTCCCTCACTCACTCACTCACTCAGTCAAACACTCAGTCGAGCCTCTGTGGTGTTTCTGCTGAGCCTGGTGGAATCCAGCCACTTACTGCTGACCACGGCCAGTCTCTCTGGCAGTCTCGCTCCTCTTCTCAATCTCGGAATAATAAATAATGTAGACAATCACATTTATTCCTCTTCCTTAATTCAGTCATTCGGTTCAGTAATGACTGTCCTGGCACTAATGGTAAAATTCATTGTGAGTTCTGAGGTTGCCTGGTTATGTTTTCAGAGCTTGGTTGTCTTCAACTTACTGAGCCAGTTACTACTGGGTTTGTTTTAAATTGATGCTAAATGCTAGTAACTTCAGGCAGAGTAAGTTCCCCTCATTTATGGAGTCTATTTCATCCCATAGTAGTACCATTGATTTGGTCATAATAATGTTGTTTTTATTGTAAGACAACCTGTTTATTTTGGAACATCTTGTGAACTGTAAATACAGTGTTCCAAAGTAAACTTTTGTACTTTTTTCGTCATGTCGCAACAATCTTAGTAAACATCCGTTACACTGTCCTAAATATTGAGACGTTTTTCTTTTGAAATGAGAGATTTCGTGACCGTTTTAGTCTTGTTTCCCTCTCCTGTCTTATGACCGTTATAGCACTGCAGGCAGGTGGTGGCCATGTTGGTGTCCACTCTCCGGGACAGAGGACAGAGGGCCCCTGCCTGGTGTCCTGAAAGGCAAGGGCTGGGTAACCAGGGCGTGCCCGGGCTGTCGAGTGGAGCGTTGCCACGGAGATTGCAGCCATGTAAACATTTCCTATCAGGACGGCGCTCCTCCCCGCCCTTGTGAAAGCGTGTGTTTAGTTTTCTGTATCAGTATGTGTGTGTGTGTGTGTGTGTGTGTGTGTGTGTGTGTGTGTGTGTGTGTGTGTGTGACGTTGCGACCCAAAGCTGGGTGGGTGCCCGTTTGTGTACCTGTGTGTGCGGTGACATTGGAGCCCTCGCCCATAGTTTCAGTCCAGGGAAGGGTGGCTCAAGGATTGGTTTTCCTTCCAGTCAAATCGGCTGAGAGCTGGTGTGAGTGTGGGTGTGTGTGTTTGCTTGGGTGTGTGACAGCATGAAAAATGCCATGAGAGTGAATGCAGTAGATTGTGTGGATGTGAGTGAATGAGATTGAAGTATTGAAGAAATCAGATCTATATTTGCTGTGTAAAGCTTCACAAGGTGTCAGAGGAGAACAGGGGATGGGTAGAGGAGAGCATAGGAGAAGAGATGGCACCGAAGAGAGGGGTGGTTAGAGGAAATGGTGATGAGGGAGAGGGGGAAATTGAGGGAGTTTGGGAGAGAGGGAGGAATTCTTTGCAGAGGCAGTGAAAGCTAGGCCTCTGGATGGGGGAAGGGACCAAGGAGGAGGAGGAGGGGGGATGTGTGTGTGTGTATGTGTGTGTGTGAAGAGGGGGTAACGCTGTGTGGAATGTGGCCAGACTCTGATCACTACTACTGGGTAGATTAGAAAGGACAGCAGCCCATACACAAGAGTGAAAGGAATTAACCAGTAACAGAGCATGCAGAAAGAGAGGGAGAGAGAGAATGGGGAGGAAAGAAAGGCAGACTGATTGCAACGGGCAGTAATGTGAGGGATAGATAGATGGAGGGGAGAGAGAGCGAGCGAGAGAGAAAGGAGAGGAAAGAAAGGACTGATTGCCAAGTGCAGTAACGGTTGATGATCAAGAGAGAGAGAGAGAGAGAGAGAGAGAGAGGGCAAGAGTTGGAGTTATATTTGGCTAACGTTGGAGAAAGAGTATGCGTGCAAATGTACGAAGAAGTCTCTGACATGGGTTTGTCTAATTTATGGAAGAAAAGGTTTTGTTCTGAAGCTTCCATCCTTGTCTGTTCAGCTCACTGGTGTTGACATTATCAGAGATGGAGAGATGGTTAAAAAAAAAAGCGCCATCAATGAGTTCACAACACTGTTGTCAGTGTCAGTCACAGCGTAAATTCCTTCTTGATATACTTTGTTAAGAAAGTGACAAAGTCCACGCTGAGAGAGCCCCAGCCCTGTGACCGTCATGGCTTTCTGCTTATCATGGGCCCTGAAGCCAAGGGATTACTCACATAGTTTTCATGCACTTGTGCTGGTCTGGCGGGGCTGTTTCTATGGTACGTAATCTCCGCTATCGGGGCCCCGCTCGGGCTTCCCAGCACACCCTTGAGAGTCCGCCCAGGTGGCACACACACACACACACACATACGCACACACACCCCTCCTGCAGGTCTGAAATATCTCAGATGGATTAGGCGGTGCTGGCATCTCCTCTCATCAGAGTCGGGTGAGAAGGTGGTAATGGGCTGATGAAACCAGGAAAAGGAGAAGAGATGCCAAAGTATCTTCTGTACAGGCATACAGGACTTTATGGCAAAATGGGAAAATATGGGAAATACACTGCTCACAAAGAGGCAGGGATATTTGGCTTTTGGGTGAAAATTTAGGATGAACCTAAAATCCACTATAACCTTTACAGGTGAACTTAATGTGGCCTTCTCTAAACTTTTGAATGCGCATGTCCAACAGTTCAATGTTTCAGTAACATTGAAACATTACATTTCCCTCGAAAGCCAGATATCCATTTTTGTGAGTAGTGTTTGCTTTTGTTGAAATGGAATTGTTGAAATCACGTTCTAAAAACCTGTGCATGTGTGCGTGTGTGTGTACGCGTGTATGCGTGTACGTGTGTGTGCGTGTGTATGCGCGTATGTGTGTGTGTGCGTGTGTGTGTGCGTGTGTGTGGGTGTGTGTGTGTGTGAGTGTCTGTCACCTCAGCAGCCCCGGCGTGCGAGCGCTGGCTACAGGACAGGCAGAGCAGTGAGGTCAGCTGGAGCAGCAGCCCCCTGTCCCCAGCCAAGTGTCTCCTCAGACGTCTGAGCGACAGGGTCTCCCAGCTAGGGTTCAGTCCAGACAGCGCCGCCCAGTCCTCCTCCTCCTCCTCCTCCTCCCCACTCCTCGCCCACCCCTCTCCCTCCTCCCCGTCTTCCTCCACCTCCTCCTCCTCCTCTTCCTCACCCTCCTCTACCACATGCCCCTCGCCCATCTCCCTGTTGAACCTGCGGGCGCTCAGCTGGAGGAAGGGGCTCTTTCGGCCAGACTCGGCCCAGCGGCAGGAGCTGCTCCTGGACGACGGGGAGAGGCAGAGTGGCCCAGATTCGTCCCCCGCTGTGACAGGGAGAGAATAACGATGAGGGGAAAAGTGTGAGAGAGAGAGAGGCAGTGAGATGGAGGGAGAGGGAGAAAATGAGAGAGAAATGAGCACTGTCAGCATGAAAAGGGATGATGATGATGATGTATGTATGCGACAGCCACAGTGACAGCAGACAGAAGGTGTACTTGTGCGCAAGCGCAAGCACGCACACCACACACACACACACTTGCATACTCACTTGCTTTCTTTCTTTCACTCCCTCTATCACACACATACACTTCTTCTTTCTCACTCTCTCCCTCTCATTCCCTCTGACTGTCTTTTTTACACACACACACACACACACACACACACACACACACAGACTTGACCTTCACCCAGTAAAGAAAGTGTCACGTGTTGCAACTGCATGGTGTATGTATCTCCTTGAAGTTCCGGCCTGTTCACCCTTGACCACCTGGCACTGCTCTGACTGAGAGACTAGTCACACTGGCATGAGTCACCAAGAGAGGTCCTCCAGAAGCCTGCCTCCTCCTCTAGCTCTGCACTCTGCTCTCAGGCCTCTCCTGGCCTCACACACCACCACCCCACCCCACCCCTCATCATCTTCAGCTCTGTCATTTCAGAAATATTCTCATAATCATCTCGCTTCTCCTCAGTCTCTCTCTCTCTCTCTCTCTCTCTCTCTCTCTCTCTCTCTCTCTCTCTCTCTCTCTCTCTCTCTCTCTCTCTCTCTCTCTCTCTCTCTCTCTCTCTCTCTCTCTCTCTCTTTCTCCCTATCCCCCTATCCCTTGCTTTATCGGTCGGAATCGTCTTTTGTCTTAGCAGTACTGCAGAGTTATGCACGTGGAGCCCAGAATAGCAACACTTCTATGAAGAATTCTATCCCTATTGAACGTTTTTTTTTCTTCACCCTACATCTCTCTCTCTCTCTCTCTCTGTTCTTTAATAGCCATTTGTTACACCCTCCTTCCCTTCTACCCCCACCACCACCACCACCAGCACCACCCTATCGCTCGGTAACTGGAACACCATGGTACGCAGCGCACCATGTGGGAGCTGTCCAGCTCCGCAGACAAGGAGCAAGACTATGTGCCAGGCAGCAAAAACACACTCCCGTCACTTCATGTACAGGAAAATGGAGTAGAATTGAAACTGAACAGGATTCAACATGTTCTCGCCATCTCTCGCTGTGTCTCTCGTGTGTTATCTTGCCATGTGTTTTCACTTGCATCATAGGAAATATGTCTGTCTTGAAAACATGTGCTCATATGGAGAAATGATTACATCATCTTATTAAATTGCTTTAGAATGTAAAACTCGGATCATCTGGAGGGCTTTTTGATATTTCATAAGAGAAAGAGAGATGTATCCTCTTTAGCCATATACAATTCATTGGTTATGTTTGCTCACAGCCTATAGGTGACAGAGCACAAGACCCTTGAGGATATGACTCAAACGCTTTCTAAAAATGGAAAGAAATGAACTCTAACCTTCAACCCAAATGTCTGTGTCAAAGATAACTGCCACCCAGTTCCTGCATGCTCCTGTCCAGGATTTGGCTTTATTTATGCAGTTTAGGTGCGCTAATATCTCTTTAGAATGTGTCACTGAGGGGACGCTAACCTCGACACCTCAGTGAATCAGCCAGGACAGCTACGGCTCCTCGCCACTAGTGTGCTCCCAAGTGGGCCAGTGGTTGAGTTACCTGAGTGAAGTCGGTGTCATGTTTACCTGATTGAGCTCCTCCAGTTCTCTTTCCCCCTCTACTACTTACACACACACACACACACATACACACACACACGCACACATACACACACACACATACGAATATACCCCTCCTCCTTTCCTGCCTATGCCCAACAGTGACTAATTACACAGACAGTGGAGTATCATGTTAGTTCTGGTGAATGGGAGCAAGGGAGCTTCTGCTAGTGTCCGGCTGCTGTCTCTGCTGTGATCGCTCAGATAGCGGAACCTTCTGGAACCGAGTCTGGGCCCGATCTGTTTGGGATCTGGGGCGGTTAGGTTCCAGTCAGCTGCTGTCTGGCTGAGAAATGGGATCTCTTGATCCCCGTGCCATAGTAACGCAAGGCTTTCACGTCCCATCGGTTTTCCGTACCTTGACAAATGTTTCTCTGGTTAAAGTGAAAAGTAACCATCGACTAGCAATGGAGACTGGTAATACCAAAAAAACATATGAGGGAACAATAGTTTCGAGTTAGGATGTGACTTGAAATGACTTTAAGAAAAGCTGCACTTGTCATAGGGAACTCCCATTAAGTAATTGATCCCATGAAAACTGTGGTGTCATTGTTTCCCTAACTCCCAGGTTACTCATCTATAAATGTCAGACCATACCATAGCATCACCATGTGTAATGTAGGTCATTTATCAATGTCCTCACATCATCATTTGCATTTGAACTTTAACCATATAGGATCAATAAGTCAATAATAAGATCAATTACATGGCGCCTTTTCTTTTGTTGCCCCAATTACCTCTGCTTCTGAACCACATTTACAAGCAGCAAGAGGCATGTGTTTAGGAAGCTCTTATTGATGCTGTCTGCAGAACTTCAGGAGATTGATGGTATTTAAAATTCAGCAACCAGTTGGGGCTTTTTGACATCAGATAATAAGGTTTAGTGAATTATTGAGAGAGGGATATTTATGGTCGTCAATTTGCACCGCTTAATTGTTTGGCTATGGTTATGGTGGTCTCCAGTCGATTTGCACTTCTTTGTACCCCTGAGAGTGTGAAGATGTCTGGAGATCGTGTTCTAATAATATTACAATGAATGTGCATTCACAATTCAGTGTTCTATTTACATTTACAGTACATTGCTTATAAGTTGTGTGATTGTGAACTCACTATGATTTAGACCAAAGATTATTATCGTATTGGATCTGCTGGGAAGTGAATTTAAATGACTCCACATAAGTTGTCTATAGTGTTTCTTTATGATTGTGAAAAATAAACGTTCCATATCCCTTTATTTTAATGCTATGTGAATCTCTGATTCATGGCTGATGTTTTCAGATGAATTGTTGGACAGACTATAGATTCCTTATAGGTTATTCACCTACCAATGTTATACTATAACATAGTATCTCGGTGTTAAATATAGGCCTAGATAATTGCTCAGGATATGCATTTGACCTAGAACTTTACCCAGTGGGATCAATAAGACAATAATAAGAGCATTTATCCAAACACCCATTTATAAACTCCAGGAGCATCTGAACCACACATACATGAAGTGCCATGTGTTTAGAAGGCTGTTATTGATACTACCCAGAGGCCTAATAAAAGGTAATTGAGGAAATGTAATGTGACCTTTTGTAAAGAGGCCGAAGGGCCTATACACAGCAAGGCCAGGTAACAGTGTCCCTGTGGCTTCCCCCATTATCACATGTCAAATCATGCCGTATTGGACTCCGTAACCTGGAAGGCAGAAGCGCCGTTGTAGGCTATTTGAACACCTGCAGCCCTCGAGAGTATTCCTAAAATGGAGTCTTAAAAAAAACTCTAAAGTGTGTTAAAATAGAATGGTTGAAGCAGAGGTTGAATTGGTTTGTTTACATAAATAGAATGCAGTGGGTTTTGTCTGGCATGCTTTGAGCATTTGAATTTGTCACTAGGGTTTTAAGAACACAAGCTCTCCGCTGTTAATCAAGGCCCATGGTATCGATTGCTTACTCAGCGCCTCTGTTTATCCACTTCAGCTAAAACAATGCATGTGGGTGTATGAGTACAGGTCAATCAGTGACCGTGGGAGTAGAACTATGGTTGGTTAATGTTTAGTATCTAAGCATGGTGTGTGAGTGTGTGTGTGTGTGTGTGTGTGTGTGTGTGTGTTAGTGTTCGTGTTTGTGTTCCCAACTTCCCGTTAATGATTAATATGCATGTGTATGTGTGTTTGTGTTGAAGTGGAATGCATGACTGTGGGTTTTGTGTTTTCGTAATGAGATATCATGAATGCACCGGTTTCTGTGGCGAGAGTATTAGGTGTTTTCAGGCATACCAGTGTGTCATTATGGTACGTTCAGCGAGACGGAGAGAGAGCGAGAGAGAGAGCGAGAGAGAGAGAGAGTGTGTGTGTGTGTGTGTGTGTGTGCGTGTGTGCCTTTATGTGTCACGTTGCAGTGATGCCATACAGTCATAAACCAGAATGGCTTCATGTTGCGTAAACACCTGTGTTTGCACCTGCGCTGATTAAACCTTACGCTCTGTATATGTCATGGGAGGGTCAAAAAGTGTCACTCAAAAAAAAAAGGAGGAAGGAAAAGTGAAAAGTCAGGGAAACCGTATTAACCCTGTTACATTATACATTATGAATGTATGCGTGTTGGAGTCGGCCTGTGTGTACGTCTAGATATGCAGACGTGGAGGCGAGTGTGGATGTATGTCTCAGGCAATCTCTTTTGGGAGAGGAAGTAGCTGTCTATATGAAGCCTGTGTAAGTGGCCCTCAGGGGCTCTCCCCTCCACCCCCATCACGTCGACTATGACCCCATTGTTAGTCTCTCTACTTTGATATAGGAGAGGGAGGGGGCGAGAAGAGGAGCGAGAGAGATGGATGAAGGAGAGAGGGAGAGATGGATAGAGAGATTGAGAAGGAGTGAGAGGAATGAAAGGCTGTCTGAGCGGGGAGGGAAGAATGTGGGAAGAGACGTGGACACATCCACACTGGTATGTGGGCTCTTCTCTGCGCCAGTCGACATTTCAGAGGCATGTATGTGCGCATGCTCTGTGTATGTTCCTAGAAATCCCAGGACTGAGTTGTGGCTTGCTGAAGTATCTGCAAGTCTGCAGGTGTTAGATAGTTGTTTCTTTCATAAATCAACTGAAATTTGAGTATTGACGGTCGTTTAAAGACCTCAGAGACCATATAAATCAGTTTTATATGGATATTATAATACTTGGAAATGGGTAAACTTCAATTACTATTTTCCATCATACTTATTTACATACATAAAGCATTCAGACAACACTTGCATCATCAATCAGGCAACACCTGCCTTATACCTGAGGAACACAAGTTTTACAGTTGGTTTGTGGTGTCTTCTGTTGGTCATTAGTATCTTCATGTATTTTTCTACTATTTTAGTTTACTTTCTGGTTATTGAGCAATCCAGCCGGTGTGTAGTATGGAAAGTGCAGGCAGTGGGGAGCGCTGCAGGTTCACACAGATACCCTTCATCTCATGGGAATCAAAGAAGATCGCTGCTCTTGGCGCACAATTGAGCTTTTGTGTTTGCCTTTTCTCTGCGTGTGTGTGTGTGTGTGTGTGTGTGTGAGACAGAGAAAGAGAGAGAGAGTGAGAGTATAAGAGACAGAGTTAGAAAGGAGGAGAGAAACTAAGGGCATATACAGTATGTGTGCCTGGTTGACGTGTGTCGTGGGGATATTTTTAACCCCAGATGCTTTCTTAGTCCTGAGCGCTGGAATTTAGAGAAGCTTGATGGAACGTCTGCCATTGTCACCAGGTGCTGTTTGACGACAAGCAAGTGTCTATGTACAGCTCACTCTGTAGCTCGGCTCTAGGCTATACAATAAGCTTAGCAGGGACCTCCATTCACTCTAAAGGCCCATTCACACCGAGAATGATGACTATAAACAGATATCATTCTTGTTAATATGAATGACGACATTCATACATAAACTATAACGATAACAACATGAAGAATGATATCTTTGGGGATCACTTTCAGAGCGATTTTGAGAATGACAGATAGCTAACAGCCAATCAAAACCCATCACATTTTAGCCATCACATTCAAACACAAGGAGAGACTTTGCTTCTCGTTGGTCAGTGTGGACACTTTTATCGTTATGGTTATGGTTCTTGTTCTTGGTGTGAATGGCCCTTAAAGCTGATGGAGCAACATTTTGGGCAATGTTGCTGGCAGGCTTTCTCATTATTGTGGTTTTGGCATGTTCCTATTGAAATGGGCATTCTACACTAGCTTACTTGAAGTCGGCAAACCAGTTTCCTGTTCATTGGCATCGCTTTCAACATCCACCCGAAGAGGCTTGAGTTGAACTAAAACGTGCCTTCCCTCCTTATTTTGTGCAGCCACTGAACGTACATGTAGGCTGGCATTTTTAGGAAAAAGGTCAAATTAAGACATTATATTTATTGCGTTTTGGTACAGCTAAAGCACTCATCTTCAGGTGTTTGTTGACAGCCATTTAAACAAATAGGAAACTGGTGTGCCGACTTCAAGTAAACTAGTGTACAGAGCCCTTTGGGCAGCAAATTTCTTTTCTGGAGAACATTAATCATCAATATCAGTTGCCACGATCATCCAATCGGAATAAACGGAACTGGTTATGTGGTTGCTTAGTAACATTGCTCAGAACTTGTATCATCACCTTAACGCCCAGCTCACCTGGCACCCAACTCCCTGCCTGACAGGTGTTTCCACTGTGTTGTCTCTACTTAAGAAGACATTGATTGACAAGTGTGTTTGCTCATGTGAATTGTTCTTTGAATGATGCTGTAGTGTTAACTTGTAAAAGGTGTTATCCTGGAATCTCGATCGTCACTGGTGCTGGGAATTTATATGGTTTAGTCATGTGCCTGAGAGACTTGTGTGTGTCTGTGTATGCCTGTGTGTGTGTGTGTGTGTGTGTGTGTGTGTGTGTGTGTGTGTGTGGACCAATGCCCAGTGGGTGGAGATAGGGAGGAGATGGCTGCTCTCAGGTGCATTACCTTGGGGAATGTTAATAATTATTATGCTCAGGTTAACCATTGTCTTCTAATTGGCATTGCTCTCTCTCTCCCTTTCTCCTGCTTTTCTCTCTCTCTTTCTCTTTCTCTCGCTCTCTCTCTCTCTCTCTCTCTCTCTCAAATTCAAATTCAAAGTCAAAGTCAAAGTCACTTTATTAGCATGGCTGTATGGGACACAAACTAAGACCATAAAAGACAATACAAAATAAAGGGGGCTTACATTACAGTGGGGTGGGTATAGAGGATCTATAATTAGCAGAAGTAAAGAACGAGAGTAATAATAGGATGAAGTGTGTGTGTGTGTGTGTGTGTGTGTGTGTGTGTGTGTGTGTGTGTGTGTGTGTGTGTGCGCGCGTGCGCGCGCGCACGTGCGTGCATATGTATGTGTGTATACATGACAGACACAGATTTGTTTTTAAGTTGACTCCCTCAGATCCTCACATTTCAAGATAAATTGTGCTGCTAAGGCAGAGGGCCCTTCGCCAAGGAGTATGGCCACTTTTTCATGGTTGTCACCATCTTGAAAATGTGGGACACCTATTTAGAATAGGTCTCTCTCTCTCTCTCTCTCTCTCTCTCTCTCTCTCTCTCTCTCTCTCTCTCTCTCTCTCTCTCTCTCTCTCTCTCTCTCTCTCTCTCTCTCTCTCTCTCTCTCTCTCTCTCTCTCTCTCTCTCTCTCTCTCTCTCTTTCTTCTTGGAAGACTTTGATCCTTGATCCTGAGCATGATTTCCTCGAAGATGAGAGTCCAGGTACTGGTAGTTGCTCAGTTTGATGAGTAACTCCCAGAGGAATTTTTACAGCCCTGATGATGGAGAGAAAGAGAAAGAGAGTGGGAGTCAGAGGGTCTCCACACCCAGCTACAGTACAGGAGATTGCAGATGAGATTAGTAAAGTCAAGCGTGGAAGCCTGAAGAGTCACGGACTCTCAGCTGGAGGGAGGGGGGTTCTCCTCAGCTGGCCACGCTAGACCAGAGTGCAAAAAACAATTGCGTAACAACTAACTGTCTAACCACATCTCTCTCCTCGTTTTACTCTCTCACACACACTTGCGCTCCTCCTCTCGCAAATTCAAATAAGCTCCACTGGCTGGACTGTGTCGCCCAAGCAATACAACAGACATATCTTTGGTCACTCTCTCTCAAATTCAAATTCAAAGTCGGTTTATTAGCATGACTATGTACCATACAACAACATAATAAGACCATTAAAGAAAAAAAAAAAATAATGAATACATTTGTGTGTGTGGTGGGGGGTTATAGAGGATCTAGAAGTACAGAACAGTAATAATAAGATGATGATATGTGTGTGTGTGTGTGCGCGCGCGCATTCTTTGTATACATTAGACATACATTGCAACAAAATGTAAAACAAGAAAAGAACAGTATTTGACCTTTCTCCGTTTTTCTCCCTGTTTTGCAGAGGAGGCCGACTACTCGGCGTTTGGCACCGACTCCCTGACGCGGAAGAAGACGCCGGCGGTGCTGGCGGCGGTGCTCCTGCGGCCCGAGGCCAGCCGCAAGAAGCCGCCCATCATCATCAGCCTGCCGCGCGACTTCCGGCCCGTCTCGTCCATCATCGACGTGGACATCCTGCCCGAGACGCACCGGCGCGTGCGCCTCTACAAGCACGGCCAGGAGAAGCCGCTGGGCTTCTACATCCGCGACGGCTCCAGCGTGCGCGTCACGCCCCAGGGCCTGGAGAAGGTGCCGGGCATCTTCATCTCCCGCCTGGTGCCCGGCGGCCTGGCCGAGAGCACCGGCCTGCTGGCCGTCAACGACGAGGTGCTGGAGGTCAACGGCATCGAGGTGGCCGGCAAGTCGCTGGACCAAGTGACGGACATGATGATCGCCAACAGCCACAACCTGATCGTGACGGTCAAGCCGGCCAACCAGCGCAACAACGTGGTGCGCCACAGCAACAACAGCGGCAGCGGCAGCGGAGGGGTCACCTCGGGCAGCTCGGGCCGCTCCACGGACAGCGGCGCCAGCTTCTACGGCTACTCGACGCCCGGAGCCGCTGCCGCCGCCATGACGCCCACGCACATCATCCAGAACTTCCGCTCGGAGGAGCTGGAGAGCGACGAGGACGATGAGGACCTGGTGATCGAGGCGGGCGGCGAGGCCCAGCCCATCCCCACGGCGATGCCCATGTCGGTGGGGCCGGTGGCCAGCTGCAGCATGCCCTCGCTGCCCCGCTACGAGCCGCACCTGAACCTGCGGCCGTCCAACGGCGCCATGTCCAGCAGCGGCAGCGCCGGCTCCCTGAGCACACCGGACCGAGGTCTGGACAGGAGGAGCCTAGAGGAGGACGGCACAGTCATCACACTGTAGAAACAGAGAAACACACACACACACACACACACACACACATTCACACACCGCATGCACACTCACACATGCACGCAGACCAATTCATAAAAACACCTGTAACACACCATTCACATTCATGCGTATACAGAAATTGCTCTCTGTTCTCTGCTCTTCAAACACTGCATTAATTGATGGTTGAATTGTTTGGACTGCACATGACGCGGGACCCAGTCTTTATGATTACATACATGTTCTTAACTCAGTTAGTCACATGTGCTCATATACACTTCACTACAGACACACACACACACACACACACACACACACACACACACACACACACAAATACTTGTAATGTGTGCCATAGGACTGATGATGCCTGTCTTTACACTGTGTGGCTCATGGACATTTTGTCCCCCCATAGTGACCCTGTAGCTTAGGAAAGGCCCACTGGTACTAGCACTTGTGTTTATTTATGTGGAACGAGACGGTCCACTACGGTTCTTCCACAAGAGGGCAGTAAAATGGCTCCCTCTGCACTTTGGGTACAATGATGGACGATGTTAAACAGAGAGAGAGAGAGAGAATGCACATGAGTGTGAGTGCACATATCTGCAGGACTCCCCTTGCATCTAAAAACAACGATGGAAAAGGACAGATATTCTGGGCACGATGACTTTGTGACAATCTGCGGTCAGCATTTCAGACTAACACCCCGCTTCTCTGGAAGTCATCGGAATAATAGGTGCATCATGAACAAAAATCAGTTCCTGGCTCCCAATGTATGTGAGTTACCATAGCAACTGGCAAAGCGCATTGTTTGCAATGAAGCTGTGGAGTTGGGAAGGAGAGCAACCAACACTGGCCCTTTATCTCCCTCCCTCCAGCGCTGGAGTCCATAGCCACTCAGAACATGTCTCTTACCCTTACTCTAATGGAGCATGTTTTACTGGAGATTGTACATTTTATTTTCTCTCTTCCAAATCAGCAAACGTATGATTTTTTGTTTTTGTTTGTGTCTGTTTGTCGTTGTTTTTGTTTGAATAACCTTTTGTCCCTATGGGAGTTAAATGAATAAGGAGATGTAGTCTGTGCGGACTCTGAAAGGTACGATTTGGTTATTTTTTAAAAAAAAAAAATGTTATGCGTTCGGAGGGACTCTCAATAGTTGTATCTGTCACCTTTCCCCTCCCTAGCGACAAGGGCTATATTCCTGCATATGTTACTGTATTTGTTTTTTTTTTTCCTCAAGTGTCTATTTGTGATTTATCTACACCCTCCTTATCGTTTTTTTTATGATGCTCACTATTACGTCATTCCCTTTTTGTTTGCATGCCGACAGCCGTAAATAGCACTCTGAAGTGTACAGACACATTCACAGATGACGAGTGTTTTACTGCACACATACGTAGTATTTCTTTCTTTTTTTTTTTTTAACTAAGGCTGATGAAGGAGGTTGTGAACGTCAGCACTGTAATTATAACTGGAGTGCCTGGGCGATCTGGGTGACCTCTGTTTCATTAATCACGAATGAATTCATATTTCAGGAGGTCTAGACATCTCACTCGCAGAATTAGCACCCAGAGTTCCAAACCCACACAAGTCGACCCTCTTTCGGAAATGGAAACCTATTCCGACATGACCTCCATTTCTTGCACTATAGGTTGTATATCTGACTTTGTCTCATTGTCGGGCGTCTTGCATGAGGGAGCTTTTATTTGTGTCCTGGAGCGTGACAACCACACATATAATAACTAATGGTTATGTAAGCCCAGTGTGGGTAGGAGGCACACACACAGAGAGAAAGAGGTGGAGAGTGGTGTGACAACTTGAGTCAACACAGGCCACAGGCTCCTAATGAAACCGAGACCCAACCAAATGTGGCTAGGCCTTGAGCGCCCTCGCAGTTTCAATGGGTGTCCACTGTCCACGTGTGCGAGGCGTGTTCCAAAATGCCTCCACTCCCTGCTGGTCTATGAGTCAACAGGACTTCCATCCCCATCTTGAGCAAATACACTCACTTACACATTCATGCAGGTTCTCTTGATTCATTTCAGGGGAAGTTGATTTTACCAGCACTATTTGGGAAGCTCGCCCGTTTGTTTTTCTTTTTATTCTATTTTTTTTTTTTGTGCGTAACGGCTCAAGTGTCAAACCTTATTTGACTCATACATTCCAGAAGGTTTGATTGCTGCTCTCTTGTACCTCTCTCATACACAAGCCTTGTCTCAGTACATCTCATATCATGTCTCATAGAGGGAAATAACTTTGAAAAAATATCCAAAGCAATAGTGTTTCATTTTATGTTCAGCCTTAGCTGAAAAATAAACACAACACGGGATTTAAGACCTAGAAGTTGACCATTCTGTATCCTTTGCAACACAAATGCCCCAGCCAATAGATTGTGACATCTCATTGACATTCTGCCTTGAATGTAGCGTTAGACAGTGGTCGCTGGAAGAGAATCGTAGATGTGTAACTGTGACCTGATTAAGGACTGGACTCAAGTAGACTGGATAGACCAGACTGGACACATCCCCCGCCCATCTATTCAAGGAAGCAGTGTAGGGCCGTCACTTCCTTTTTTTCTGCGACTCCCTGCTTTACATGTGGCCTAACCTGCAGACGTACACAATTAGAATGATAAAGCATCTGATTGATGGGATAAGGTACCATGTAGATTCACTGAGAAGGGCACATAAAGGACCCACTCTATCAACTGTTTGTACACTAAGTTGGACAGAGGGTTTGGGGGATGCCCTAGTAAATGGCTGTGCATTAAATATACTCAACACACGAATGACATAATGAATGGATTTTTAAGGAAGATGTTTTTTTTGTATTTATTTTAAATATTCTAACCACTGCACAAAACCTGGGGATCATCACAGCAAATGTATTTATTTTCTAACCACTGAGAAATGTATTTGTCATTATTTCGGCAAGTATATACGTATATACTCGTTCATGATCCAATAAGAAACCCTTCTATCAATACTGAACTCAATTTATTTTTGGTTTTAAAAGCAATTAGGCAAAATTGCAAACCTATACTGTACGTAGACATATGAATACTTATGCTGTTTTCCATACTGTGAATTCTTTCATTTCTGTAAGAGATCTTATTGTATCAGGATACACTAAAAGGGGCTTTTAAAAGTTGTTTTGTTTCATTTTCTTTTTTAAATAATGAGCAATTTTTTTTTTTTGCTTGCCAGATAAATTCTAAGGTATAGATTTGTACTGGAAATGTCAGTATTTTCTTATCAATACAATATGTACATTTGTATCACGGTTAATTAAAATGTTTAAGATAATAAAAGTGTATAGTGCACATTATAGACGATTGGAGCTGGAGAAATAAAACTAATGGTAGTAACTCAACAACTGTCTACATTTTTTGTCTACTTGTAGGTCTGATGATTGAGAGTCCACAGACAACATGCAACATCTGTCATACAACATCTGTGGTCCTTTAGATTAGATTGTTTAGATTAGATTAGATTCAACTTAAATGTGCAGAGTACAAGTACAAAGACAATGAAATGCACCTTGTGTCTAACCAGAAGTGCAAAAAAAGCAGAAAAGTACAATGTGATATACGAAGTATAGATATATAGTGCAGCGTAGACAGTATACAGTTGGTTTACAGAAGGTGGTTTACAGTAATATAAATTAAATATACATACAGTATGTGCAGTGTATTAGCAGTCTGTTGGCCTTCCATCAACACTAAGAGGTCACAGTCAAGACTCTTCTGTGTTTGGAATGAGCCAATGCTCTTTGTCCTTGTGATAGTTTTGAGATCTTCTTAAAATTCACCTTACCATAAGTAATACCATAAGTAATGTTTATGATGTTATGTTATGGTCTTCTGTTACATTCTGTTACAATGGTATGTTTTGTTCTTTCATCTATAATGACTACTTTAAACTGCTAATTTAAATGTTAATGTAATAACGTTGGTGTGTGTTGCTTTAGACAAAAGTGTCTGCTAAGAAGTAGCCTGCAAGCCTAAACATTTGGTTGGTTAACCTTTCACTGAAAGTGAAGAGCATAGGCTTGTTACTCATGTGCATAATCCTTAACAATATTTTTATGAATCAGTGCACCTATGTGTTACTCTTGGTGTTTTCACCTGCAGTCATTTATGGAAAAGAAGACCAAAGTTCAGACAACTAGGCCTACACGTAAAGGTTATTCAACGTCACTAGCCCAGCCCACAGACCCTTCTCTGGCATAGCTGAGATTCTACCGCCACCCAACGGTTAAACCGTGTAGCAAAATTAGTCTACGAATTGTAATGTTGTTGCCTGTAGGGCCCCAGGCCCCTGTCCTGAAAATCCTCTATCCCTCTTCAATCCGCAACATCCGATTATCGTCAGTGTAATTAAGATGCTCTTGATTGGCCAAAATGGTGGTTTGACACTGGTGGTTTAAGCCATGAATGTAGAGGTAGGCCTAAGGATAGTTAACATGCTGAGCAGGAATTAGAAACCTCAAACCGAAAAACACATGTCAGTGCGCCAGGTAAATCTGTGAGGTAAGCTACTGTTAGGGATACAGCCATAGGCCTACAAAATATAGAATAAACTAGGCTACCTGTGTAACTGTAAGCCATCTTTGCATCCCCTAATTAACATGTTATACGTTTCATCAGGCTCAGTGAGCAAGCTGACATTACACTGTAAGAACCAGACATAAGATAACCACCTTTAACCTCAGTTGCTTGCTGATCTGTTGCTGTAGCCTACTGCCATCCATAAACAGTACTTCATCGCCTACTTCGTGAAAACGTCAATGAAGAATCCTGATTGTCACGTGACGTGACATGACGTGTAACCAACATGGCGACGCAGTGCTGAGATAGCAGTGCTCATCATCTCTGATTGACCGAATCGGACCGTCGGCCCGGTTTTGTTTAGACTAGCTGACACCTGCTCCTGTGCAGGTCCAGGCCGACAATGACGGCCTGAGAGCGCTGCAGTTCGGTCAAGAGATGAAACAGCAGCTCAGTTTCGAACAACAGCAACGGCACCAGAAGCAGACAGAAAGCACTAAAACCAAGAGCATGTTTCTGTCTCGGGCGCTGGAAAAAATCCTGTCGGACAAGGAGGTGAAAAGGAGCCAGCACAATCAGCTTCGGAAAGCATGTCAAGTAGCTCTTGGTGAGTAGTGTTGTTTTCACTTGGAGCTGCGCTGTCGTTTGACATTTCGCTCATGGTATGAAATTCAGACACGATCACTGTGTTTCGGCAGCTGATGATTAGCCAGCTAGCTAGTCATGCTACACCAACTAGCTGGCTAGCTAGCTTTTATAATAGGTTGTTGATAGATCGGCTGCTATTGCTAACTTTCTGCAGTTCAATACAGTTACAATACAGATAATTCACGCGTTTCCGTGGATGTGGGTGCGGTATTTCCAACTGTTGTGTTTATTATAATGTTCAACGCGTGTTTTCTCTCTACGTTGGTTGACAGTTCTCTGAGTTGTTATTATTCCATCCGGCTGATGTTGTGTCATGGCCTTAACGTTAGGTTTGAGACAACCGTATCTCGCCACTGCATTTGTTAATAACTACAATGTCAAGAGCTGAAGAGCATAGCAATGAAGTTTTCAGTTTGATTTGGTCGTAAAGCTATAGCTAGTGAATCCAAATGATCGTAGCAGCTAGCTTCCTAGTTAGCTGGTGTTGCTTGACCAATCATAAAACAATACGTATGCTAGCTGGTAGCCCATCCATTGATTGTCTTGTCGTTTCTATCGCCTGTGGTCATTAGATTATACGATTTGCCATTTTAACCTGAAATTACCTTGCTTTCTAGTTTAATAGAAATCATAAACAAGATATGACTAATGTCTGTTTGGTTGTTTTTCCCCACACAGATCAGTCATTCGCGATTGAGCTAACGTTCCCTTGTTCCCCCCCATCTGACTGTCACGTCTTGCCAAGTGTTATCAATTTCAACCCCGTATGAAGTGTGTTACGTGGCATTCGAAGTCAAAAACACGTGATAATTGGGTCATCTTTGGTCATTGGGAATTGCGATTAAACTAATAGCCTAGGTCGTACATGTATTTCAGTACACATGGCAAGCTGTTTTGCTTGAAATTCCAGTTTACTGCTACTATGGGATGCTCCACGTTTAGCCCGATACTTCCGGGAGTTTAGAGTGGCCATACACAGTGAACCGCGAGTGGCGCGTCAGTGCTGATGGTTTATTCATTATTTACAGGGTTGCAGGACTATCGTCTCTGGTTTCTTAAAGTTGATCACCTAATGTTTCCATGAATGTCATATGGTTACTTTCGAACTTGTAAACGACTCACTTTGATGAATTGGTCGTAATTGCTTTGATTTTGCTATATGAATGTGTAAAACTGAATATCTTCAAACCTGACCAGTTCATTTCATTTATCAAGTATAGCATGACAATAATGGATCTATCTATGGGTCTAAATATGAAGTGCATGTAGGATTACCTTCATGGGTTACTTCTGTTTACATTGGCCTGATAATGTTTGCTCAGGTATTTAGTGTTGGCAGTCAATTCCGGGGTCAGGTGTTTACTTTTGGCCAGTAGATTCCCGGATTCATTGTCAATTGTCTCTGAAGTCACATTGCATTTATGGGACTTGATCAATAGACTATACATTTAGATGACAGATTTAGAGAGATACATTCAGATCAATATTATCAATCCCCACCTTTCTAGAGACTATCCCGAAGCATTTTTACAGTCACCTTACAGTTTCTTGTATGTACTTATATTGTACAAGAAACTGCATTTTAATCATTACAAAGCTTATGACTGTTGCAACAGTGATTTCATCAGAGCTTTGTACACGTGTAGTCTTTTCGTGGGTAAAGCTAACGGATGTGGGTGAACCTGACTGACCATGAGTGGAGCAAACAGAAGACTGTCTTTTGAAAAAGAAGTTGCTGAAGAACATTATTATCTCTGATATGGGGAAGGAGAAAACATTGTTGCCAGACAGTTGCAAGGCTACGTGACCTTGAGATCTAGTGTATGCAGCCTGTGATGTTTGGCTATTTAATCATAGCATGATATATGTTTATCCTCAGTTTCTAGCCTAGTCATGGCACTTGTCACCAGCCAGTATTGCTGTAACAATTAGTTAATGCCGCATTACCAAAGGTGGAACAAAAACATTAAAAGCTTTAGAATGATAAGCTTGATTCCCGAAATTACTATGTACTGTAACATAGGCTATCAGCTATATATAGATATATATATATGCCTTCAGTTAACTAAGTTTCTGCTTGCCTTCTTTTAACAGATGAAATAAAGCTCGAGCTTGAAAAACAAAAGTAAGTTCTAGCTTTTCCTACCATGGTACCTTTTGTATCTCTTACTGAGCAGTTTGTTTTTTGTTTACCTCATTCCTCCTTAATGAATAAATAAGATGATATGCTTTTGAAAAGGTGGTTTCTGGAGCATATAATTCAGTCTCGGTGGAATGCTCAATCCTACCACTTGAACTATGAATGAATGAATGAATGAATGGGAATTTTGCTCCAGGTGCAATCACTTTCAGCTGTGATGTGGCCTACTGCTCTATAGTGCCTTCTGAATGGCCCATTCCCCACCAGTGTCATTTAGTCCCCTTCCCTTGTCACAAGATTGCCACAATCTCTTTTCTCAGTGTGTGATGCATCCATGTGATCTCCCATAATCAGTAACACAGAAAGTTGTGATAAATATAAAGCCTGTAATCAGGCTAACAATGGCTGAGAGAAAGAGTATGATGAAAGGGGAGTTCCAGCTGCACCCAAACACAATCAGAAAGTTGACCTGTGCTGTCTGTGCTTTGTAGAGATGGCACTGTGGTCCCTCCCCGAGCCAACTACATTGAGGCAGACAAGTATGTGTTGCCTTTTGAGCTGGCGTGTCAATCCAAGTCTCCACGGATTGTCAGCACCTCCCTGGACTGCTTACAGGTACTGAGTGGGACTTACTCATCTATAACCATATATCTGCTGCTATACCTACTGTTAATCCATCCACCTATCTTTCTACATGAGTTTATTGGTACAATGAGTGCAAACATTGCAATAGATCAGTGTGCAGTAGAAATGTTGTGTTTTGAATAAGTTATACAATAGCAGAGCATAATATTGGGATACTTTGCACAATTAAAAATGTTTTTAAAAAAGTTTTGTTACTGATCCATCTGTAATATAAATCTCCACGTTCCTGTGTAGAAACTCCTAGCTTATGGCCACATCACTGGTAATGCCCCGGATAGCAGCGCTCCTGGGAAGCGACTGATCGATCGGCTGGTGGAGACCATCTGTAACTGCTTCCAGGGCCCACAGACGGATGAGGGTGTGCAGCTCCAAATCATCAAGGTGAGTGGGCATCCTTTCCCTGATGCAACACCTGTCCGGTGGTCACCTCTACAGGGACCACATTCTCGAGTCTTGAGTGATGTTCAAGACTCCGCTCCTGTAACTTCAATTAATTTACTCCTTGTTATACAATGACGGTCTATTTATGCTGTCTTTCGTTATACAGATATTATGTCATTGTGAATATGTTCCTGCAAGCACACTTTCTGATAAACATTATATGAATATCTTACAGCACAATAATACTATGAGTCTGTTTGGATAAAAGAGTCTGGTATGTGATTGAATGGAAATGCAAATATGAGGCAATTGGAGAGAATCTAATCGGTAGCATTTGTACCTACATTATATTCAGAGCATTAGGAGAAACAGAAGCTTGATTGATACTGTAGCGGAGTCTGACCATATCCTGATTTCAGTTGGAGATAACAAAGATCCTTAAATACTGTCTCTGGAGATAACCTTTGTGTGTGCAAAAATGTGTTGCCATGGTAACGTTTTGTGTGAAAAGTTCAAAAGTCAGGCCCATATCAAAGGGCCGCCTTATCTCTGTTGATTTCATTATGTGAGACGGGAGCTGGAACTCCAGGAACTAGGCTGCTGCTATTTCTGAGAGGGTACATGCCACACACTGACATCAGAGGGACACGACGCCAAGCTTTTGATTGGTAGCTGTATCTGTGGGACTAATATGCTTCTGTGTGACTTGTAGTACGTAAGGAATAACGGCCGCCGGAATTAATGGCCGAGGGAGGAGGCGGTTGGCTTGTTTACAGTTGATCCCATTGTTGCGAAGCCTGCTTCTAGGCTCAACCGTCATCATACTATGGCTGTTATAGTTGCCATTCATAAGCATTGATATGGAACAGTGATAAACTTTTGTTTACCAGATCTAAATCATAGATGTCCCGTTATTCAGAATGAATAACCATCCCATCTAACAATCAGAAAAGAGTATTTCTTCTCTGCAAGTGAGAATAACGTACACACAGTATCACTTGACTCTGGAGCCTTTCAGCATTTTTGTTAGACAGAACCATAATTGCAGAGTGTACTTGGGTGGTTGCTCATTGGATTTGTGCATAAGATGTGAACTGGACACTTGGCATTCCTTGTTGTCATCATGTCATTAAAAACACCATCGGGTTCCCCTCAATTTGTGTCACTGTTCTATCAGTGATGCTTTGCAAGCGCATGTAGTAATGCTGTAGAGCTAAATGTTAATTATTTTCTCCTCTCTCTCTCTCGTCTCTCTCTCTCTCTCTCCTCTCCAATTGTTCTCCAGGCTCTTCTTACGGCAGTGACCTCACCTCACATTGAGATCCATGAGGGTACCATTCTGCTCACCGTGCGCACCTGTTATAACATCTACCTGGCCAGCCGTAACCTGATCAACCAGACCACAGCCAAGGCCACGCTCACCCAGATGCTCAATGTCATCTTCACTCGAATGGAAAACCAGGCAGTGAGTCTAGGGCGCATGGATGCGATACCGTGTGTGTGTGTTAGTGATGCGCGGTTCAGCCCATTACCCGCGGATATCCGCGGGTTTACCCGTGGGTCGGGCGGATTTGGGTAGGCCTAATAGTTTTTTCTAAATATTGCGGGTGGGTCGGGTCAAAAAAGTAAAAATGCACATTTCTCACTTGTTAACTTCCGACATATTAGGTGGCGATGCGCCTGCAATACAGGAGGTGTGGTCGAGCGCAAAACATAATTTCTCCTAAATTCAGCACCCAATTGCGCCATGCGTGACTGACTGAAAAAGTCAATCGCGCATTCGCTACTTTATGGACATGGAGCCTAATGATCTGGGATATCGAAGGTTGTGCACAATGCGAGAACACCTCGCTTCTGTCATAGGCTACACGAATAAACAGCTGTGCTTGTTAAATGCTTGGCAGTGTTAAACGCAAAAGTAGGCTAGCCTATGAAGTCGCAAGGGGAAATATGAATGGAAACTTGTTATGAAGATGAGATTTAACACTAGCTATGTCTAGGCTGCAGATTATGAATGGTGTGGAGGAGCGCTGATTGTCAAAATGACCGATCATTGTAACCCGCTGTTGTTCTCATGTGGGCTAATTAGGCTAGGAAAGACGTTAAATGCGTTTTTTCCTTTCCGCGGGTCGGGTCGGATTTGGGTCACAATTCGAA
This sequence comes from Sardina pilchardus, assembly GCF_963854185.1. Classification (NCBI taxonomy): domain Eukaryota; kingdom Metazoa; phylum Chordata; class Actinopteri; order Clupeiformes; family Clupeidae; genus Sardina; species Sardina pilchardus. Next base: position 8,437,340 of record NC_085000.1, on the reverse strand, counting down.
CATATTTTTGCGGATTGGGCGGGGCGGTTTGGATCTCCTGAAAAGTCGGGTTGGGGCGGGTTTTAAAAAAAGCCCACCCGCGCATCACTAGTGTGTGTGTGTGTGTGTGGGGGGGGGGGGGTTAAACTCTTTATGATGTTCAAAAAAACAACTTCCAGCACACTGCACACACAGAAAAAAACTCCACCCTAAAAACTCCATCTAGCATCCACCAACAGACACAGACTGATGGTGAACACTGACTCAGTTGTTGGTATTTGTTGGGACAGTGTTCGGGCATCTTTAGTCTCATATACATAATAGATATGGAAGCATACATATTTTGTGTTGAGTGCCTATTGTTTTGATGTTCTATTTTTGCGAAATTTTGTTGTAAAATCCTAGATCCATGCGCCCATAAAGACAGTAGTACTCACACGCATAAGAACAAGGCAGCATGTCTCTAGCCTTCACACTGGCGTGACTGGAGTGTATAACTGTGGGCTTAATGTCACCATCTGTCTCCCCCAGGCTCTGGAGGCCCAGGAGGCGGAGAAGGAGCGCTCCCGGCTGCACCCCCCCAACCCCTCACCCGTCCCCAGCCGAGGCTCCGGATCGCCCCGGCAGACCCACTCCTCCTCGGAGCACAACGGCCAGCCCTCCCCTTCCCCCAGCTCCGCCGAGCTCCCCGCCACACCCACCCCACCGCAGGACACACCCTCGCTCAACGGCCAACCAGAAGAGGCCGAGGCCCCGGAGCAGGAGGTGGACGGAGGTGTGTCCACGGCAGAACAGGACCGAGAAGATGCTCCATCCTCAGGTATCCATCCAGACGTGTGTTAGCATCATTCACACGTGTGTGCTAAGTGTGCAAGTACCACTTTACTTCTGAGAACTTGACATACCACAGAAAGAATGCTACAGAGAGCATGCTACAGGGAACATACTTCAGAGAGCATGCCATAGTAAGCCTCAGCTACTTTATGGTATTTGAAGCATGGCCACTCATGCCTGAGTTTGCATATTTCATCCCAGTTTGAGACTTTGCATATTTCATCCCAGTTTGAGACCATGCTTCTCACAACCAACACACTGATATAACTCAACGTCTTTGCTAGATAGCGAATCAAAGGTCAAAAATGTGGCTAATGATCTCTTTTGGTCATGTGATGCCGCAGAGTCGGAAGAACCGGCCGCGCCTGCTGCGCAGCCTGCTCCTGAGGGCGAGGGTGATGGAGGTGGAGGTGGAGGAGAAGGAGCAGGAGCAGGAGGAGGAGGAGAGCTCCAGGAACACCCAGCGCCAGAGCCTCCCCAGGGTCCAGCAGGGGAGGCCCAGGGAGCGGAGCAGGACCAGGAGCCAGCCGGAGGCCCCACGGATCACCCCTCCGATGGAGGTGAGGAAGGGAGGGAGAGAGGGGTGGGCAGGTGGGGCGGGCATTCAGTTTTACAGAAAGAGTTCAGAAGTACATTGAAATGAGCTGGACAGAGTTAGTGCAAATGACCATTCACCATTGTAGTCGGGGGAGAGTGTTCAGAATGCTTGTTTTTTTTTATTTCTGATGTTTTGCTCAACAACACTTGAAATGCAACGCAGTTCAGGAGATGCAGTTGCACACTTGTCCATTTAAAGGGATATAAAGTGGGTGCATGCATTAGGTCTGAATGCTTTTTAACTTTCACCCTTTTATTGACTAAGTGAAGAAATTGCACATTTTAAAAATGACTTATTCTGTTAGTGGGACAAAAGCATTTGCTAAATACAACAACCATAACCATTACAAAACAAGCTAGTGCTACTCTCACCCCAGCCTGGAGGTGTTCTTCTGTAAACTCCCATTAATGTCTCCCAGAAAAAGTATGAATGGAATTGTATTGTCTAGGGGCAAAGTATGTGTCTAGTTTGCTGGGTGTGTGCTCTCGACTGGAGACACGTAAGCCTCCTGCACTGGGTCTTGTCTCAGTTTCCAACCTTTCAACGTCTACCCGCTCAGGGGTGGAGCAGCAGGTGGAACCCGAGCCGGCGCCAGAACCAGAGCCAGAATCAGAACCAGAACCAGAACCAGAACCCAAGCCGGCCGACACGGCGCCCCCTCCTGGTCGGCTGGACAGCCAACAGATGAACGGCGTCTTGGATGACCGCACCTCTGTCTGCTCCACTGACATCATGGTATGCCATGATTTGTTTTGTTTTGTACTTGAAATGAGTGAAGTGAGATCGGTGGGGAAATGGTGGGTGTTGAGGGGAGTTATGGCACTGGCCTTCAGAGTTATATAAGGCTGTTGCCATTTTAAAGGAGGGTGGTGTTCGCTTAATTTTCCTGTTTTTCTTGTTGGCAGTGCTGAATAGGACTAGTGGAACCGTAGAGCTGTATTTTGTTTCAGGCTTTTGTCTTTGCTTCTCCTTCAGTTATGTGAGGAGTGTTTCATAGAACTGAGATGCTCCAATATTTATATGAATGAAAAATACATTTCCTAAACACATACGGCCCAGGTTTGAGAGCAATGAATCCTGGAAACAAACTTTTCCAACGGATGGTTTAGGTCATGTCTGGGTGAGAAATGAAATATTCCACCAAGGTGTGGATTTTGGGTGTGGGTGTGGTGTGCTTTTGATCACACCATTCGGCTTGCCCTACGGCACATGCAACACTGCACTTGCACAGCTGTGAGATTCCGTTCTCAGACTTTTACTCATATGCATTTGGAATGAAATAAAAAAAACAATAAAGCCAGGATTTAGAAGTCAAAATGCCCCTTGTTTTCATTTTTCAAGTCATAAGAGAATAGTTAAGAATGAAGATGATATGAGTGTCTTTGATTTTGTTATTGTTGTCACAGGATGCCGAGGCTTTGCAGGGCACACAGTCTGCCGCCCGCTTCTCCCACATCCTGCAGAAAGACGCCTTCCTGGTTTTCCGCTCCCTCTGCAAGCTGTCCATGAAGCCCTTGGCTGACGGCCCTCCGGACCCAAAGTGAGTGGCACCAGTGGCTGCGTCAGTGCTGGGCTGATTAAGCTTTAATGGCTAATTAACCTTGAATGCCCTGTGTGTTAAATGGAAAACTCCCCTGTCTCTATATATCTCCTACACAGCCATCCACACACAGTGTTCATTAAGGAAGTCCTCAAGTCCTTTTGACATACTTTCACAGTTGCTATATACAGTATGGGGGATATAATATTTTTTTAGTGATCAACTTTTTTTTATTATCAAAAGTCCTGATGTGACAAAATCGCATGACAAAATATCATGACAAAAGCGATGTACACATAGCCGGTTATTTAGTTATTTAGACACCTTTAGATACTGAAAATAATAATACCAAAGATATAATACTTTTTGTTAGGTTCAGCAATGGATGATTCTTGAGCGAGTGATACTTTGTTTTTAATATGCAAGTGTAAGAGTTTGTATATGAAAACACATTTATTTATTTTAAGCTAAAATTGTCCTTTTTTTCTTTCTTTCGTCCCCTTCCTGTCCTCTTCTGTGCCCAGGTCCCATGAGCTGCGCTCTAAGGTGGTGTCCCTGCAGCTGCTGCTGTCGGTCCTGCAGGGCGCCGGCCCCGTGTTCCGCACGCACGAGATGTTCGTCAACGCCATCAAGCAGTACCTGTGCGTGGCGCTCTCCAAGAACGGCGTGTCCTCCGTGCCCGAGGTCTTCGAGCTCTCGCTGGCCATCTTCCTCACCCTGCTCTCCCACTTCAAAGTCCACCTCAAGATGCAGATCGAGGTACGCCATGTCCACTGGTGCAGGAGATGATTTGGGCAAAGGGAAGGGCTAAACAGTGATGGTCAATGAAACAAAACCCTCATTGTAGATCTGCATGAAATGATTGAACTGCTTTTTCCCTCCCCTCTCTCCTATTCCTTTGTCGTGTCCTGTTCAGGTGTTCTTCAGAGAGATTTTTCTGACAATCTTGGAAACCTCAAGCAGCTCCTTTGAGCACAAGTGGATGGTCATCCAGACCCTCACTCGCATCTGTGCCGGTAAGGCCATCTGGACATTTAGACTCATTGATTCCCTCTTACCACAAACCCCCTGTTACAGTAGATCACCTCTCATTTCCTCTCTGTGCTCTAGATGCCCAGTGTGTGGTGGACATTTATGTGAACTACGACTGTGACCTGAATGCAGCCAACATCTTTGAGCGGCTGGTGAACGACCTGTCCAAGATTGCCATGGGCAGGAGTGGGCAGGAACTGGGCATGACCCCACTTCAGGTGAGCAGCAGTAGCCTTGGGTTGCTGTGCTGGGTTTTAGGTTGGGGGCTGAGGTTTTGGTTGCATTTGAGAATATGGAATGCTAAAATTGTAAGAGTAAGATGGAAGCTCATTCAGTATAATTTAGATTACATGCATAGGTCTCTACCTTCACTCTGTGTGTGTGGTGTGCGTGGAGTGTGTGTGTGTGTGTGTGTGTGCGTGCCTACCTTTACAATGCTTCTGCGTTTTGTGTGATGCATGCATCTCTATTGTGTAATGTCACTCAGACACACTGCGATAAGGCAAAGATGTAGTTTCTCACAGGAAATGACCTGTTAAATTCTCCAGGAACTGAGCTTGCGTAAGAAGGGGCTGGAGTGCCTGGTGTCCATCCTCAAGTGCATGGTGGAGTGGAGCAAAGACCTGTATGTCAACCCCAACCTTCAGACTAATCTAGGTGAGGAGGGCGTTATCACTTGTAGATCCCCTGATGCTAAATTTAATCATCCAAAATGTAATCTATAACTGTGTGTGCGTGTGTGTGTGTGTGTGTGTGTGTGTGTGTGTGTGTGCGCGCAGGTCAGGAGCGCTCCTCAGATGTTGAGGGTGGGGAGGTGAAGCTTCCAGAGCCGCTGGCGGGCCGCAGGGACAGCATCAGCTCCCTGGACTCCACGGTGTCCTCGAGTGTGCAGTCCTCCCAGCCGGACCACCCCGAGCAGTACGAGGTCATCAAGCAGCAGAAAGAGATCATCGAGCACGGCATTGACCTGTGAGTCCAGGGCTTAAAGATATCAGACTCTGTGCAAGAGCTGGAAGCATGGGCCCGGTTAAAATAGGTTATTGCATAATAGCGGCTTTGATATCTGATAACTTCTGGCACTGACATTTTCCTTACTTTAACCTGTGTGTGTGTGTGTGTGTGTGTGTGTGTGTGTGTGTGTGTGTGTGTGTGCCTGTCTCTAGGTTTACAGTGTGTACCTCTCTGCAGCTTAAGTCAGTTAATTATTTATGCTCTCTGTTGTCTATTAACCACCTATTGACCTGCTCCTCTCACCCTTCTCTCCTGTTGTTCTCTGGCAGCTTCAATAAGAAGCCTAAGAGAGGGGTCCAGTACCTGCAAGAGCAAGGAATGCTGGGAACTTCCCCAGAAGACATTGCCCAGTTTCTCCACCAAGAGGACCGGTTAGACACGGTGAGTGAGCTCAGCTGGCCGTGGGTCCTTCGGCCTTTTTGGACAGTTCAGCGAACTTTGACCCCTGATGTGACCTCTGACCTATTTGTCCTTCGGCAGACTCAAGTGGGAGAGTACCTGGGGGAGAACGTGCGCTTCAACAAGGAGGTGATGTACTGCTACGTGGACCAGCTGGACTTCTGCGGCAAGGACTTTGTGTCCGCTCTCAGGGCCTTCCTGGAGGGCTTCAGGCTCCCCGGCGAGGCCCAGAAAATCGACCGACTCATGGAGAAGTTTGCTGCGCGATACTTAGAGTGCAATCAGGGGTAAGAGGCAGTCATAAAGAGATATGAGATCACTGCATAGGAAAGAAAACATATTGTAAATGTAAGCTTACTGAGAACAGCATTATTGATTCCCCTTGGGCATCAATAAAGTATCTATCTATCTATCTATCTATCTATCTAACAGCAGATTTTTTTTTGCATAATCTTCATGTAGCTGATAGACTTCAGGAATTAGACCGTAGGATGTTAAAATGACGATAACAGTAACGACGGCATCTGTGCAGGCCCACTAAGTCCCATGGGCCTGATGCTGTGTAGCTCTGATGCGGTCACATCGCTGAGTGGGAAAGTGACCTTCTGTTCCTCCTCCTCTGGTCTCCCTGCAGGCAGACGCTGTTTGCCAGTGCTGACACAGCGTACGTGCTCGCCTACTCCATCATCATGCTCACCACTGACCTCCACAGCCCGCAGGTGAGCGTTCGTCCGCCCGCTTTACCTGGGGCAGGTGTCCTCGGCCGTGTCACACTGTATGCTGACCTTACAAAATGCCCAAAACTTTCTGCCAATTGAAACTTTTTTTTTACTGTCGTTTCTCACAGTAGTCCTTCAAACCGCCATTGTCTCTACTTTGCCTTTCAGAAGTATCTCCAGTTAATATTTTTGGAAATGTTTGAAATATTTCTTTATATTTCCCATGAAGGTGAAAAATAAAATGACCAAAGAGCAGTATATCAAAATGAACCGGGGGATCAACGACAGCAAGGATCTGCCGGAGGAGTACCTGTCCTCCATCTATGACGAGATCGCGGGGAAGAAGATCGCCATGAAGGAGAGCAAAGAGTACTCAATCACACCCAAGTCCAGCAAACCAAGTGAGCACATTCTGGACTCATACAACACACTCACGCTCACACTCAACCAAATCAAACTAAATGTGCTTGTTACAAGAAGCCTTTTCAAGCCTCATTCGAGGACCGTGTACACAGATGGGGAGGTGGAGGGGAGGTGGAGTTAAACTGGAGATAAAGTTTAATAGTCATCAGATGACCTCCATCTGCATGGATGTCCTTCACAACCTCTTCCACCACAATAATGACACCTGGTCCACTGTTTAATATACATTACTGGTATGCAAATGTTTCTGCATGGAACATGTTTGATACTTTACTGGCTGGTTTTTTATGGTCAATCATGTGACACGTGTTTGACTCGCGACAGATGTAGCCAATGAGAAGCAGAGGCGGCTGCTGTACAACATGGAGATGGAGCAGATGGCCAAGACGGCCAAGGCCCTGATGGAGGCGGTGAGCCACGCCCAGGCCCCCTTCTTCAGCGCCACGCACCTGGAGCACGTCCGGCCCATGTTCAAGGTGACGCACGCCTCTTACGCTCTCTTACTTACATTCTGTCAACGTCATTTTTGTATATTGGCCAGGTTTACATAAACAATATGTATTATTGTACATTTGCAAATAAATAGACGCTATGGTTGGGATAGGGTTATGCAATTGTCCAGACGGGGAGTGCTGCTTGTCCCTGTCAAGGTTGCCATGGTCTTGGACGCTCAACAGGCACAAGCAAGATGAAATATACGATTGAAAAGAGGGTGGGAATAGTGCAATATCAGTATAGAGGGAGGTTGAAGATTAAACATGAATATAATGCAAGGCAGTTCAGTGCAATTATAATAGCATTTGTATAATTATATTAATAACAATATTGAGACGATTGAAGATGAGCAGAACAGGATGATTGACTTTGTTCCGTGTGAGGATGGGTGCTATTACAGTGTTCAACAGAGTGATAGCTTGGGGGAAGAAGCTTAGAACTCCCATCATCCGGGACGCATCAGAATACGTTAGAAATGTGGATATCAGATGTGTCTCAGATCACCTTTACATTTTAAAAACAAATGCAAACAGGGTCCTAGTCACCAATTTACTCACTGTGTGCTACTTCAGTTGTAGTTTTGATTAGCTGTTTTATTACTTTCAGTTCAGTTATGTTCTCCTCCACAGCCCTGTCCTTTTTTATTTTTATTTTTTTTAAGAGCTCTATTTCAGTGTTGGTGCAATAAAAAAAATCTGGCAATACACTCGTATCATGTAAATGCGTTGTCAGCCTTTTGGATTACAGTTGGATAATGTTTGCCCTCCACACTATATAGTGTGTGTGTGTGTGTGTGTGTGTACACTTTATTGTGTGTGTGTGTGTGTGTGTGTGTGTGTGTGTGTGTGTGTGTTTCACTGCACCAAGCAGGCCATTTCAGTTAAAATCACAGCATGCAATGAAGGGGTGTGTGTGTGACTCCTTGTACAGCTGGCCTGGACTCCTCTGCTGGCTGCGTTCAGTGTTGGCCTGCAGGACTGTGATGACCAGGAGGTGGCGTGCTTGTGCCTAGAGGGAATCCGCTGCGCCATCAGGATTGCCTGCATCTTCAACATGCAGGTCAGCAGGAAGTATTCACACTGCTGTCACTCAAGCCTGCCAAACAATCCTATCAGTGTCTCCTCCTGTAGAGTAAATATTATTGACTTCATGAATCTCCTCAGTCGTCTTCATTAAATTTGGATCAACAGAGTTATTAAGGCTATTTATTCCTTCACTGAATAGCTACTGTACTGTGAAAGGCCTTGTATCAGCAACACTTCTAAGGGAAGTTTAAACCTCGCAGGAATATGTTAGCCGTAGATTGATAAAGATCCATTTATATTATTATTATTATTAGCATCACAAATAGAAAGACTAACAGATGAACATTCATGACTCTCTTTCTGCCCGTCTGCCTGCCTTGTTGTGCGATTATGTGACTTTGACTGACCGCGTGATCTCTGCCCCTTGCGTCCAGCTGGAGCGGGACGCCTACATCCAGGCCCTGGCGCGCTTCACCCTGCTCACCGCCAGCTCCAGCATCACGGAGATGAAGCAGAAGAACATCGACACCATCAAGACGCTCATCACTGTGGCGCACACCGACGGAAACCACCTGGGCAACTCCTGGCACGAGGTCGGTGGGCAACACCTTGGTTGTGGTTCCTCTTAGGGTACAAAGGGCTTTCAGTAGTACAACTGAAGCAATACAGACACGACGGCATCAACGGGAGTGTGGCACACTCCACTTTCGACATCCGATGACTTTATTTTATTACAACATTATTCTCAGTACAACCCTGCACACCAGCATCAAACCCTGTCGCCACCTCTGCTGGTCTGCAGGGTTGTATAAAGAACGATGTTATCTAATCTAAGTAATCGAATGTCGAAAGCGGAGTGCACCACATTCATGTTGGCGCCAGTGTCCACAGCACTGTAGTTAGACATTTAAGACAACAATAGGGATGTTCAGTGCCCGACCTGGAGTGATGATCTGAACAGTAACAGTAACTTTAATTCATTTGTTTTGAGGAACTAAGGAAAGATCTTCTCTGTTTCAGTGTACTTGTATTGTTTTTATTTAAAGGTCAATTTTGTTTTTTTTATTTGTTATTTATTGTTTTTTATTTGAAAGGTCATTATACCCTTTCCACTGACACCAGCCAGGTGCTTTTGGCAGATTGGTGCTCATGTCAGTTTGAAGTCTGTTCAGCTTGCTAACCCTTTAGGAACCCTGACCCTGTGCTCGTGACTTCTCTCCACCCTGTGCAGATCCTGCGCTGCATTAGTCAGCTGGAGCTGGCCCAGCTCATCGGCACGGGGGTGAAGACGCGCTACATCTCCGGCGTGGTGCGCGAGCGGGATGGCAGCCTCAAGGGCTTCCCCACCGGGAGTGAGGAGTTCATGGCGCTAGGCCTGGGTAGGTTCCCCGCACTTGCACTCCTCGGAGGAGGGCTTGCTTGCATTATGGATACATGATGAAACAGCCATCCACATGTTGATTCCACTGGTAGATGTGCATGTGTATGTATTAGTGTGTAGGGATAATGCTGTCTTATAGTACAGTACAAAAGACTGTTGTAAGAAAATTGAATTCAAGCAGACAGAGGCATGTTTAAAAACTGAAGATATGGTAAAAGATTTATTAGTTAACAATGGTGTTAGAACTACGCCCACTGAGCCTCCAGAGCCATTTCTTCCCTCTGCATTTAAAGCATAGCCCTTCCACTTTGATTGTGTCAAGAGGAAAGGACTCCTCATCAAATTATTAATTGTCGCCAGATGTCCATGTGGTTCTCACGAGTGTCTAAGGCCCTGTTTACACGACAACCTTTTTTTAAAAAAAACTGTTTTTTTTCATCATGCGTTTACACGACGACGCCGTTTTGGAGGCTTTTGAAAACTGCTGCACTGCTGCATTTGTTGACCATGCTGGAACAGAACGTTGCAATTCTGCATGATTTCGACGACAACGCATTAACAATAACCTGCACCAAATAGTCTAGGCTACTTTTAAATCCACCACCTCCCCCTGCTAGAAGAGTTAATGAACACGTAGCCTACTGTAATCAACTTAATGCAGAACTAGCCTATGCGAACACATTTTGTTTGAGCAGGAGTTATAGTCTAATACGCACACAGCAACTATAGCCTAGCCTACTTGTGGCCGCAATGCAAATAATTCAATTTAATTCAGCACAGACAGAGCATGTTCAACGAATTCTCTCACAAACCGCTGGTGGAAATCCTGACACTTTCAACGACATGAAACTTAATAGTAAACCATCAAATACCCCCCAGATTTCAGTGTTCATCAGTCCCAACATTTAGTGATATAATCAGACAGTCTAAAAGTATCAAAGTATCTAAAATTAAATCCCAAACCATACCGAAATGTTTTGAAAGCCATTCCAAACAAAACGTCTCATAAATGCCTTGAAAAACAAGACTGCCCCACAGACTGCCCTGTGCTTTGCGTAGCCTAAGTAAATAAAATAGCCTACCCTAAATCATTTGTAGTGTCTGATACCACAATAGCTACTGGCATGCTGACCTCCTTTACATTTCAAAAAATAATGTAGGCGAATGTCTGTCGCCTATATTAACCGTGCATGCGAAATACAGGGTTGCCAACTTCAGGTGTTTGGTGGCGGGCAGTTCTGATAGACATTCGATATTATTCTATGGGCCATATACAATTACAAGACCGACACTGAAAAGCAATACTGTGCATTAGCTCCCAATGGTTGTGCAAACATCCACGATGTAGAGTGTGCTTGACATATCCTACATTGCTGTTTAGATTTTGAGCGCGCTCATTGACGAGGAAAGGCATTTGCATAGCTACTGTCGGGAACACCCACTGGCGTGCTTCTTCTGGGCAACTTGGCGTTTTCACCACTGTGTGCAAACACAATTTTATTTTTGACCGGTATCGTTAAAGGTGTGAAAGCGGTAAAGACAAAAACGCCCAGCATTGTCGTGTAAACGGGGCCTAAGTAATGATGGGTCAGGTGAGCTTTTGATTGACCAAGGCCCACAAGAGCAGTTGGTTGACAAAGGGTTTGGCGTGATCAAAGGCTGGGGTGATGATTAAAATGAATGTTGAAAATGTCTACTACAAGACATTCAAAGGAAGTGTTGAAGTGGTGGTATATAGGTTGTTGAAGTGGTGGTATATAGGTTGCTGCTGTGTTTAACGCTATGTGTGTTCCTTCACAGGAACTCTGGTGGGAGGTCAAGATCGGCGTCAGATGGCCCACCTCCAGGAGTCCGTTGGAGAAACCAGCTCTCAGAGTGTAGTGGTAGCTGTGGACCGGTAAGTACAGTCTCTCTCGTCTCCAATAGAATGCACTGGTTGCTGCCGTCTTTTTTTCTGCTTTGGATCAATAATGCTTTATCCTTTTTCCTCCCAAAGGATCTTCACTGGGTCGACAAGGCTGGATGGAAATGCGGTTGGTATGTATAATTTAATGTGCATTCAAATAGATTAATGGTTATATACAGGAAGCCCACAGCAAGTAGTTAACATATAAACATATAAATAATGGATGAACGGGTCTCAATCATGGGCTTGTTCCTCTAGCCTTTGTGTTCTCTTCTGTGTGTATGTCCTTGTGTATGCACTAAGATTTCCGTTCTGCTCCTGCAGTTGACTTTGTGCGATGGCTGTGCGCCGTCTCCATGGACGAGCTGGCCTCCGCTCACCAGCCGCGCATGTTCAGCCTGCAGAAGATCGTGGAGATCTCCTACTACAACATGAACCGCATCAGGCTGCAGTGGTCCCGCATATGGCAGGTCATTGGGGACCACTTCAACAAGGTACTGCTGACTGCACTGCAACAACCAGTTCCAATCTCCCTGGATCAGGGCACGTATTCACAAACATTTTGAAGGCTAAATGTAGCTCCTAAGTGGCGGATTTCGGAGAAACTCCTACAATTAATGGGCGTGTCAGGGTCAGTGTTAACTTTAGGACTCTGACTAAGAGTGATTCACAAAGTATTTTAGCACTAAAATCAGCAGTCTGATAGCATTGAGAGGACTCCTAACTCACAAACACAACACAACAACACATTACATTTATAAAGCACTTTTCACAACACTCAAAGCACTTCACAGTGAAGTGGACCAAGTCATAAAAGAGAGGCTGTTTGTATTATTCCATGTCGCCACATATTGAAACGCACATGCAAAATCACTCACGAGATCTCAAATCACGAGGGAAAAAGTTGTGCAGCTTGTTAGGGACACCATAGTACCACCAGTCACAACCGAAACAAACATGTCATAGAGATCCATATCTAACGTGTTACTGATACCATGTAAATGCACAGTGTATTGCATTGCCATTTAATTTGGAGCCTTTCATCTTTATTTATTTATTTATTTAGTGTCTCTCATTATGCATGAAACTCGTGAAGGACATGTGTGTTCATCAGCATAGACTTGTCACCCATCAGCCAATCACAGAGGGCACTGCCAGCCCGCATGAAAAATGACCTCAACCATAGCAATTGAGCTCTTATCTTATCTCAGGAGATATGTCATTTTTTGTCATTTTGCCTTAATGAAAGATCTTTGCAACTTTGTCAGTAGCATTTAGGGCCTTTAAAACCTTAAGCTAAATTTAGGAGTACTCTAAGCGGTGAGATTAGATGCTTTGTAAATATGGGACCTGATGGAGATTTCTTCAAGGAAGCAACCATAACCTGCTTTGTGCTTATGTTTACCACCATCCCTCCGGGTGGCTTGTAGGTGTTTGTGATAACATTGTTTACAATAGTATAGCCTAGCATTGCCAGTAGACTGCATTTCAGGTTACCTGGTCTTGGTATACTGCCACAGAGTAATAGTCCATGAAGATACATTTTCTATCAACGCTTCATTCTTTAGCTACTGAGGTCCTGGTCTCACTGTTGGAGCCATGTGTTGTGTATTTATATACAGGGCTATCCTTATCCGATAACTATGAGGGGAAACCAGTCAGTATTGAAGTAACGTTATAATCCGTAACCTGACCTGTGTAACTTGCAACTGTGTAACAGGTTGGCTGTAATCCCAATGAGGACGTGGCCATCTTTGCTGTGGATTCCCTCAGGCAGCTCTCCATGAAGTTCCTCGAAAAAGGAGAACTTGCTAACTTCCGTTTCCAAAAGGATTTCCTCCGGCCATTCGAACACATCATGAAGAAGAACAGGTACATTGGTAGAGAAATTGCACAAACACGTTCATTGTGCACTAACAAGTGACGGAAAAAAATGAGAAAACAATGGAAGAGTAAGAATGATGGAAGAATTTGATGGAAACACTCACAAAGGTTCATTTAGAACTCCTAGATGGAGAGAACATATAGTGGAGGTTCCCTGCGAATGTGATGAGGAAATGATTAAGGTTTTTTGGCAGACTTTTTTATCCAAAGCGACTTACAACATGTAATAACATTAGATTTGACCGTGGCATTAAAAGTTCCAGGATGAAGTGGACCCTTGTCTGAGCTGGCCGTGACTCTGTGCCCTGTTGACTCTGTGCCCTTCTCTCTCAGGTCTCCCACTATAAGAGACATGGTGATCCGCTGCGTGGCACAGATGGTGAACTCTCAGGCCGCCAACATCCGATCTGGCTGGAAGAACATCTTCTCCGTGTTCCATCAGGCTGCCTCCGACCACGACGAAACCATCGTGGAGCTCGCCTTCCAGACCACCGGACACATCGTCAGTAAGTAATCCCCTTGGAGATATAAAGCCCTGACCGTTCAGTGTGGTTCATGCATATAGAAATGCACATGAAGAAGGTTGCCAGTTTTATTGGCCAGGATTGCGTAAACAAACAAGGAATTTGACTCTCAAAGTACAACACTCAAACAAAACATAAACATAATAAAAACAGCAGTAAGAATAGAATGAAGGGCAGTAGAATAAGGCTATGTACAGTATAAGAATAAATACAATATGTTCATTTGCAAATAAATAGACACAGAATCTAGAAACTAAAATGGAGCAAGTGAGGCATTGCATAATTGAAATCTAACAGAAGCTAATTTAATATTGACGCATAATGTAACGTTGGTGGGTCAACTCCATATGCCACATGATCGCTCTAGCTCATGCACAAGACACGTTTCTTTTTGAATTACTTGGCACTCCGCCTGGCATTTAAATTACGGCCCATTATTTGATTGATTCTCATTTGTAATGTATATTTCATATTTGATTTGCAAATCTTGCCTTGACAATTAAGTGGTGGGAAATGTTGTTGTCATCACCGTTTTCTCTCACTCTCTTTCACACTCTCTCTTTCTCACGCTCTCTTTTGTGATGTTCTTCCTCTTTTCTCAGCAAACACCTTCCAGCAGCACTTTGCTGCGGCCATCGACTCTTTCCAGGATGCGGTGAAGTGTCTGTCGGAGTTTGTGTGCAACGCGGCATTTCCGGACACCAGCATGGAGGCCATTCGCCTCATCCGCCACTGCGCCAAATACGTGTCAGACCGACCACAGGTCAGCACTGCAGCAGTACCACTGTGAAACGTTGACCCTTGGTTGTCTAGATTAGTCTATAAGGGAGCGTTCAGTAGATTTGGCCAAGGGCTAAATAGTAGATTGGATACTGCTCATCCATAGCCTGGCTAACGCCTCCCACTTCTCAAATGAGACGTGGTCTGGCAACCAGACGTTAATTTTCTCGTATTTGAAAAAATGCCCAGATCCGTTCATTGGGCGCCACGGATGTCTATCAAATGCGCATAGCTCACCCAACTCGTTCGTATGCAACGCTAAGGGCTGCCGTAAATCCTTTGGCGTCGAATGTAGACGCAAGAGGGCAACGGAAACTTCTCGGATGTTCTGTGATTGGTTCGCCAACATCAGGCGAACATTTGGGCGTTAGTTTCCAGACTGGCTTAGCAGCGGGATTGAAATCACCGCGCAAGGCAGTATGGGAAAACCCAGGCTAGCTCATCCATAGATGAATGATACTTATTTGACAAATAAGTTTTCAAATGAAGGGCTCCTTCATGTACATCATGCATGTTAGCTGAATATATCTTAAGGACATCAAAACATGGTTACACCGTTTATACTTTCATCATTTAATTGTGACGTAAAATTCTCACTCTTTTTGGACTGTACACACTGAAATGGCTATCAAATCGAGAACACAAGTACACAAATGAACAGTGCAAACCTTTGCCTGTGAACATTTGACAGGCTCTGAGGGAGTACACCAGCGATGACATGAACGTTGCCCCCGGTGACCGGGTGTGGGTGCGGGGCTGGTTTCCCATCCTGTTTGAGCTCTCCTGCATCATCAACCGCTGCAAACTGGATGTGCGGACGAGGTGAGAAAATCCGGCACACGTCTGCAGCCTCATGGCATTCATGAAGGCAGTTTGGCCCTCATATCACTGAGTTGTGTGTCTGTGTTTGTATGAATAGTATGACCCACAATGCAAATACAAATTCTCTCTGTATGTTTGGCATGCATGTCTTAAATATGAAACTTATGGCAAAAATGTGAATGATAAATATGGAATGTTTGAATGTGTGTGTTGCAGGGGTCTGACGGTTATGTTTGAGATAATGAAAAGCTACGGTATCACCTTTGAGAAGCACTGGTGGCACGATCTCTTCCGCATCATCTTCCGTATCTTTGACAATATGAAGCTTCCGGAACAACAAACTGAGGTGAGACTAGCAGTCAGATAGAAACAGGGAGAATAGTGTGAAGTGAGAAGTGAGAGCAATTTGTTCACTTCAGAAGTGCCACTCTTTCTGGATCATAGGGTTGCTATGGTGTCTCTAAAGCAGCCAAATGTTATTATTCTGAATTTTGCTTCAACTTACTATTGCTTTTCATCCCTTTCTGTAATTGTAGAAGACTGAGTGGATGACCACTACCTGCAACCATGCCCTGTACGCCATCTGTGACGTGTTCACACAGTTCTACGAGCCGCTCAGTGAGATTTTGCTCGAGGATCTCTTCACGCAGCTACAGTGGTGTGTCAAGCAAGGTGGGCCACAAGCATCACTTATCGCACTATATCCCCTGAGACATCATCTTGCACGACTTCACTTTGCAGGGTAGTGGTTCAGAGCTCATCAGGATGTTTCACAATTAGTTTCCAACATTTTTTTGAGAACATCTGGGACTATTCACAAAGAAGCTTAAGGCTAAAAGTTGCTCTTAACTCCAAAACTACAACATAATGGCCGTGTCAGTTTTAACTGTAATACTTTAAATGTTTTTTACCAAAGTCTGAGACAGGTTAAAAGTGGTTGAGAAGACCTTTTCACAAACAATCACAGCTGTTTGTAGCATTCCACATCGCAATGTTTTCGAAATGCACGGAAATGCATGGCTTGTGCCTTTTCATCATCTGAGGGATTTCGTATAGGTTGCATGATTACTGAACTGTTGTTTGCAGAGTAAAACTATTGAACATTTTGCCCCTTCAGATAATGAACAGCTGGCTCGGTCAGGGACTAACTGCCTGGAGAACCTGGTGATCCTGAATGGGGAGAAGTTTAGTCCGGAGGTGTGGAACACCACCTGTACCTGCATGCTGGAGATCTTCCAGACCACCTGCCCCCATGCGTAAGACATTACCATTACTTACACGCAGGTCTGTGTAACCTCTGTTGTGTGTACTGGTCAGTCCCACATTGGCAGGCATGCTAGCAAGGAACCTAAATCAAAGTCCTTTAGGCAAGTCCCTCCACTCGGCGGCCATATTGCAATGTACTTTGGGCATTTATGGGGCATCTGTTTTGCTCAGAATGCCACGACACCAACCTCCAGCAACGAGATCACAACACATGACCTGGATGGTGTATTCACATGTGGACTTTTGGCCACTGAAGGGGTGGGATATGTGTAGACAACTGCCATATTGGCATTGCAAACTAACCCCATGCATTTCTATAGGAGATTTTTTTGACTGCTGTGTCTCCTCATTAGAATAAGGTGACCAGATTTCTGAGACAAACTGACATTTTCAGTTCAGAAGCGTAAAAACCTCTAAAACATGTAATGTTTTTATCTTAAAACAGGGACACCGCCCTTACCACTCATGAAGCAGTTTATCTTACTCTAGTTCTCCTAAATTGCAAGGGAAATTATCAACAAAGCTCTTTCTTCTCTGAAAGTAGCTGAGATCAAGAGCATTCGTAACTTTGAAAATCAGCTGTACAAGATTTGTTTTTTTTCACAAGATTTTGGGAACATTTTTAAAAGACTAGTCTTTTGAGTAGGCCTAACGCTCGAGTGGGGGACATTAGTATTAGACTACAGTTTTTCAAGATTCTTTCCCAAATCTTGTCAAAAGTTCTCAGAAAATATATGGTTTGGAGGGTTGAATCAGTTTTCCCATCATAGTTCACCTTGCAAAACTCATTTGTAATACTCTCGAATGTTCCCATAGCCAATGATGCATGGGCACAGACAGATACTAGAGCATACATACACATACAGTATAGGTTAAAGGTGACCTATGCAAGTTTTTTAGCTTAATGATTGAATTGCCTTAAATGATCAGCTTCGTAGTCATTGGAATGGTTATTTCGGAGTGATTGATGGCTGTCTCGCTTCCCCCTAGCGCCTGTGAGCGGAAAAAAACACATTTGCAAGTTTGTGCCTCCAGCCTTGCGATCATGCTCATGAAAAGGCGGACTGACCGATTGAGGAGAGTTATGTGTAAAATATACACGCTAAAGCTGTAGGGGAAGCTCTGCATAGAATCCTGCAAGCGAGCGAAAACGAAAAGCGAAAGCGAAAACAACGAAGAAATCACCAACCTGCATAGTTCCTCTTTAAACGTTAAATGATATATAGATGATAAACAATAACACTTACATGAACTCCTTTGGTTCACCTATATGAATGAATGAATGAATGAATAGATGGATTGAGGGAGCCCGTACTGTAACTGTCTCTTGTAAAGGGTAAAGATTCTACCGCCCTGCTATTCAATTAATCAAAATACCAGAAATATGGGCATAATAACTTCTTTGAGCTTTGAGCTGAGCGCTTGTGTGTAGGGTGCGCAACTACACGTTTGGTCTGTTTTTACTTTCTTTCTTTTTTTTTATTCCAATTTCATGTCTGTCAGTCACAGAGAAAACTTGGGACATTTCCAGGGACGGGTCACGGAAACCGGGGACTGTCCCTGGAAACCGGGGACGGCTGGTCACCCTACATTAGAAAGTACCTAAATCCCATGACCATGGACTGTCAGTCACTAGCATGTCTCTGAAAGTTTTGGAGAGTGAGGTTTCTGCTGACTGACTATCCTTAGAAAAGAGTGAATTTTTGCAAGGGTTTTTTTTGACAGAGGGTTTTTTTCTGACAAAGGGCATGTTTAAACAGCATCAACTGACAGTTATGTTCGGTTTAATTTATGAGTGTTTGAAACGGCTTTCCCCTCCAGCTTGTTGACATGGAGACCTGCGGGCCAGGAAGAGGAGGTGGGAGAGGGGAAACACATGGTGAGAGAACAACATTTTAAGCAGACATTACACACACACACACACACACACACACACACGCCCAGTCATACCCAAATTGACATTATTACCCCCTACAGGCTGTTATTCCTTGATGTCTGGGTTTGATGACTCTTTATGATTGTGTGTGTGTGTGTGTGTGTGTGTGTGTGTGTGTGTGTGTGTGTGTGTGTGTGTGTGTGTGTGTGTGTGTGTGTGTGTGTGTGTGTGTGTGTGTGTGTGTGTGTGTGTGTGTGTGTGTGTGTGTGTGTGTGTGTGTGTGTGTGTGTGTGCGTGCACAGGATGTGGACGTAGACACCCTGTCCCAGTGCAGCTTTGAAAGGACACTCTCCGACCGTGGAATGAGTCAGATGTCCACCGCCAGTGATGAGACCTGGAAGGGCAAGTCTCACACCAGTAAGCCATCAACCACTCCCTCACTCTCCTGAGTCCCTGAGACCACGCTCTGCTGCTGTCCATAAACGTGGAGAAGTTTGATAATATCTCCCAATAATCATTCAGTCAGCAATGTTTAAGAACATCTTCCATTCCGTGCTTTTCTTTTACATCGGTCTTCCCATATGTTAGTTTGGTCTTGTGACATGTCATGACCTCTATATCATCTCTATCATCATCTGTGTTTTCCCTCTGTGAATCCTGCAGGGGTGTCCGACCAGAAGCTCTTTGCTGGTCTCCTCATCAAGTGTGTGGTGCAGCTGGAGTTGATTCAGACCATCGACAACATCGTCTTCTACCCAACCACTAGCAAGAAAGAGGATGCTGAGAACATGGCGGCGGCACAGGTTGGTGCCAAGCCAGGGTCTTTTACCTGAGCGTATTCAGTACATCTCTCATTATACTTACTTAAAACTTAGGAATTTAGAGACAGTCAATTGTAAATTGTGCTATACTCATTACTGATCCAAAAAGATGGATTGCATTACATGATTCATTTTGTTTTGCTTCCTTTTATTTCATTATTGTCTTCTTTTTTTTCTTTGCTTTACTCAAGTTAGTCCCATAGAGATGCGGCCACTTCATTGTTGCTTAGCATCACTCTAGTCTTTTAATACAAACAACATTGAGCATTGCTCTTATTTTTAGTATCCGAGTATGTTGTTCCATACCAAATCAAATCAAGTAGATGTAGCAGTGGGACAAAACAGAACAAAGTCACTGCTTTGGGTATAGTGAAGTCGATGGTGTAAACTCATGGCTGATGCCATCTCCTACCCAAACAGAGGGATGTGCTTGAGGAGTCCGAAGAGCTGTTGGCGGAGGCAGATCAGGGCATGTACAAGCACATGGCCTCACAGCATCTGTTCAAACTCCTCGACTGCCTGCTGGAGTCGCACACCTTCGCCCGAGACTTCAACTCCAACAACGAGCAGAGGACGGCACTCTGGAGGGCAGGTATGTCAGATCCAAATGTATTTACGTTTCATTCACCATTCACCAAAATTCATTATTCCATTATTACCTTTACCATTGTCCACCCTCATCCATAATGAACCCTTAGTTGTGGGGGTGTTTGCACCTTGGTCTATGAGAGGTTCTTCGTTTAACTGCTACAGTATGCTAGTAGGCTAACTTGTTTGCTTAACTTAGCAGTAGAGCCAAAGAAAGCTGAGCTTCACGATTCTCAGAGCTTTTTTTATTATTATTATTATTATTACAATATCTAATGATTTAACGGTTTAGTCTTACAGGATTTAAGGGCGATTACAATCTCTAATGATTTAACGTTTACTCTTACAGGATTTAAGGGCAAGTCGAAGCCCAACCTGCTGAAGCAGGAGACCAGCAGTCTGGCCTGCTGCCTACGGATCCTCTTCCGTATGTACTCCGACCAGAAGCTAAAAGATTCCTGGCCAGACATCCAGACCCGCTTATTGCTGTGAGTTCAATTTTTTTTATAACTTCACTTTTTATGGCCAAAGAAGAAGGAAGGAAATCACATAATGAGGCGTTAAAGGCAGGCTTTTGACCTGAATGTGCTTTATCAAATGTGCTGAAAAAGGACTAGCTACAGGCCTGATATTTGAAAGCTCATGAAATATATTTAATGGCCCTATTTTGCATGTTAATGGCCATGTGTCAGGAATCACTGTTGTTTTGATATGATACGCCATGGTTTAGCTGAGTAAAGTGTGTGTACAGTGAGGAGCACAAGTATTTGATACCATGCTAAAGTTGCCTAAAAAGAGGAATAGAAAATCATCATTTGACAATTGATCTTAATGTCTTAATTCAAAAAATGAGTAAAAATAAAACCGCTAAGTACACCAATTTGCTTTGTGATTGAAGAATGTGTCGTAAATAAATAAATGTTCTTCCTAAATGCTAGGGGGAAGGAAGTATTTGAACCCCTATGTAACCCTATGGGAATTTTAACACATAGGGTTAACATAGGGGCAGGCAGATTTACATTTTTTAAGGCCAGCTATTTCATGGATCCAGGATATTATGCACCCTGATAAAGTTCTCTTGGCCTTTGGAATTAAAATAGCCCCACATCATCACATACCCTTCACCATAGTTAGAGATTGGCATGGTGCTTTTTCCAGTAGGCCTATTAGCCTGTTTGATGCTCATTGAGCTCAATGCAAATCAAACAGGCTAATAGGCCAACTGGGAGAAGCACCATGCCAATCTTTAGCTATGTTGAACGGTATGTGATGTTGTGGGGCTATTTTAATTCCAAAGGCCAAGGGAACTTTATCAGGATGCATAATATCCTGGATCCATGAAATAGCTGGCCTTTAAAAATAAAAATGTGCCTGCCCCTATGTTAACCCTATGTATAGGGTTACATAGGGGTTCAAATACTTCCTTCCCTTAGCATTTAAGGAAAACATTTATTTATTTACGATACATTCTTCAATCACAAAGAAAATTGGTGTCCTTGGCGGTTTGATTTTTACTCATTTTTTTTAATTAAGGCATTAGGATCAATTGTCAAATGATGATTTTATATTCCTGTTTTAGCATGGTATCAAATACTTGTGCTCCACACTGTATGTGTGTGTGTTTGTAGTGTCGGCAGTGAAGCCCTAGGCTACTTCATTAGCCTGACCTCAGAGAGTCACAGAGAGGCCTGGACCAGCTTGCTGCTTCTGATGCTCACTAGGACACTCCGACTACCTGACGATAAGGTGAGAAAACACACACCTAAATCCATACGTGCATGTACATTTTTGGTGATTATCCATTTCTGTTGTTTTACATTATGACACTGGTGATCACATCATTCTTATAATGCAGTGCAGATAAAATACAAAGACAAAACAGATCAAATAATAGTGAGTATAACGTTACCATGCTCCCATTTTCCCCCAAAATTATTGTTAACTCACCACTCACGTCAGTTTACAAAGGAATCCTACCCCCACGTTTGCATACGTGCCATTACACACAGGGAAATGGTGGTTGGCCTTGTGAAGTATACGCTCCGCTGAGGAGAACCCCTCATTTAACTTGCTTCCTCGTCGTACTCGTGTTTAGTCTTCAAACAGGATGTAGGCGGCTGATAAATCAACGATTTGAGCGCTGACCTTTTCTATTTGAAAGAGAATCCCAGCCTTACGCAGGCAGAAAGGTGACCGCCTCGGGCTCTTTTGAGCTACGTCCTCCTAGGTAGGCCTTGTTCATTGTCCTCGGTCTAGCCAGAGGAAAGCCCTGCTTCAGTTTTTTTGCATTTAATTGCAGGAAGAAATCCCTGCAAGTGATGTCATAGTGCAACCGCAAAGACAAAATAAACTCCATAGCCTGCTTCCGGAGATCCTTACAGCACGGGTGTCTGTGTGTGTTGTAAAACACATATGCAAATACGTGTTTTTACAAATTTGCCCATCAGTGAAATTTGAAAACATCTATTCATCATCTGCCGATGTTTATCAGTGCTTAGGGACTGTGTCGGGCCCTTGCTCTAGATCTTGCTGTTGAAACTTAGTAGCTTACTAACTAGACTTAACTTGAAACTAGAATTGGTTTTAGTAGTTCCAGTGAGTTCTGCTTTTCCTCGCTTCATAAGGAGATTCAGCAAAGTGTTGATTGCTCCCAAAAGGCCAGATATAAGGCCTCCAGTAGTAGTTATTTGTTGGGCAAATGTGAGGGTAAAATGTAAAGCACTTTAAATGTCAAAAGTTTTTCTGTTTTTTTGTTTTGTTTTGTTTTACTCTTACTCTTAAGTCTTAGACCACTGGGTGGTGGCTGTGTCGTTGAGAATGCCCTCTTACATTATCCCTAACAGATGATTAACTCCAAATCTCTTCTCTCCTCCATCAGTTCAAACCGCACGCGTCCTGTTACTACCCCCACCTGTGTGAGATGATGCAGTTTGATCTGATTCCCGAGCTACGTGCCGTGCTGCGCCGCTTCTTCCTCCGCATCGGCTCCGTCTTCCACATCGCCGCCCCAGAGGCCTGCTCCACCACCCTGCAGCCTGCACCCTGAGCCCAGCACCGCAGGAGGCTGGGTCAGAAGGACCCAGATGGAAACTCTCAGATGGGGCAGTGGTGGGGACCCAGGGTTGAATTTCCAAGGGTGTGCGCGTGTGTGTGCATGCGTGTGCCTGTGCGCGTTTTGTGTGTGTGCGCGCGCCTGTGTGTGTGTGTCAGTGAGTGTGTGTCAGTGAGTGTGTGTCATTGAGTGTGTGTCATTGAGTGTGTGTCAGTGTGTGTGTGTCAGTGTGTGTGTGTCAGTGTGTGTGTGTCAGTGAGTGTGTGTCAGTGAGTGTGAAAGAGAAAGAAAGGGACATAGCAAGCACAACCCCTGCCCTCTCCCAGGTTTGAGTAAAAAGACTATGCATGGGTCCTGGGAAGAGATTGTTGACTCCGGGCTTTTGGAGGTTTTTTTTTTTTTCCTTCTTCTTTCGGGGGGAAAGTGGAGGCTACTCTAAAAGCCGTCATTGGCATCCGGGCCCTCTGACCCTCTAATGTTGTGGGAGAGGAGAGGAGAGGAGCACTGTGACACTGCGACACTGCAGAGCTCTGCTCTCTACTCTTTGTTGGCTGTGCACATAATCCTGTGTCGAGATGTTCCTGAAAGACAGAGAAATGTTATAACAATAATAATTTATTACAGTCATGTATCCTGGGTTTTTTGTTTGTTTGTTGTTTTTTCTGTTTGTTCTTTTGTTTGTTTATGTGTATATATTTTCCGTCAATGATTGTTTCTATGCTTTTAAGACTGAGCAAACAAGGAAATCAAATAGTGGTGGGAAAAGCAACTACAAAATACCATATCATCTTGTTGGTTTGTTAAACAAGCTGTGTGCCTGGAATTGATATCAACAAATGTTAGAACAAAATGGCTCCCTTTGGGCTGATCAATATGAAATGGTTTAATAGATGGTCTTCATCATCACTGACTGTATAATTCTCTTGTTTAGTATCCAGAGGAGGCTTAGAATTACCCCACCCCCTGAATCAGTAAACATCTACATTTGTCAGACAAAGTAAGGAAGCTATGACTGCTAAACATCTTCTTAACTCTCACTAGTCAGACAAATTCTCTCTCTCTCACACACACACACACACACACACACACACACACACACACACACACACACACACACACACACAGCTGGTGAGAGCTGACACATTTGCAGACTTCAAATCCTCATGATTTCTTATTTCTTCAATTTATTTTTATTTTATTTTTATTTCATGTTTTAATTCTGCTCTTTACATTCCTCCTCTCCTTGATTTCAACATTATAGACATACGAGGATGTTTTAAACCATTATGGCATTTCTAAAGTTGCCTCAGAATGGAATTAATTTCAGAGAGTGAAGTTCACTTTGATTGAATTATCAGGTCATGGCACCTATGAAGACTTTTGTACTTTACAAATTGTTTCTATTTATGCCTTTTGTTATTCCTCCTATGATGATTGTGCTGCAATGGCTGAATGAAAAGGAATGCCAACAAACTCGCCTGTTGTTATGCCCAATGGTGAACAAGAAGGACTATAAAGTGCTTGTTCACTGTATGCAGTAAATATCAATTACAAGTGAAACCTGAAACCATCAGTATTGAGCCTTCATGTTATCCTGTACAATGTAAGCCCCTGATGTGTTTTTTTTTAAGAGGATGTATTTAATTCTTTGAAGTGCATTTAAATATTTTCTGAGAAGCATTCCTTCCCTTAAAAAGTATGGATGTCTACTTTTCCTTCCCTGGTCAAGGGGAATATAAATATATATATAAATATATATATAGTATATGAAGAAATACAAACTGTAAAGTTTTCATGTAATATAGAAAAAAAATAAATGCGATACTATACATATTGTGACGTAATCTTCCAAGCATTTGGTGAAGTAACCAATAAAGTTTCAACTCTGATCCAACTGTGCTGACGATTAGCCTGATCTGTCAAAAGGGTTACATTAATTTGTTGTGAAATGCATTTTGCTGTTTGCCTTGATGAACCAGAATCTTACTGTTAAATAGACTTAACGAATCGGCATTGACTTTTATAAGCCCGTTTACCAATGTGTTAAGCTCATCAAAGACAATCTTTGAAAGAGCTATCGTTATGGTATTTAGCATACATTTTTGTTTTCAAGGATACAGTATAAGGAATTTTGGGCACATTTTATAAAAAATAATCTCGTCAATAATTGTCAGAATTCTTTCTTACATCGTCTACAGTTGATAATGTCACGATGAAGAGATGGTATTCATTTGTTTGAAATACTCAAGACACCGAGATGAGAACCACAGCGTGGCGCTGCCATGTAATAAACGCATGGAATGTACGCCAAGCAATATCAGGGTAACAAAGGTTACCATAGAGCGTCCAAATTCTTTGTTTTGGGGATTCTTTACTTGTGTAGTGATGGCTAACTAACTGCCACGTTAGCTTAAATTGTGGTCTCACACAGATAACAGCAAAGGCTTTTAAAGATGGCACTTTTTCGTACACCTTTACTGTGGAACGGGGTAGCAGACCGGTAAGTCTAATTTACGTTGAATATTGTGTCAGTCAATCTTTGCCTAATTTTTGAGCGCTATTCATACTAGCAAATAGTCAGTGGAAACCAGAGAGAAAGCTAGCCAGTGTTAGCTTATATTATCTGGCGAAAGTGTGTGCAAGAGACCGGGAAATATATGTTATACGGTGGCCGGAAAACGCAAATGGCGCGTTACGTGAATTAACCTGTAGAAAATATTATTATAAATTGATAACTATCCAACAGCAGTGTTAAGACTGCCTGCAAGGTTTATGTGTGCCTCGCTAACGTTAGCGTCTTCTGTTGGTTGTAGTAAGCGTCATTCACACTGAGCTGAGGGCGGAACATCCGTATGCCTGTCTGGATAACCAATGCTGTAGAACTGGGTTTACGTTACTGTATTCGTTTGCCTTGCCACTGCTGCACTAGAAATGTCGGATTTTATCTCATCCCGACTGGAAACAGGGACACCGAAAGACAAATCATGTTGCAAATCAGGGATTTCCTCCCCGGAACATACTGAGTAAGTGAAGCCAAGTTAGCTTGTGGTCTAGACGATGGAAATGACTATTTTAACGGTTATTGTATGATTTTATTTAGTTTTAGGACCACAATTATTACGAAATGGCAAGCTGCGGTAAGGCCATTTCAGTGATCCGGGCCAGCTAATGGGAGAAACTGACGTAGATGGCTAGGATTGCACAGGAAATGTACTCTTGGATAACACGGATTGACGAGAACTAACGATATATGGTTAGCTATGTGGTTTCCTTATAAGCGAGTCGTATATAAACAATGACTTCAAGTGCTATCGAGTTTTAAGCACATTTTTTGGTTTTAAGTTTTTGAAACTTTAATGTTAGTCTCTTTAGTGGGTATTTACGTTCAGAAACAGCTAGCCTTAACGTTACGTGAATTAACGTTAGCTACGTGTCAGAGGGGAAGCAGGGTGGCTTTCTTTATATGTCACTTTTTGATGAAGAGAATGTGCTTAATCTTCTGTGAAGGGATTGGAAAATTGCAATGGGTTGAAAATACTTCCAACATTTATTCAGGTGGCTATATACGCTGCAGCTGGCTATAGCAATAGCTGGGCTTATCAGGATGTACGTTAATAGTTGAGATGTTCGTGATATGATGTTGGGTTCAGTTCTGTGACCGCCGTTTCTATTTATTTGTTGTATGTGGCACTCCAAGTCGTACATCGGTAAGTAGAAGTCTATTATAACATTATGTTAGAATGGATCCAAGACATGACAGCTCGGTTTGCCTGGAAAAAAACTCAACTAGGCGTCTGTTTTACATGAAAGGGATGGACACTTCTTGTTACGTAATGGTTGTAGGCTGGGCTCTAAGCCAGCGACGTTTATTATTGGCCTATCCTATCGGAGAGAGGGGAGGTAGGGCCGGAGGAGGTTCCTGGAACCTCTGGTATATACTCACACTTCAATATGTACGCAGATAGTTCACTGGTAATAAGCAAAATACCAACGACTCTGTCCACTGACATCAAGAGCGGGCAGAGAATGAAATATCGCCTAGAGTTTTAATTTGGTAAGAAGATTTAACGTTAACGACATTTCGTATGTTATTTTCTTAGGCAGGCGGTCAGTTAGGGGTGTTGACATGCCCACCTCGTGGTCTAACTAAGTTGTAATATGTAGTACACCCTCTTCGAGCAAAGCTTTTTTGTTAACTTTACTACCTGATTGATCCGTAATCAATTCGTCACACTGCTATTCTAAGAAGTTATTGATGTCTATCTTAACTTCAGGCATAATGTGAACAGTAATTACACACTAATCATGATGTTATTACAAGAACGATATGAACATGTTGGCTGGACTTAATGTAGAGGTATGAAAGGCACTGGCCCCTATGTCGCACGTTGTGTTCATGGAGCCATGCGTTGGTCCAATGTAAACAACTGTAACATCTCCAAATAGTGCCCGATTCCGATCCCAATATGGCTTGCTTAACAACTGTATGGAGCACAGCATTAGTATTTCGTTGTTATTTTATGAAGTGAAGATTGTATTTGAAATGTTAAAAATCGTTTTGCCCTATGCTTGCTAGCCAACGTAGCCTTTCTCCGATACGTGAAGACGTGGATCATATGCAAATGCTGCAGTGAGTACCTAGTCACGTCGTAAATTATTTATTTTTCATGTCAAACACCGCCCCTCTGATAACCATCGATAACAACCTATGGCAAATGTCATAATCACCATAAAGAAGGTTAGGGATGCACGCTGACGCTTTTGTGGGCGAGGTGCGCGAGTGGGCTTGACCACACGGTTCTCACGTGTTTGTCAGCGCTTTAATTTCTATGCACGGCCAGTCAGTGCCCTAATCTACCTCCCGCCACGCGATGTAGACCCATGTGCGTTTTGAAAGAGTCTCAGCGAGTCGATGTTTTCGCGGACGAAGAATGGAATGTTGCTGGATTATAAACATGTAAACAGCTCAATCTTCTGTATGTTGTGTATTTATACATCCACGTGAAACCAAGAAACTAAGTTAGTTCTGCTGTGATTGTGTTGAATATGTGTGTCTCTAATTGCCCTCTTGGGGAAAATACACTGAATGATCTGTGTCTTTAATACTCTGTATCACTAGATTGTCCATGATGCAGTCGAGATCAGATATGGCCATCAGAATTCTATCCACGCAGTCCCTGCGAACACCCTAGCTGTTTAAAATTCACTCGTGTCAAGGTCAATGGAGACTGGACTTCTTTCTTGTGTTTTTGCTGGGAGAGAAATATAGTCCTTGTGTGTAGGGGCAGCAGGTGATGGCGCTACCATATGCTCCTTAGCTCCAGCGCCCGCCCAGACTCCCCCCCCCTTCAAGGCGGAGACTCCAAAGACTTCTGTTTCGCAGCACCCCTCCACCCCACCTCTGTCAGATTTATATCTTCCCTTACCTAGCCCACTGGGTGTAGCCTGCTAGGAAAGGAATTAAAGGATAGCCAATGTCCAACTGAGGTCTTAACGTCTTTCTGTCTCCTGCTCAGGTTATAAACCAGTGCTGCAGCCCTGGTTGTGTTTGCTTCATTTGGGGCAACAAAGAGAAGACGCCAATGAGGATCGTCGACAGTCCCCCTTGTTTTTGCTCCTTGATGCCAGCGCAAACAGCTTGGGACGCCTGAAGCCACAGACAGGTGGAGAAAGCTCAGAGGGTTGGACAACGGGCAGCCGCTGTGGAGGTTGTTAACCCATTTAAAGTTGTAATAAGTCCATTTGAAGAGGCAACTATGACTGCGTCTTACAGCAACAGAGACCTGGTGGTGTATTATATACAGTACAAATTGTCCCAGAGGAACTATCCCATTAGCTGCATCGGTCTCACAGACGGCACGGGTCGGACTGAGGGGGGGCAGATGGATGGGGAGAGCGAGCCAGGGATGGAGGCGGCAGCGGTTACCACGACAACAACGACCCCTCTGCCCAACGGCTCTGCCAACGGAACGAGCGCACAGGGGGGCACGCCCACACCCCCACGGTCACCGACAGCCTCCTCGGCCAGTCCGGACGCCGTCAAAGAGGCTCTGAGGGACTCGGCAAACGAGTTCGAGCTGCGCTACTCGCGGGCGTTCAGCGACCTCTCCTCGCAACTGCATATCACGCCAGCCACCGCCTACCAGAGCTTCGAGAGCGTCATGGACGAGGTGTTCCGGGACGGCGTCAACTGGGGCCGCGTAGTGGGCCTGTTTGCCTTCGGTGGAGCGCTGTGCGTGGAATGCGTGGAGAAGGAGATGAGCTCTCTGGTGGGACGCATCGCCGACTGGATGACCGTCTACCTGGACGAGCACATCCAGCCCTGGATCCAGAGCCAAGGCGGATGGGTAAGTGTCCTTGCCCACTGTCTGATGCCTAACTCCCTTTTCTGTCTGTTACAGCTTTGCAGTGAGGTCAGAGGATTTCTGTCAGTTCTGTTCAAAGATGTGTCCATGGGGCTGAAATTGGGATAGAGAGACTTTAGACTTGAGTCAGACTTGAAAAGACACCACGGCAGCTGGTGTCGGGACCAGATTTGGGGTCATGTTGACGTCAGCCCATCTTTCCTCATCTATGTCCAGTAGGACATTACGTTTGTACCCAGGGTTATTTTGGCTTGACTCAGTGACTCAATCAGTCAATTCTGTGGATGATTGATTGGGTGATTGATTTTTGCATGCCTTTTAGTTAGGGTGTAATTAAATCTTATGCTGTTGATTTAACTCTCTGATTATTTAGATACTTTGGGGTTGAGTTGGCAAGCATCAGTAGGGGTGAAAGGTCACTTAGATAAAATGAGAATTATACCAAAACAAAGACAAGTGGGACATTGATCAGCCTCATCGAGTGTTGTCACTGTAACAGCTGGATTAGTGTAATGAGCTGCTCGATGTGTGTGTGTGTGTGTGTGTGTTCGTGATCAGATTGTCCCGATCTCTTTGTCTCTTTGTTTTCAATGTGACTGTTGTTTTCTTCTCTTTTTTCCCTCCCTTCTTTTTCTTTCCATTTTGTTTTGCTTTTTTCCCTTCTGGTCAGCTGGCCTGTAGATGAAAGCTATGCTCTCTCTGTAGGGTCATGTGATAGAGGCTTTGTCCACTTTGTGTCAGTACTACTGTTCTTTTGTAGGGTAGCTAGAAGGGATGGAGGAGGGCTGTTATGGAGGTGCACTCCATCGGGTCAGCTGTTTCCCTTTGTGGTGGGGCAGCTGGGTGAGTGGGTGAATGTGTCTCAGTTGTGGCGTGTAGGTAGGTTTGGAATGGTGTGCAGTAGGCAGTATATGTCAGAGTCAGCATCTTATTGGAAAGGTCATATCGACACTGAGAGGTGATTGGGTGGGATGTTGGCTGCTGTCTATTTGGATAGTTAAGCTTACTGCCACTGTTTGTGGAGCTGAAATGGATTTTTTTAGAGGGAGAGAGGCTTGAATACAAAGTGTTTTGTAAGCACACCAGGCTCTTGTTTGTTTGCGCTGGTGGTGCTCTTCCCTCGCAACCTGATGTCATTAGAATGTGACTTCTTTTTTTATCTGTAGCACAGTGATGTGCAAGGCTGACGCATCACTCCCATCACTGTCTATTTATACAAAGAATTAAGTTTTCACACATATGCACAAACCTTCTCATTACTGTATGTCATATCATCAAAATAAAGGTCAGTCACATTTGTACCTCTGGAGTCATTGATACTAAAGAGCGCTTCCTCCTTGGGGAGTTAATGGTCTGTAGTTTGGAAGGTGTGTGTGTTGTGTTGATGCTGGACATGTTGTGAGTTGAAATGTCTGAATGAGCTGAGTGCAGTGCAGCAGCCATGAATGGCGTGTTACCCTGTCTTGACCACTGCAATTTCAGTTCCCCTTGTGGGTTTCACAGGGGGGGAAAAGGCGAAGTATGGATTGTGTGTGAGTGTTGTGTGTCGCTGATGTCATTTCCTTCTGTGTGTGTACTTTACAGAGAGAGAGAGAGAGAGAGAGATCTGTGGTCTTTTGGTGTGTCAGTTTTCAAGACAAAAGCTTTTCAGATCATTGTATGCCTCTTCAGCTGGTACGTTAATCAGGTCTTTACCTAGGTTATCTGCCTTTGTCACACACACACACACACACACACACATACACACACATACACACACACACACACATACCTTCCATTGTGTAGCTAATGATTTAGGATCAGTGTGATATGGGTCAGTCAAACATCCCTTTCCATGATGTGGTGTGGCGGCGAGCAAAAGTCCCGCAGCTGCCACATCGCCCACTCTGCCCTGTGCGCTCGCTCTTATCTCCAG
>NC_085000.1:8336105-8396105 GCF_963854185.1 Sardina pilchardus | reverse complement strand
TCTCAGAAGATTCTCCTTGACTCTCAGAAAGCTGTGGTAATAAGGGGAAATCGGTTGACCAACATGTAGGCCAGATCTAAGTTGTGTCTATACTAAGCCGGGGAAATGCACGTACATTTGCAGGGAAAACATTACAACTTTGAAATGACAAGTGTTTGATGTGGGCGATGTTTGGAACTTTTTTTCAGTGCTAACCACCACACATAGTCGTATCTGAAACTCCAGTTCCCCTATACTGTACATACTACGTTGCGAATCAAATGTATCCACCTCCACGTTCTTGTAAAAGTATCGTTTTCAGTATTGTTTTAATATCGATGGAAGGCCTCAAACAGAGGAGTAGTTTATATTTTAGTTATTATTGTAAGTGTTTATATTTACTCGGCTTAGTTCTGTTGTGGATAGGATCCTAGAATCTAGGCCTTTTACAACGGTTACCGGGTCAAAGGTTCATTATTAAATCATTATTATTCCCACAACATTCTAGACATATGTGATCATACGCCCCAGTAGATGAAAAATATTTGTTTGGTGTCCTCCTGCCAAGGATTTGACATCCACCCCTTCTGCGTTGCACATTCACCCTGAACACGGTGGGAGGGAGCCTAAGACACGAGGCCTTGTCTGCTTCACGGATGAGAGAGACACATTCCATGTCCCAGGCAGTGGATTATCTTACAGAACTCAAGTCAACATTAAACAGTGACTATGTCATGGCCAACAGAAACAGGAAAGTCTTGTTCCAGCCTCTCCGGAATGTGTCTCATCCTCATTCACAAAAAAAAAAGAGAGAAAAGGCTGTTTCCTCTTCCGGCTCTTATCAGCTTTCCTTCTATTATTTTTAGTCAGTCCAAATGAGTTGCTGATGTGTAGATGACACACGGGTCAGAGACCTTTTTGACTGTGGCGGCGCTATGAAGCCATCGATCAGAGGGGTTGCCACGGAGAGGAAGGTGACTGTTGCAATAGTACAGAAACCAACCAGTGAGTCACTGTGTGTCACACACACACACGAACACACACACACACACACACACACAGTGTAATAGTTTAATACAAACATTCGCACAGTGAGTACAGCTTGCTAACATGCTAACGCACTTCATCAGAGCACATCACATAGACAAACATTCACACCATTGCTTTATGGTAGCTATGGCAACCCTGCATCGAAGTCTCCCATCAAAGTGCCATTCTCCTTCTTTCTCTCTCTCTCTCTCTTTCTTTCTTTTTGTTTCTTCCACCTTCTCTCTCTCACTCAATCACTCCCTCTCAGCAGCTCTCTAAAGTAGGAGATGATGCACACACAATCAGGCCTTGAACTTTCCCTCAGTAGTTTCAAGGGCTTTCGTGAATCAGCTTTATATTATCCATTGCCAAGTGATGCACTGGCCCACTACACTGCGTGTGTGTGTGTGTGTGTATGCACGTGTGTGTGTGTGTATTTGTGTGTGTGTGTGTGTGTGTGTGTGTGTGTGTCTGTGTGTGTCTGTGTTAACGCGTGTGTGTTGAAAGCTATGCACACGTTTGGAAAACACGCGGCAGGCATGGCTGCCTAGCACCCAGTATCCCAGGGGAACCAGCAGTGAAAGCCCTGGTGGGTATTTATAGTCTTGAGTGGAGCCAGGAGTGCTTGTCAGCTGTGTTACAGTGACGCCTCAATTTAACTGTGGATCCTCTTAGCATCTTCAGTTTGGTTCCTTAGTTCCCGTTTCATCCTGTTTTGTCTCTCTTGGTCATATCAGTAAACCTCTACTCTCCGTCTTTCTCATTCACTTACACAGTCACACACACACACACACACACACACACACACATGCAAGCACACACACTCAAACCTGCACAAAAGCACACAGAGTGAGTTAAACTGAGTGCAAGTCATTTCGTTTTGCGGTGTGTGAGGTGGAGGAGTCGGAGTTAGGATTGTGACGCGTGCTTGGAGGACATTCATCATTGATGTTCTGCCTCCATGCCTCCCCACATTCATCCTCCACTTTCACTCTCCTTTGGCTTTGTCCACGCCAAGCCAGTCAGTTCTAAATGCAGAGGGGTTTTTTGTTTTGGCCATTCGCCCCACGCAAACTTGGTCACTGAGGGGGGTTGATGCCACTTGGTGTTCATTAGCTTTAAGGAGGTGTGTGTGAGTGAGTGTGAGAGAGAGAGATGGACCTGTTAACTGGAGTTAATCTTTGAATGGGTGGAGGATTGTAACCTCTGCTCTGGTGGAGAGTGTTCATAATTAACCGCATTCTCAGTGGATACTGTAAGTTCATTACTTACAGTTTAGAGACCATCAGGGAGCTGTGCTGCAGGCATGTCCTACTATTGGCCTTCACTGACTTTTACACATGATGTATAGTCTGTGCGTTTGATAAAGGTGTATGGGTAGGGATTGTTACAGTTAGTGTCGTTGCACCCTCACCTTTTGAGACTTGCCTGAACATGTTGGAGGTTTATGACCCAAAGTCGTATCAAACAGCTTTTGTGACACCCACGGCGTTCCTACCATTCCTGTTAGTCAGACTTCAGTGTGTGTGTGTGTGTGTGTGTGTGTGTGTGTGTGTGTGTGTGTGTGTGTGTGTGTGTGTGTGTGTGTGTGTGTGTGTGTGTGTGTGTGTGTGTGTGTGTGTGTGTGTGTGTGTGTGTGTGTGTGTGTGTGTGTGTGTGTGTGTGTGTGTGTGTGTGTGTGTGTGTGTGTGTGTGTGTGTGTGTGTGTGTGTGTGTGTGTGTGTGGAACTGTACTTACTTCACCCTATCAGGTCTGTGGTAACATGTTGACTACCCTTCTGTGAAATGTGTTTCTGTAATCGGCTGTCAAAAGGCCTTGCATTTTTCAGGAGCCTTACAGCAAAGTCACTACAACACACACGCACGTCCACACACACACACACACACACACACACACCTCCACCGTTCACAATGAGGTCAGCATTCTTCATGTATCTCGGAACTCATGATGCCTCAACCACATTCATAGGCGTGTGTGTGTGTATCCATTCACATCCCACGCCTTTTAGAATTGTTTAGCTGCCTGCAGCTCCAGAGGGTGTAGGCTTTCTCACAGTAAGACTCGTCTTCCTTCTACAGCCACTTGCTTAGGCAGGGTGGAGTGAATCATTTGAGCCAGTAAGGCTCATTCTGTGGGGCTTGGCCTTGTGTCATGCTGTCATTAGGAGACTGGAGATATGCTCGTGGCCATCAGTACCCCATCATTGCAGTAAGCATTAGTGCCTTATGGTTATTGTGCTCGCTAGATATCGCAATATGAGTGATTTATTAATTTATGACAATACTGTGAAGATATTGCACATTTATGGGTCACTGTATTTGCCACAATTAGGTTAGCCTAATTTCTCATTTCTCTCTCTCTCGCGCGCGCTCTCGCTCTCTCTCTCTCTCTCTCTCTCTCTCTCTCTCTCTCTCTCTCTCTCTCTCTCTCTCTCTCTCTCTCTCTCTCTCTCTCGTTCTCTCGCTCTCTCGCTCTCTCTCTCTCTCTCTCTCTCACTGATAAGTTCACTCTCTCTTTCGACCGCTCTCCATGTAGTATCCGTTATCAGTCCCCAGCACTCTGTTGAAAGCCCCCTCCTCTCCCTCTCAGAATCAGTTCCCCTGAACTGGCTTTCTAGGTTTTCTTCAGAACCACATGCGCACACACATACGCACACGTACGCATGCATTTATAGACACAGACAGGCTGACCAAATAGAGAAGTACACACAATTTCACCCACCCCCCCCACACACACGTCACACACACACACACACACACACACTGCAAGGCACCAAAGATCTCTTATTTGCCACAATGACACTGTCCTCTGTCACCTGCTTTGAAGTGATTGTGTCTCACAGGTAGCCTTGTTGAGATTAAGTCGAAAAAAAAAGGGGGGAAAAGGTAAAGCCGCCCTGTAGATATTGGCCAGCCTTCCAGGGCGGCAGATGAAAGGTGATAACTCTCACCCCCCACACGGAACGTCAACGGAAGGCCTAGATCTCTGCCGCTAGAGATAAAGTGCCAGGCAAGAGAGTGCGCCAGTGAGGCTGCCCAAGGCCAGCCAGAGCCAGCCAGCCAGCACAGAGAATCCCAACAGAGCACCCACAGACTGAACCAGCCAGCACAGAGAATCCCAACAGAGCGCCCACAGACTGAACCAGAGGCTCTGACAGGCAGGACACAGGCACTGAGATCGGCCTCGCCCATTCACAGTTGAACGTAGTCTCTTGGGACAGGCTTTAATAAGGGACTTGAAAGTGAAGGAAATGGCAAGCTGATTAGGAGGGAGGAATGCATTGAAAGCAAGTGCCTTGAGAGAGATGTGTTGGTGTTGTTGGAGCGGTCTGTGGCAGAGCCATGAGGGGAGGGGAAAGGAGGAGAGACTTTTCCCACGTGTCCTCCTCGCTTTGTTTTTACACTCTGCCTTGTGTTGTGCAAAGCCTCTTCTGACAGCTCAGGTTTCCAGAACAGAACTGGTTCCCTCTTTGTCTTTTGTTAAGGAACTTGCAAGATGACATAAGTGAAGGAAGTTTATGTGTGTGTGTGTGTGTGTGTGTGTGTGTGTGTTTGTTTAAACCCAAGGAATGTGAATGACGTGACTATTTTGTAATCTGAGTCCCATGCCTGGCATTTTTTGCTCCTGGTAACCTTGTCTTTATCTCCATGGATTTTTTTTTTTAGAGAATCACTCAAACCCTCCCGCATAGAGAATCACTCAAACCCTCCCGCATAGAGAACAAACAGTCTGTGAGCAGATTAAGAATTCCAACATATAACGATTGTGAAATTCCTCGTCTGAAGTCTTTGGTTAAGCCCAGATGTAGCAAGCTAAAGGCCTTTTTGTTTTTTTTGTCCACACTGAATGCGCTGTTGTGTTGGGTGCAGGAGGGCCTGGTGTACAAGCTCAAATAATCCAAGGCTTTAGTGTAGGAGTCTCAAATTCAGCACTTAGGTGCCTCGGAGGGAGGGACTGCGGCTGATAGATGTGCGCCCTCTGGTGTTCAGCAGAAGTACTCCGGTTGCTGGCGCAACCAAACTGCCTTTTGAGTCAGGGGCGGGGCTAGAGGCCACTGCCGGGAAAGAATGTGGGATGCAAAAGCGATTCACGTGGGATAACGACAACCTCAAAAACGAATAATCGCTACCATGGTGATAAAATGAGAACGCTCCACTTTATTTCAAGACCCCAAGTGACATGCTATGACTCATATTCACCCCGTTCACTTTATGAGTCAATGGAAATTTTCACCTCTAATATTATCCTCACGTTGGGTAAATTGTCACTTTGCCTGGAATTGTGGTTCTATTTTGTGACTGTCAGTGTCTAGTCTGTGTTAGGTCTGACTGTGGTTTCATATGGGGGGGGCTCCTCTGAGAGTGTGTGAGAGAGAGAGAGAGAGAGAGAGAGAGAGTTGTGGCTCCCATGTGGGTGGATGGTACTGTCCTGAGGAGACGTGCAAGTGAAATCCCAGACCCCGGCCTTATCTGATCACAGATCCGCATCTGCTCTCATTCTCAACGACAGATTTTACGTTTCAACTCTCTGCATGTGTTAACTTGTCTACGGCTGAATGATGTCATTGTGAAGCACGGCATAATACTCTTGTTTTTATTTTGCATTTTGTTTTTCATTTTCAAAAAGAATACTGTAATATGTTAATTGTGTGTGTGTGTGTGTGTGTGTGTGTGTGTGTGTGTGTGTGTGTGTGTGTGTGTGTGTGTGTGTGTGTGTGTTTGTTTGTTTGTTTGTCTTAGATGTTTTCAACAGATTTCGCAGTACATTCCTGTCACTCACTTTTGCTCTCCCTTTCCTTTGTCCCTGCAGAATCGCTTTGCGGAGATCTTCGGGAACGATTCAGCCGCACAGGACAGGAAGTCGCAGGAGAACTTCAAAAAGTGGCTGCTGGCTGGCGTAACCCTGGTGACCGGGGTTGTGGTCGGGTCACTAATTGCCCAGAAACGGCTGTGAGCGCGAGCAGCAAGGGACAGTCGACTCGACCCTAAACATGAAGGAACGACACGCTTAAATATATATTAACATTATTATTTTTCTTTCCCTTTGCCAAGAACCTCCATGTTTACATCCGCTCCTCCCACCACCATCACATTCTGCCCAAAACACACTGGCTAACCAGGCTATCGATACCATCATGTTCCATGCCACTCACTGGAACAGGGACACTGTCTGTTTTTGAGTGACCAGAGAAGGACCTTGTGAGTGGCATAGCTTAAGACGGAAGACTGTCCTGACCTTTACATCGTAATACACGCACACACATGTACACAAACACACAGGAAAAAAAAGTCTTTAGAAGAGAGGAATGGGGCGCCAAAAAAGTGGACCAAACATTCACTGTTTTTTTTTCCTTGTTCTGTTTTCGTTGCTGTTGTTGATGTTGTTTCTTAACTAGTTATTTTCAGTGCATATGCATATGCACGTGCATATTTTATCGTTTTCAAACAATGGACAAATAAAATGGATGCTTGTGTTGTTTGTGAAGGCTAAATACTTAAAATTCCCAAACTGGAGTGCAGTTGAGACAGACCCTTTGTATATTATTTTTTTCTATTGCCGTGGAACTTCAAATGTCTTTGAAACCATTTTAATGCCTGTTTTTGTTTGGGGACATCATCTCTGCTCGTTCCCAAAAGCTGCTGCACCACGGCCTCAGAAACAGCCAGGCAACCAAGCACTGACGGAAGACTCTAGTAAAAAGAGATGTTTTTGTTCTAACTCTTGTAAGGTTTGCATGTTTTTTTTGTTTGTTTGTTTTGTTTTTTTCCTGTCTTTTGTTTAGTTTTTTTTTTTTTCTTCAGATTTCAGAGTGGGTGAAATTTTGTGGAGGGAAACTTGTGTGTTTGGGGGCAGGGGTGTCTTAAATTGTCAGCACACCAGTCAAAGAAATTATGTTCGATAGGTGCAAGTAAGTTAAGTTGTCGTATGCATGGTTCTTTTAAACCCCTGATTTATAATTAAAAAAAAATATGTCCACTATATCTTTTTGCCTGTGATACCACAGATAGATTCCTCTCCTTATTAACCTGAAGACCCACGGCACAAGAAACCGCAGATATCCACCCACTAACAACTATGTCTATGATCTAAACAAAGCAGAAGGAGGAATGCTATGTCTACTGTGGATTTATTGATATTGGTATCAACACATATGGACTATCATTTTGACTAGAGGCTGACAGTAACTACTGTGTTTCCTGGTCCCATCTTCAAACAGTAATGTTTCTGTTCTTCAATGATGAATGGATAGTTTTGCTAAGCACCAAACTGCACTGGTAACAGAAAGTGAGAGAAGGTTGTGAAAAAGAGTATGCCTGATCTGTACTCTTAAAACACATGTGTGGAAAACTATTTTAAAACCTCTCTGTTTCCAGATAGGGACAACACATTCATTTAAAGAGTCTGGGTATGACTACATTGAAAGCGAGGAAGTCTAGACATTGAGGAAGCCTGAAAGTCTTCATTTTAACACAGCTGTAGGAGCAATAGGTTGATTCGAAAAACAAAGTTCCTAATAGGGACAAAAAAACAACAACAGTGTGGTAAATGTATAGACTACCAATGTCTTATGTAGAAAAAAGAAAAAAGATAACTGATCCGCACAGCAGTAACCCCAGATACAACTGAATGACTCCTTGTAGTAGGCATTAGGAAATAGCTGCTCTTCCAGGGCAGTTCATTTACTACCGTGTCT
The DNA here is from genome assembly GCF_963854185.1 of Sardina pilchardus. Taxonomy (NCBI): domain Eukaryota; kingdom Metazoa; phylum Chordata; class Actinopteri; order Clupeiformes; family Clupeidae; genus Sardina; species Sardina pilchardus. The sequence goes on along the minus strand of NC_085000.1, from coordinate 8,388,402 downwards.
CTGCCACCTCTGTCCATTGACAACCGACAACACATTAATTCTTTAACGCCTTTCTGCCACAACAGCTAATAGCACATGTCAATCACAGCGAGCCCACCTGCTGCTTTGCGCATAACTAATGTCAAATGGGCCAAGACGAGAATGCGATTTCTTGACTCCTTGGATATGTTTAATTTAAATGCAGACATGTTTGTCATTTCCTATTAACGCTGTTTGGAAAGAAAGCTAAGTGAAGAGAAATTATATGAGACAGGTATGGCGGCAGGAAGTATCAGAACAGGTGAATCTCCCCCCCCCCCACACCTGTCTGCCTCAAGAGATTCCGAATCCTTTGGGAAGACAGGGTCCTTTCATCTGTCACTCAAATGCCATTGAGTCTGAAAGCCCTGTCCTATGAGACCTGACCTAAAAACCTGGCGAGGATATGAGAGTTCACTGAGACTCCATGAGTCTTGATCGGTTTTTTGACAGTTGGAGTATAGGCCTAAATGTTTCTGAACAGCACTTGGTGCTGTGTGTGGAGACATTCCTGCTGACACCACAGGATGTCATCTTTTTTGTCTTCGATTCGTTTTTCTTTTTTCTCCACCTCTTTGATTTGGTTTGATTTGCAGAGGTGGCCTCATGTCATGTTTTTATGTTATATTTGGGTTTTCCTCAGTTTCAGGTGAATTTACAATGACAACACCCCTCACCCCCAAAGTATTTGACATTGCTGCTCTGTATTCATTAACAGATTCTGCAGAAAACATTCCGTGTGAAATGTAAGAGCTGCTTGCATGCTTTAGACATGTTTCTCACAATATAGACTGCCAAGAAACAGTTTCCCTTCACTTGTTAGTGTGAGTGCATAATATGTTTGGATACTTGATGGAGAGTTGCAGCAAGTTTGTCTTTGAATTTCCTCTGGCAAGCATTGGCACGACACTATGTAAAGTAGCTAACTTAAATTACCTTTAGAGTAGCAAAATTAGATTAGCTAAATATTTAAACATCTGATTATTTCCAAATGTTATATTTCGTGTAAACAGATAGTGTTCCTTGCTATTGCCTTAAACTCCATCATTTATTTTGTTGACGTGTATATTTAAGTCATTGTGTTTTAGGAAAATGCAACAAAAAAAATAGGACGTTTAAAAAAAGAGAAAATATTTTTTTAAAGTTTTGATTTATTTTTTTCCCATCCATAGTTTAATTTAAGCAAACCTGAGCAAAAACAATAACTTAAATGGGTTGTTTGATGTTCTAGAAACTTATTTAATGTCTGAAATGAATAAAAACCCATAACCACAGTGTTGTTTCCTGTTGCTTTCTTTCAGCCAAAGTGATGACTGTGACATACAGGACCTTTTCAATGTCATATTAATGACCCTGGAAATGAATATTCAAAATAAAATAAAAAAAATCATGACACCTAGTCAGGTCATATAGGTGTAGAACCCAAGCAGACATCTAAATATTAATGATTCAATGTCTGTATTTTTGTTTTTCATGAGGTCATTCAAAACACAAAATGTTTTGCACTGTTAAGTTTAATTTTAGCCGCCTTGACAGGACATTTGTACAGTACATTCAATGCGGTGGAACATTGTGGTTGTTGAGTGTGGAGAAACCATATTTCAGACATATTTTCCTGCTCTTCAAAGCATAGTGTACATGTGTACCTTAAATATTTATGCAGTATTGACTTAAAAAGCCAAAACAGAGGGGTTGTTGTGAAGACAATTCTGAATGTTTAGTTAAATGTTGAGGAATATTGGTATACTATGATGCCCACTGTGACTGGATACATGAGCAAAAATCATGTCGAAATGTTCTTATTCTGAATTCCAGACACACTGACACTGGACAGCAGGTGAAATGGTAATGAAGGGAACCCCCCCCCCCCACCCCCCCCTTTGTTTTCTTTGTTCATGTTCATGACATTACGTGTGGAATTACATAATATTGTGAATGGACGGAACCACCTAAATCAGTTAGGACTCTCGGGCAGGAGAGATTGGCAGGTATTTACAGGAAAGCTGCGATGCGTCATGTCCTGCCCTGCCTGAGGCATAACGCACCCTGATGTTGGAGCTTTGGATGTTTACTTCCACTTTTTATTTTCATAGTCCCAGTAGCTGGCGAATCCCTCGATGGGGTTGACCCTCATGTCCAACATCCTCTGCACCTGCTTGGCCTGCCACTCTGGGTCGAAGGTGTGAGGCGCGGGTGGGTAGACTGTTGGTGTAGAGGGAGATTAAGGTGTTTAAAGTCAGCATTAAACATTGTTTGAAGGGATATCCAAAACTTCCCAAAGGAAAATATTTGCAAATGTTCAGCTTTGATTTGACCAAATAGACCTGTTTGATCTAGTATGAACAGATGGAGTGATGTTTATATATACAGGTGCATCAACTATATATATATATATATATAATATCAAGGAAAAGTTCATTGTTTTTCTGGGTTTTTTTTTTTCAAAAAGTAAAACTTTCATAATCATGATCCTCATGAAATCTGATGCCTCTCTTCCTTTAATCATGACCTGTCCTCTATCTCATGTTCTCCATTCTCGTCTCATCTCTGATCTATTACGTCTAAAAAAGTGTGGCATCATGAGGTCTGGTGAGATCTGTCTCACAGTCAATGTGTGAGACTTGACACCCCTGCGATATGACAGCTTGTGCCACTGTGAACCTCACAGACAAAAGGCAGAAGAAAGCATGCAGACCACAGGAGTTTAATTATCCGATGCTGAGTTGCATGAAAACATTTAACATGTACATCACCATAGGTAATCCACTAATATGTCTGCCTATCTGATTTTGTGGAGTGGTTTTCCCCTCAAAGTGTATTATGATTTGTCTGTATTTAACTGTTTTTCCTAAAACCCAATCCAATTATCGTATTCAATCTAGATTAGATTACAGGAGGGTTTGTAAAATGTAGACTGTAGCACACACTGTGGCAGTCTGGGGAGTTGCAGGAGGTTCGCCCGCAAGAGATGGACATTTAGAGATTGGGCCTCCAGATTAAATGGCTTTATTCCCTATGTCTATGGCTATAACTACAACCATATACATCTACCTATGCGATTTCAGAAGCTTCAACTCACCATAGTGGCTCTGCCAGATGACGATGAGTCCGGTGATGCCGAAGAAGATGAACATGCCTCCCAACACTGTCTTCCACTCGTGGCTGGGGACCTTCATCTCAGGATAGGTTTTTCTGAACATGACCCTGTACACTGTGGAGACAGTAAGAGGCACAGACGCCAATGGGACATGAAGAGGGGAATACCCACAGGTAGCCTACACTACATTCTCCTGGGATTTGTTTGTGTAGCCAAAAAAAAAAAAAAAAAAAATGTTTTGTGTCGCTTGTGTCACTAACCACCAAAAGTCAAAGGTAACAGAGTGCCCATGCAGCTGGACTGTGAATGCCAAAGGCTAAATGCAAAGTCGTGGAAATGACACACAGCAAGCCTGTGCTTTAGACTGAAAATGTGAATATGACCATACAAATGACTTTGGAGAAAAGCTGTACATGTAAATGTTGAAAATATGGAAATATGGAAAGGGCTGGTGTGTGTGTGTGTGTGTGTGTGTGTGTGTGTGTGTGTGTGTGTGTGTGTGTGTGTGTGTGTGTGTGTGTGTGTGTGTGGACAGAGACAACTAGACAGAGAGTAGACTGACAGGCAAGCTTCTCTTCTTTAGACAGCTGTGTCCATGGCCCCTTCTCTTTCTGCTTGAGGCTCTTCTCTGCGGCGGTGAGCTCGTCCTTGAAGGCTCTATCAGGCAGCGGGTAGTCCAGGCGGTCGCAGTACATGGGGACAGACAAGTCCGCCTGCTCCACCGCTGAGAGTGGGTGGACGGAGGATTGTAGGGAAAGAAAACAGCAGCAAGGGTCAGGTAACATCCTAACATAAGGAGTTAGCTTGACATAAGGAGTTAGCTTAGCATAGACTGGGTAAGCCCAGCCCGATCTGCCGGCGATTGGATTTCGCCCTGCAGCTCAGGCTGGAAACCTGCACATTTATCTCTCCTGCTTCCTGTCCACGTTTGCTGGAACGATTCATAAACTGGCTTATCCACCAGGCGCACCCAGATCGTTGGTCTGACTGGTTGAAGGACTATGCAAATGCATACAGAGTAATTTGAACCATTGACCATGCCTCTTGTGCAGTAGAAATACAGCGCAGACTCCCCAGACTAATGTTCAATGTCAAAAGTTTAGTCTGGTGATAGCCAGGCTAGGCCTACAGTAGCCTGAAAAGTTGTGGGTTCAATACCGGGTCCCAGTGTTGTGACCTTGAGCAGTTAAGGCACTTAAGCCTGAGTTGATTCGGGGTCAATGACCCTTGCAATGTAGACATGTAAATCACTTTGGACAGAAACATCTGTTAAATAAGTAAATGTATGAGTTAACCTATAAGACCATGATGAATGCTCAGATGAACACTGATTTTTAAAAGAAATAATGTTAAACCTTTACATTTTAGATTAGAGCATAACTACTGCTACTTATACTTCATCTATTTGTTTGGTGATCTTGCTATAAACTAACATTTTTGTTAGATCAAGAGTAGGCCTATTCATTTCAGGAGGGTTCCGTATCCAACAGTGCCACCTGCTGACGAAGAAGTAGCACTCAGTCTGGAATAGAAAACATTTGCATAGACGGTTTCAAAGGAGCTGCAAAGTCTTCCTGTTAATCTTGCATTTCATGTCTTTATAAACGCTCAACAAAACACAATTTGTTAATAAGGGTAATTTTCCATTACCATTTGTCTAGCTTCTCTTAAATGTCAATAACAGACCTTATTGAAAGTACATTTGTGATTTCATAAAAGTTATTATGGTCATGTGTGTTTGATTTGTTGTTTGATCAGTCAATTAGCTTGAAAAGAGAGCAGAGCTGTTACCATGGCCATGGCTTGCCATCCTGACATTGCTGCTGGTCAGTGCCATGACTCCTCGCCTGGTGAGCAGGCTTCCGATACGTCCAGCGGTCAAGTGCAACATCTGGGGCAACACAATACATGTGCAAAATTAGGCAAGGTAAGTCTTTGCTTTTTAAGTCAGCGTCCACGTTTATGTCATTGTAAATATATATAAAATCTATATCTGGACGCAGTTCATTTAGTACAAGTGCCAGCATTGTTACTTGATCAGATAATGAGCTGATTATTATCATATAATCTAATTCAAAGTATTATTCCAAGTTTAAGCATCCATTGGGCAATATATGATGAACACTGGCTAGTCTTACATCTGACGACTGGTTATGACTACTTAATATCTTAATCTCTAATCTTAATCTTAATCTCACCGCTGTGTACCTGGCCATTATAAACTCTTATCACCACTGAGTGCAATTTATTCATCAGTAACAAATAAACATCTGTGTTTGGCCATCACTGGCCTGTAAATGAAAAGCCCCCCCAAATAATCCTTTTTTATTTATCTATTTTACTTTTCTATTTTATTCGAGGAAACATTACAGTGAGCTTGTGTGGGTCTCCAAGATCTCTAACAAAACACGACTCCTTGCCAAATAGGTCTGCTGAAGTTTCCTTAAGCCGCAGATTGTGTCAGGGTTCAAGCTCAAGATTCAGGGATTGGATCGGATTTTGATAGAAATAGACCAGCAAAGTGGTCCTAACCCGTTTGATTCATGTCTTCATTTTCTTTCAGTCTGGTTTGGTGGCCGGTACCAAAAGACCAACATTGACAAGTGACTGCATGGTGACGTTCCTACTGAGATGTTGACTTTAAGGTAGGTACTTTAAGATGGCAAACTGCCTTAATTCAGGTGTCACCTTGGATCCAATCCAAATCCCATGAAGCTTAGTCTGGCGAGCCTAATCATCTTTTGTTGTTGATTACAGTCTCACTTCAGCCCTCCTAGAGTTCTCAAACTCTCAAGAAAAACAAAGTGAGATATAAATGTCCATTGATCTACAAATATTTATTTCTTCCAATTTCACTCCCAGTGCCATTCCTCATCCCACTGTAATCCAGAAAGTCTCAATTCAGTGGCACATAGCTCCCTTTAGTTTTTAAATGTCAGCGTGGAACTGACAGGCACATAAACAGGCTTTAGAAAATGGTGGAAACTGGCATTCGGTCAAGATCAGAGGACCATGCTCCAGTGCAGACACGTCCCTTCTGACCTCCATATTCACCACCGGTCATTACAGTCACCCTCACTTATTCACTGGACCTGTTCTGGACAGAAGTCTTTGAAATAAAAAAAAGTTCTACAATGCGATGCCTTCGACAAATGCTTCCTGGAAAAAAATTGGACAGATTCAAAAGGACAGTCAACAATTGTCCAAATATGGCAAACAATGCGTCTTTGAGTTCATGTTCGCTTTGCTGCAGTGACTAAATGTTGCAGAAATGTCAACTTCAATATTATTTTGAATCAATCTTATCCATATTTATTAGAATATGTACTTTTTTCTCCTGTCTCCAGCCTTTACATTGACTTCATACCTCATATGTACTGCTTACAGTCAGCTCTCTCTGCTATCCGAACCTGCAGCAAACTGTTTAATCTCTTTGCCCCAGTTTAGCATGCAGTATGCCAGAACTTTCCATAAAAGATCAAGCTTTTCACGTCTATGGATTGCACTTCCTGCACCATATAAGTAAACTAATCTGTGTACTTTGGATAGAGTATTCTGCATGAAGCTTTTAAATACTCACATTTTTCCTGAGACAAGGGACCACACAGGAAACAGAACCACCAAACAGACAATAAGACTAAAACAATCAGAACCCCCCGATCCTTCTGTAATGTGCGCACTGGATTTGGCGTCTGCGCTGACTAGGAAAGAGCAGGGTGGGCTGTTGAGAGATAGAGGGAGGGAAGGAGGGAGGGAGGGAGAACGAGAGAAAGAGAGAGGGAGGGAGGCGGTAGGTTAGGGACTAGGCAAGTGCAAGTAAACAGTCCAAGAACAACATGTGACTAGTGTGGCTAAATAGACGTGGTGCTCTGCTCTGCTTTCACTCTCCCTTTTTCTTTGCTCATATTCATTTCTTTAGCTTTCTCCTCTGCTGCCTCTAACCACTGGGAGACAAGCGGCAGGCAGACATGAGAGAGATGGACATAGTGGGAGAGAGAGAGGGAGAGAAAGAGGGAGAGAGTGAGAGGGAGATGGAGAGAGAGGGTTCAAGCCCCCTACCCCCTGTAAACCACTGGAAAGAGAGGAAATGCTAGTTTTAATTAGGGGAGAGAGAGAGATCAGAGAGGCAGCTTTCCCTGGACAGAGAGACTTGGACCACATCCCATGGGAAAGAGTCGGACGTGCAGCCAGCAGCATCGAAAGAATCTGGGAGATTATTTTCAGAGGGACAAACAGCCATGAACGCAATGGTTAGACACTCAGTCAAACACAGGAAGAGGGGGAGGGCTTGAGAGCTCTGGTCTGATCTGACCTCTCATCTGTCCAGTTTAGCATTATACAGTTGTTGTGCATGAAACCAACCCTGGGCTGCTGTTGGCAACGGAGTGGGACCCACCTACTGGTACGTGTCTGGCAGGGCAACCAACGGTCAACCCGCAGTGAAGGGGAGTTGTGGGAGGTGTCGTCAGGCGGGTTAGCCGAGGACACGGCTGCTCAACACACTCCCCCTCACCCCCTGCCACTTCATCAGGGTTAACTCCTCGACTGCTGGAGGAGTGGTCTCCCTACAAACACCTGTTGGATAGTTTGTGCTACAGCATTGAATTCTGGTTGCAATTCAAATATTTCCAGTATAACAATTTCAGTTTTGCATGCAGTGGGCATTCGGAATGTATTGAGGAACATTTTAACAACAAATGTAGCCTACATTTCTACACTGTAGCAAACTTTTTTGTTTGACCATTCAGGGTCAAAGTTGGTGTTATTCCATCTCTGTCTGTCTGTCTGTCTGTCTGTCTGTCTACAGTATATATTTATCTTCCTGACATGAATCGAGAGATGTATAAATAGTAATATGCCAGCTCCTATTTTTTATTAATGAACTATGAAACCATATTTCAGGTTCCTCTCTGTACCTGCCTGCCTCCCCCACCTTCTATGATCTTTTGCACTTTGATTTGTTTCTAGCATAACACTGTCTGCCCACATTCATCAACTCCTGTGACCTTCCTGTTATCAGATAAAGTCTGCTGCCAAGAAATGCACCTAAAACACCCTCTCTGCATGCTCTGTAAACCCCCTTGTGGTGTCCTCAACTGTCTGTTTGTTCATTGCTGCACGTCTTATTGAGTGACCTTTCAGAAAGCACCCATTTCACATTTTCTGGTGAATTCCCAGTAAACTCAGAAAGATGATGTAGTTACAGGTACTTATCCTTTATTTTATTTATGCTTTTATTGCACCAGCATGACATTATGAAATCTTCACTCATAATGTGTTTATATCAAAGCATGCTTGAACCAGCAGTGAACTTGAAATGACTTGTCGGTGCAAAATGTTGACTCTCTTCAGGTGTCTGAAATACTTGACTAAGTCAATTTGGAAAACGACATATAGTCTCCTTTCAAATGTGAATCTCTCATTATATGTATTATAAATTATATGCTGGATATTGATATCACATTCTAACCATGAGTGAAGTCAGGGAAACACTGTAAACGTATACTGTATTTACTGTACCTTGATAATGTTTATCAGATGAACAGACGATCCCTCTAAAGGGTTGAATGGCATGCGTATAAAGGGTCAGTAGTATAAATAGGGACAGGGCAGGAGAGTGGGCTCTCCAGTGGTGAGTGCGCGGTCACTGGGCTGAACTCGGCTGGAGTGCCTTGCCCTTGTCCATCCCTCCCAGTCACATGACAGAGGCCGTCAGCTGCAGCTGCTGTCCATGCCGGATCCAACACCAGTGGCCGCTGGACGCCTAGCTTTCTTTACCCCATTAAAAACGGATGCTGTTCTAGACAGGGTCCATTGGTGTGGGTCTGGGCCTTGTGAGCTGCTGGCTGGTTACTATGGGCTCCTGCTACAGCCTCACTGGCCAGAGTTAGCGCTAGACAACAACTTGCTGGGATGCAAAATAAAATCCATTATGAATGGCAGATCTGAGGCACATTTAGATTGTCATCTAAATTGCATTCATTTATTTCAAACTGAGTCTATCATTTGTCTTGTGTGTTAATGTCTTATGTGGAGCGCTTTGTCTTGCACTCTTACTATATAAATAAATACTTACTTACTGTAACTTACTTGCATACTTACTTACACAAGGTATAAAGAGATGGAAATATGAGAGGTGCATATACTGTAGAATACATGGGAATATTGTTGCATTGTCATTTTCTTATTATCTGCTAACCTGGCACAGACACTGTACTGTATATTGCCTCAGATTTGCATCAGAACCAATTTGCAATGGTGTGTGACCCCATGCAACCTACATTCATGTCATCCTCATATTCACCCAGTAGGTGGCAGCACATGGCTGCTTCATTAGCGGTAGCTCCAGAGGAGTAACAGTTCGAATGCTCCCACAGTGGTCACAGGGTGGCGGAGGAGCCCAAACAGCCAGTTCTGGCAGCTAAAAGAGATCCTGTCAGCCCTTTTGCCAATTTCCCAGAGGATTTGAGCGCAATGAATCCTAGGTTCATAATGTTCTCGCTCTTTTTCTCAGATAAGAGGCGTTCTGATGTAACGAATGAACAAAATAAAATATCTTTGTCCGTGAAGCCGGGCGGGGGTGGCACACACACACACACACACACACACACACACACACACACACACACACACACACACAAACAGTCTGCCAATGGATTATGAGCTGAGTGTATCAGGCAGGCTTGGATAAGACCGACTGGGGAATTGGGGGAGGACGGATGGGGTCTAGATGGTGCGGGGTGACTGGCCCTGAGTTCTGGACGGGATGGGACACATCTGATCAAATGCCAGGCCCTAAAGGGGGGTGAAGCAGAGCGACGGGTCTGCCAGCGGATCAGTCACCAGGACAAGCAGCTTTGTGTTGCTGTGAATGCAGGTTCTTCCCACACACTCTCACTCCTTTATCAACGATATTTGAGAATGACTCATATGAGGTGTAGGCCTACACTAGAGCTATGTGGGCTACAACTCTCAGTGAAAGGGCTGCACATGGATCTGGTGATTATTGATTATTGATGGGATTATATAGGGATTATAGATCGTTACAATGTTATGTTATTCTTTTTTTCAACTAGTCATATTTTATATGCTCAGGGAATGAGTCATGGTATCTCAAGTCAGACAAGACACGCAAGAAAAACAGAAACATTCAACACAGAATTGGCGTGTCCTGCTTGTTTAAAGAGGGCTTACAGAGAAAGCAGCTAATGGCCCACATTGCAGGTAAACATCCACATACCCTCGAAACATTGTACTTTTCCGTGACAGCGCATCATGCACCTTGACACATGTGAGGGGGAGAGCAGAAAGAAGAGGGAGGTAAGAACAAAGTTATTGTGCAACAAAACAAGTTCTCTTTATCTCGGTTCCAGTCCAAAATGGTTATTATGCCTTTATGTGAGTCACCCTTTGTTAAGATATGGTCTGGAGCTTATTTTAAGCATGATTGTATGCAAATGTATGTGCTTTTGTGGAGGGAGCTTGATAATGGCAGAGTGTGTTGATTTCAGATAAAGATAAAGAGTCTAATTTGGGATGGGTGAGCTGTGTGTGTGTGTATGTGCGTGTGTGTGTGTGTGTGTGTGTGTGGAGGGGGGGTATGTCCTAAGGGAATGACTTTGGGGTGTTAGCGGCGACACCAGCAGCTGGGAGAACAAAGACCATGGGCAGACGCAGACACCGCTGAACCCCCCCAACCCAGCAGCACCCCTCCACCCACCACTCCACCCTAAAAGCCCGTCTTCCCAACACCCTACCGCAGGACGGCACGTGCCCCTCCTGATTCATTCACAGGAAAGCCCCAACCCAAAGCATGAGGTTGATATCCCCTTAAATCACCCCCACTGGTACCTCCACCCCCCTCTCCACCCTTTTGCCTCACTGCCCCCATTGTTGCCGCTCTGCCACTCCCCCACTGCCCACTGCCATGTTTAGCATTTTTGCGTCTCTGGAGAAAATTCTGCATGCCATTTGTCATTTTTGTCTCTCTTCCCTTGTCTCGTTCTCTGTCTATTTGCACACAATGATGAGGCAGAGATGAAGATCGAAGGAGGCGTTAGCAACCCTTGACCATCAGCTTGAAGTCAATCTGGCCCTTTTCATTCTTTGCCCTTCAGGAAAACTTGACAGAGGCACCAGACGCCCCCTTGTCCAACCGAAACCAACCGCTATCGACAGATTACAAGCCTCCCACTTCCTCCTGAGGCCTGGTTCTCTTTCTTTAACTTATTCTGCAGAATCAATGAGTTTTTTTATCATTTGTGAACTGACCCACCCGGTCCACCAACGCCAGGGCAGCTGTAGGCCGATGGGATTCGCCAGCTCTCACCATCCAGAGCTGTTGCATGTCGTTGGTCATCTGTTGTCGGATGACAAAGACTAATGATTGCAGGAGTAGTTTCTTTGACACTGAAAACAATGGGCTTGTGAGTTAGCCTGGCTATCACCAGACCAAGCTCCATCTTTTAAGGCTGAATATTAGTCTGGGGAGTCTGCTCTGTATTTGCTACTGCACAAGAGGCATGATCAACGGTTAAAATGACTCTGTACCCATTTGGAGGTTATGTGGAGGTTACTAGTGACTAGTGCTAGTGATTTTGAGTTAACCAAACTGTTGAATGGAAGGCCTCAGCTCCACAGCTTTATCTTCCCCTGTCCTAATTTTACCAGAACCCTCACAGGCTTCCAGGAATGCTGACCTCATCCATTTCAGCGCTGGTTTGTAATGATATATGTAATGGTATATTTTAGGTAGCTAGATGTGCAACTGAGACATGTTGGTGTTATTTTTAAGAACGTGTGGGTTTCCCTCGCCTTCTATAAGTTCCCTGAATGGAAGAGTCACGTGAAGGGAAAACTCCTCATCCTGTCTACCTAACATTTAAGGGCGACGGGTCGGCCATCAACCTCTCAATTATAAACGAGTGGACCATCATACCCGTCATAGCTGTGGGTTTGTCCATGACCTGACCACTGTCCACTCTTTTAGGGTCCAGGTTTATGCCAGAGTCTCATCTCTGCCAGTGTCATCATGTAGTCTGGCATATATACTGAGGGTCCGCGCTGAGCCATTCTGTCTCTGCTGTTGTCACGCAAATTACACAGTGCAATACCAGACGTTCAAGGCGCGCATCAGTAATGTCTGAGACGCTATACTCTGCAGTCAGTATACCATCAAAATGAGTCTGGAGCCGCTATTTCAAGGCAAAAAAGAACGACATGGTGTTGCTTTAATTTATCCTGACCTATTGAGTAGCCTCTCTCTCTATGTCGTTATCGAGCGTGACTGCATGTTGTAGCTATAAGATGGTCAGCCCTGCTGTACATTAGAGCCCTCAGGGCTTCCTGGGTAAATAGGTCATTGGAGCCTCTCTCACCCCCACTCTGTGGAGTGGCGCTTGGTTCCCCAACACTGTTGCTCATTTCACGCCAGTGGCACAGACACTGCTGTGTGGTGATCCATGGCCATCATCCATGCCTGCTCTGGCCCAGAAGCTGAGCCTGTTTGGTAGGATGTCGGCACGGCAGGAAGCGCGATGCCTCAGATCATGAAGGCCTCACTGTGGCCCTCTTGTGTAGGGTGCCGTGAGCCATTGACCTGAATTAGAAAGCTGATTTGGCAGCCTTCGCTCTTTGTTCTTGCTGCGTTCCTGCACAGGGAGAATGACAAGAAGTCGAATGGTAATGGGGTCGTGTGTGTGTGTGTGTGTGTGTGTGTGTGTGTGTGTGTGTGTGTGTGTGTGTGTGTGTGTGTGTGTGTGTGTGTGTGTGTGTGTGTGTGTGTCTGTGTGTATGTGTGTGTGTGTGTATGTGTGTGTGTGTGTGTGTGTGTGTGTGTGTGTGTGGGCTGTTATGCTGATAATAGTGATATTTATCTGCCTAGAACGTGAGTGATCATCTGTGGCATGTTACCTAGCTTGTAGTTTCCCAAGCTAACTGTGCAATCTGCAAGTGGGGTGCTTAATGAGGCAAATGAGGTTATGCTCGTTGCCCTCGAGGTTGCACACAGAGCTGCCTGCCACAATGCCTTTTGTTGGCTTTGGTCTGGGCACTTTTTTGGGAGAAAAATTCCTTGAGCTCAAAGAATTCAAACATAAATGTTTGAACAAGTCATTTTCCCCCCTCCTAAACCCGGAATCCTTTTGCCTAGAGGTCACTTTTCTTGTGGAGCTTTGCTTTGTTTCATTTTTGTTGCCGTTGGCTTCCATTTGTTGCCACGGCAGCACTGGAGCTACGTCCAATGTGCCCCGAGAATTCCGAACCTTCCTTTGGATGTCAGTGCACATCCCACTGCCGGCTGATGAATCACCTGCCACACAAAGACGAGGAGAGGGCTGCCCGGGTGCCGGGTGCAGGGTGCTAATTAACTTCATCCCTATGAATCTACTAAGCCAGTATTCCCGCTGTCATGCTTTGTGTTTTCCTTATGGGTGGTAAGACGCATAACCTAGCCAATTGTAATTTACTGGGATTTGATTTCATTGCATGCTTTGTAATCAACTTTTCCTAAAAACCCTAACAGAAAGGCTGTTTTGTTTTTTCCGTTCCATGTGAATGCAGGCTCAAATTTAAGTATTTACATTGGGATTAAACGTAGGAAGTTCATGATAGACTTCAAATAGGCATGAAAGCATGTGTAAACAGGGACGGTATTGTGCATTTATTCCTGGCTTGTGATGTTGGTGGTCTGCCTGTTATAAAATCAAAGAAGTCCATTTCTTGGAAGGTCTGTTATATTTAGCTGGAAATGCCCAGTGCTCTGAGTAGACATTTCCTTAAGAGTGAATGGGTTCTCAGCCTTTTGATGAACCAAGTTTGTAACTTCTATTCTTAGGTTTAAGCTGTTTTTATGTGTGTGCAGATTGATGATCTCGGTGTTTGGAATTCTGTGGAACGGATATCTGGAAAGTAAATGCTTCGTTCATTGTCAGGGGCGGGGGTGGTATGTGAGAGGAAATTGTTTTTCCTCTCATCAGAAGTAACAAAATGAAAACAGAGGAGAAAGCACTCACCGCTAGGCGACCAGGCGCTGGTTTTCAGCATTGGCACTCTCTCTCTCTCTCTGTGTGTGTGTGTGTGGGTTGGCGTGCAGCACACACACTTTTGCCTGCTTTTGTATGTGTGAATGTGTGTCTGCAGTTCCTCAGAAGTGTGTTTATGAACTTCCTACAGACACCCACGGGTCCCACGGTGTCGACACACATGTATATTTGTACAACGTATACACAAACATTAGGCACACCCACACAACCCAAACGCTAACAGTGCTACAAAAACATATTGGATCACAGTAGCAGGCGTACATACACTTCTCTGCATGCCACGGCGCAGATACACAAACATACTCATACACATATACATACAGCGAAGGCCCACATGAAGCTGTACGGATAACAAACAGCCATAGGAGGGATTGGGTGGAGGAGGCCTAGCTCCCTAACAGGTGACCTAGTGAGGGGAAGCGAGAGCAGGGATGCAAAACAGACGCTTGCTGGCCCTAGGAGCTGCCGGTCGCTTGCCTATGTTGCGAGGCTATTGCTTCACCCCCGCATCGCCATGATGAAATCGCGCCAAGCATCCAGCTAATAGCGCACCTCTGGTGGGCGAGACAAAGGGAGCAAATCACTGCGCTTGTGTCTTCTCGCCGTGCTGCTTAGCAACATCAACGCCCCATTTAATAGCTCCATCATCGTCATTGTCACCTTTGTGCTTCGCCCTCCGGGCTGATGTCATGTGTCTCATTCACAGGCCTCAGGCTCAGACTGTTCCCCCCTTGCCTGGTTAATACTCTGTCTATTTCTCAATACTGGGAGAGGTGAGGATTTGTGTGTGTCTCTCCTTTGGCTGAAGCGAGCCAACTGTGACCTCTGTCTCCACTCCAAGCTCTTTGGTTTTGTTGGGGGTGCCTAATATGCTGTCCCTTCGGGTAGTACACAGCCACATCAGACCGCTACATGGACACAGGACATGAGCACATTCTGACTTATCTCTGCTGGGACCGAGAGATAAAGACAGAAAAAACAGAGACATAGGCACCAGTTATCGCCAAGACAGTGTGATAATGAGGGCAGCCTTGGGGCTTATGTCTCCCCTTATTTTCCTCTCTCTCTCTCTCTCTCTCTCTCTCTCTGTTAACTTTCTTTTTCAGTTGCTTCCCTTTCTCCTTTCTCTCTCAACTTTCCCTTTTTTGTTTGCTCTCTCTCTCCTCCTCTATCCATTTTCCCATCTCTCTCTTTTCTCCTCCTCCCTCTCTCTCCGTTCTCTTCGTATTTCTGTGATGATGGCCCTCAGCATTGTTTGAACCACCAGCCTGTCACTTCGCCTCCAACCCTGGAGCTCTTCTCCGCCCCCAAATTATCTGATGATTCATACCCCACTCTCAAGTTTTATTCATAACAGACTAGCTGTCCTCATTGCCAATGTACAACAGCAAATGCTATTGTACATTTTGGTCCACATGTTAAAACCTGTATTTGGACCCAGAATCAGTGTGTGTCACTATCCATTTTGAGGAAATATATGAGGACTGATGACATCTACACAATCTTCACTTTAGCAAATTGATGAAACAAGAGGCTTGCCAAATTAACTGGATGTTGTACTGTATACAGGTTTCATTACTAGAATTAGGCAACCATGGGCAAGTAACATGTATGTACTTCATAAAGTAAGACACAATCTTCAGTGGGTCACAACAGTTTAATTTAATTCCACTTCAGTAAACTCTACGCCACTGTCATTATAATTATTAATTTATGATTTTCTGAATCTCAGCACTATTTGCACAGCTGCAGGGGCAAAAACATTATTGTACAATGTACGTCCATAATTTATCTTGATTCATAATTCATAATTCTGTTAAGTGCCTCTGTATAATAGAGGAACATTTTGTGTGTGTGTGTGCATACATGTGATATTCAGGTCTGTGAGCCTCGTGCCACTTGACTTTAATATGAGGGCCGTCTGAGTTAGGAGACTGTGTCCAGAGATTTATGTAATGCTGGGGAATATGGGGCGTTGATCAGGCGAGGGTAGGTGAATGGGGGATGGGTGTGGTTTTGACACCCCTCTCCCTGTGACCCTATTGTGTTGGTGAGTGGGCATCCCATGGGTGCTGAACCCTGTCTCTGCTGATTGACCCTGTTATGTGTAATGTGTGTGTATGTGTGTGTTTGTGTGTGAGTGTTAAAAGTGTGTGTACATTTTTTTTATGTAATTCTGTGTGTGTGTGTGTGTGTGTGTGTGTGTGTGTATTCATTCATTCACATGAGTGTGTGTGTGTGTGTTTTGTATGTATCCTTATACATTCTTGTATGGTTTTGTGGGTAGTGTGTGTGTGTGTGTGTGTGTGTGTGAGTGTGTTTAAAGTGTTTGAGCAGTTTGTGTCTGTGTGTGTGTGAGCGTGTGTATGCATTCATTCTCATGTGTGAGTGATTGTGTGTATCCTGGTGTATTCTTGTATAGGTCTAATATGTGTGTGTAGTGCATATGTTTGCCCATAGACACGTGGATGTACATTTTCATAGGTGTGTGTTCATGTGTGTGCATGTCTTTTTTGTGAGTGTGCAAATCTCTGTGTGTTTCTGTGTCTGTGCATATCTATATATGTGTGTGTGTGTGTGTGTGTGTGTGTGTGTGTGTGTCCATATATTTCTCCCGCTCAGGAACACAAAGGGAAGCGGCACATGCCACCCTGGCCCTCTATCTCTGGCTGCACTCATCCACACTCCTCCCTCTGAGTATCTCTCCTTCTCTCCTCCTCTTTCCTCTCTCTCCCCCTCTTCCCTCTCTCTTTCCCTCCTCCCTCTCTCCCCCGCTCCCTCTCTCCTGGGGCCTTTTCCGGTGGAGGGGCGCAGCTGGTCGGTTGGTCGTCCAGTACATCAGGAGAGGTGGATGCACAATGGGCGTGTATATGGAGGAGGATGGAGGGGAAGAGTGGAGCTTCTCATTTAGTGTTCACCTTTGGCCCACTTTAGTTGTATGTGTGTAAGGGTATAGGCTACATGATATACATGGGTTCAGAGTTCAGACGCAAAACCCTCTAAATGCCACCTTCGCCAAAAATGATGGTGAGTGAATACTCTCCACGCATCTGTTAATCAAGTAATTTAGCTTCAAAACCCGCTAAGCACCACTCTCTACCTGGTCTGAAATATCGATTTGTAGGCAAAAAATATTCTCATTTAAAAGAAAAGTGGTCAGACGGATTTAGAGGGCTTTGCCATCTGAACAATCTGTTACATTAATATTAGTGTACACAATTTGGACACTCAATGAGTGAGGAATACTGTGAAGAACTAGTTTTACTTATACAACAGAAGGTCTTTCAAGTCTGTTGAATGATCTTTTTTGATATTTGCAGCCTTCATTTTAACCTCATGTTAATCATTTTGCAATAACTTCTTGGCTGAAACTTGGTGGAGAGATGTTGTATGGGGCCAAGGAAGAGCCATTTATAATTAAGTGAAGATGTGATTTGTGGGGCAGATCCACAGATAATTTCTTCACTTTACTAACATTGCGAGATAGGGCATTTGGCCTTGGCAGAGTGCCTGTTTAGTCATTCATAATTCTCTCTGTAAATGCAGACTCTCAGTGGCTTTAGGATTGTAATAACAAAAGGCAAGTAAAAGCAAAAGGAAGTAGCCCTGTGAATTTGCTTAGATTACAGCCCACATATGCTAACGTACATCATTGGAAAGTTGTCATTCACACATTATGCCACATTCACACCTGCATCAGCATAATCTTGATCTGTGCGAGGGACGGGGGTCATCGTCACGTCCCCCTGGCTGTGCTGTTAGGCCTCAGTCAGCCGCTAAATCCCCATCTGTCCCCTCCCGGCTCACCTGACCCCACCGCGACAACAACTTGACCTCTGCCTCCTCCCCCTGACGAGAGTTTGCCTCGGGCCACTGCCTCCGTAACCACACACCACACCCTCAGCTCAGCACCTATAGACATGGCAGTGATATGCGCATACACACACACACACACACACACACATACAAGTGTACATAAACACACACACACTCTACTCTATTTTATCCATGTATTTCTTTACAGTATTTTGGTTGCACTCTGATCTCTTCCCATCTTCCCCTATAGTGTCTCTAAAGGTGTGTGTGTGTGTGGACATGAAGAGTGCAGAAAGAGGGGTGTGTGGGTGTGGCTGGATACAGAACGATTGAGAGCGAGAAAGAGAGTGTGAGAGTGACAGTGCCGCCTTGTTTTATTCAGCATGTGTCTGTGCTGCTTGGCATCTGTTGCCCCGGACCTTTGGGGCTGCGGGGGGGGGGGGGGGGGGGGGGGTTAACCAGATTAAGGGGACACGGGGGAATGAGAGAGAGGGAGAGAGAAAGAGGAAAGTGGTTAGATTTCTAATGAGATAATGCAGTGACTCACATGTATGAACCAAAATGCCCAAGTGTTTTGGTTGGAGCCTCAGCACGTGCACGGTTTCCTGGGGAAGAGTCTGAGATGGTCTCTGTGATGGCCTCTCTTTTATAAACATTCCACTCTGCTTTAGCAACTGCACAGCGCCCTCCCATTTAAAGACCCTTAAAATACACTGTGGTGTGGGCCTGTGGTCTAGCGCACTGTTGAGTCCACGTGCTGCTCCCAGCTTTCACTCACATGCAAAACACTTCAATAGCATCCTCCAGAACAAACATTTGCAAGTGTTTCCCCCTGATCTCTAAGCAGCAATGTGGAAATTTTGCTTTTTTGTCTTATTTTGTGGTAGAGACCAGACCAGCCATGATAGCCAGCAGACCAGTCCGCCCAGTGTAGTCTTTGAGCAATTGTCTTTCAACAAGGCCGTCTTGATCAGGTTCTTCCAGATACTTCTTTTTCCAGATACTTATTTTGTTTTCACTATCATTTCATCTCTTAACACTGTGACACTGTCAATTTCTTTTTCTACAGACAAACAACTGTGTTTGTTTTCCCCATGAACACTTTGCATTTAACAGGAACACAGACCAACCAAGCGGGTCAGATGAGACTGTCCACCAGGGCAACAGGCGTTGAGACACACATCCCACACCAGTTTGACCCATTTCTGTGTTTATGTCTTCACAGAACAAAACAAAAACACAGACGAAATTACTCACAAAGCATTATTTCTGACCAATGAGATTGACATCACTTACTATAAATACACTGCTCATGTCTTTGAATGAATGTTTGTGTGTCTCTTTGAATGTGTGTGTCTGTGTTTGTGCAAACAACCAAGTGAGCAGGCATGTGTGTGTGTGTGTGTGTGTGTGTGTGAGAGAGAGAGAGAGTGGGAGCACAGTGTTGTGAATGAAAAGGAAGCCCCGGCGTCTGTCAGAAGTGACTGAGCACCAGCCTAGTGCTGGCCTTCAGCAGTGAGCCACACAACCCCTCAATACCAGGAAGGGAAACACAAGCTTATAAATAGAACCGGCCGAGATGGAGAGCAAAGATAAAAACACACATATTTACACGTGGGTGTGTGTATGCTACTGTGTAGTGTCTGTCTCATTGAGTGTTTTGGACCTGTGTGTGTGTGTTTGGTGTGTCTCTGTATGTGCATCAACAAACCATAACGAGGGGGAGTAGAGCTTGTCCCAAATACACAGAGGCAGGTTTCATACCATTTTGTGATGTCCTCCTTTTTATCTGAGAGAGGACATCTGAAGAACCATCTGAGACATGATCAAAGATGTCCTATCCACGCAGATCTTCCCAGAGCCTCTGTGGGAAAGAAACTGATGTTCCGGTGTTCATGCTGTCTCTAAGATCACACAAATCTATGCCAATTACTGTCACCACTGCCTACCCCCAACACACACACAGAGACGCCCACGCAAGCAATTGGAAGAAAACTATTTTCCAAATTCCTCCTCTATTGCAAAAATAGTCAACAAATTCAGATGAGGTTACTTCAGGTTGAACATTGCTCAGGAATCCAGAAAAAAAAAAATCAAAATAGAGCCTTGTGTGAATTCTATCCATGCTGTCTTCCCTTGTTTGGGTTGGTGTGGCACCGGAAAAACACAGAGGAAGCCTAGTTGGTGTCTCACAAGGCCCCTCTGCTGCATTTCCTCCACTTTTATGGAGCCTGTTTTGGGTTAAGGTCAGTGTGGTGATGGGGTTATCTCTGAGAAAACTGGAAGTCATTGAAACACAATAACCTGGCCTCACGTGGGCCCTTAAACAATGGACACAGGCCTCTGCTCAGTGTTTTCTCATGCTGTTGTTGGTGACAGAAACATTTCTTTTCTCTCCACAAAGGAAGGGTTATCATAAACATTTTTTTTTAAAAGAAAAAGTGAGGGACAACATTTTTGAGGAATAATAACCTTGTGGTTATTCTGTTTTATAACCCTTCATGACTGTTTTGGTGCCAGGGAGGGTTGTTAGGAAAACACTGCAGAGAGGGGCTGTCTGACATGGTTTATTTGAACCTCGTGTTTCACTTTCTGGATGTTAATGGAGGTAATCATAGGAAAACTTTCCACTGACTGATAGCGAACTATGGTAATATTTTTGAGACAGATAAAAATGAGAAAATTGCATAACATAGACATTTCATAACCATATTGTTCCTCCCACATCAGGGATGAAGTACAAAAACATCTGATGTTAAACCATAGAGCTGTAACTCTTTCGAAAAATCTTCCGAAAACCAAACTCATTTCAGTCAGTTCCTCTAAGTGGATAGACAATGTGAGTATTTTTGAAAGGCATGTATGTCATTTTGGTTTCAGGCAAAAAAGGTTCTTTGGTTACACTCATTTTACACATGTCCCTCTCTGTGCATGCTGTAGACACACAAACAGAGGAGATTTAGGTAACAGCTTTGCAATAAGATAGGAGGGTCTGTCTGCTTTGCGTAGGTTTGACAGTTGGGACCGCAGCCCTTGGGACACGGTTCCTTTGTCTACTATGGATCCCTCTGTTACTCCATCACCGTCCTCAGTGACAGTTTAAACCCGACCGCAGACAATGGAGCAAACGGCAGACAGGCCCAGGCCCAGAGGTAACGCCGCTAACGAGGAGTTAAAGATCCCGGCTGGTGTTACAATTGGGTGTGGCGTGAGGCTGAAGGTCCAGCTGCACTGTCGGCACTCGGCACACACACACACACACACACACACACACACACACACCGACCCTGCCACTCCCCTCTCTGGGCTCTTCCATCTTCATCAGGAGAGGTCTCACTTCCACCAGGAAGCTTTTTATTGGGTGGATTGTACTCACTATCCAGGACTAGGGCAAAGGTTTCCTGACTGGGGCCGGCCAGTGGGAGTCTGGGGTGAAGTTGTTCAACCATTCAAGTTTAGACTTTTACACACACACACACACACACACACACACACACACACACACACACACACACACACACACACACACACACACACAACCCTGGGTACACAAATTGCATTTTGGCACACATACAGAGCTTTTCCTAAGTTGTCAGATAGATGCAAATTGTCTTTTCAAACCACAGCACTTCTGAGCAATGTTATGCAAATATTTTGGAGCATTTTAATTTAATGGTGGGGTAGAAAAAGCACATTAAAGGATTTTTGCACAGATGAATAAAATTATTGTTCTCAAGGGTACAGAGAGCCAAGTGTTCTTCACTAACCTCTCTTTTGAACACAAAAAGTCAAAAAGGGAGGGGGAAACATCTCATTCTCCTGATGCAGTCAGCTCAGTTAGATAATTGAAGCACTTTGTGGCACAGAAAATGAGATCATCTTGCCATGTGATTAATTAAGAACACCTTTATTCCCACACTGATACACTTACACACACAATCACTCTCTCTCCTCTCTCTCTCTCTCTCACACACACACACACACACACACTGACACAAACACACACACACACACACACACACACACACAAACAGGCTGCTCATCCTCAGGCAGGCACTTACACAAGAACTTGCAAGCTTCAGAGAAACTGTGTCAGCAAATGAATTACTCCTCTGACCTGCCCTCCCTTTTCTTCACTGGCTGTGGTCCAGTAATGCTGTCAGGCTCCATGGAACTCAGCTGTTTTAATTACACACACACACACGCGCACACACACACACACACACACACACACACACACACACACACACACACACACGTGTGCCACACGTAAATAAACTAGGCTATAAACACTCTGCTTACTTCTGGTCAAGGGCCAGACTCTTCATAAAGAGCAGCAGAGTTGTGAGGCATGGATGCCCATTTGCCGAGGATCTTCGCCTGTAAATGAAGCTTCATAGGATGGTTAAAGTCCATCACATAGCCCACTGAAATTAAAACCATGGAATGGCAAGTTCACACCAAGTTTCTGGTGGCATTCTGATGGGTAGTCTATGAGATTGAGTCACATCAGGTAAGTAAGTGTGACTAACTTTTAAAGTTCCTTCAGTTTCCATCAAAAGCATCTCCCTTTAGTTTCCATTCTATTGTTTCCCAACGTTCACGAACCCAACACCGAACATGTGCAACGGTATCCTAGCAACCAAATTCCCAGCGTCTTCCAAAACTGGGGAAAGGCCAATGGCGGGATTTAGGGCATACTATGTACCGTCTCATAGGGGTGTGAGGACACAAAGTTTTACAAATTCTTGCGTATTTATACAAGTTTGGATTCATGTATGCAAAGCCTATCAATTAAAATGTTTCTTTGAGAACCACTCGTAAACGTTTTGCTACTGCAGAGTGCTTATAGAATGTGTGGATTTGGTATAACATGCACCACCATTGAATTGGTATGAGCCACGCAGAAATCCCTTGAATTCAAATTTTCGGATAACAATGTGGAAAGTTTTCAAATGAAAGTTTTTGAAAGAGAAAGGAACGAAAATACTGCAAAGAGAAGAGAGACATTAGAGTGAGTATTTCGTAAGCATATGTTGGCAGTCGAATGCTTTTGTTTCATTAAACTGTTTTGAATGGCACATTTGACGTTAAGTCAAATACGAAGGAAAGCTAGATGCTGTTATATTACGTTGGCTGCTAGCTAGCTACTATACTTTTGAAATTGACGAAACGACTTTGGGACCGTTCTTTATTGCCTTCCCAACGTCATTTTTTCGCTCAGGTTAAGGGAAGGAAAAAAGTCCTGGGGCTGGCTAATAATAAGAGGTTTGCTATGTGACGTTAGCTTTAGGGAGTAAAAATAGCCGGATAGCTTTAGGCTCTTCTCTCTGGTCACAGGTCAACTTGGTCAGGTCAGGCAATGCAGGTTGTAGCAGTTATAATGTTTTTATTATATATCGTTTTTGAACATTCGAACGTTTTTCTCGGCAGCGGACATTATTTGATCAGGTTAGGATCACTTTTGATCCACCAGTCCTTATGTACAGTACTGCTCCCTAAAGATGCTAGTGGATTATGGCAATTGGCAAGGGAACATTGTGAAAACGAATGTTGAGGTCATGTCATACTTCTCTTTCCCGAGATAAGTAAGTGGTGATGTGCGGAAGAAATTGGGCTGCTGTGAATGAAGTGCCAATCATCCGTTTCTGGAAGGCATTCAACATTGCATTTGTTTATTTGAGCGTTGCTTTCACTGGAAGGGATAGGGCTGTGGTTGAGTGCTCCCACTGCTCCCTCACGGAAAAGGAAGACTGGGATGGGAGGCATTGGCTGGGAAACCACAGGCTTTTCCTGGATTGACCTGTTTTGTTGGCCCTTCTTCCCATGGAACAAGACATTGCTGCAGGCCAAGTCTTCACAAGATGAGAAGTTGCACCATGTTAAATGGCATAGCTGAACTGATTGATGGTTGTCTGCACAGTATACACCTATGGCTTAGCCTGTTTAGCTGCAAATAAGCTCAGTTTGGTTGAAGATCCAACATTGCAACTATTTGTGTAATGTGTAGTAGGCACTGTTCTGCAGTCCTTGCCTGGGTGTACCCAGTCAAAACTGATAGCAAATTTTAATTTGCTGTGCAGGTCAGTCTGGAAAGAGGCCCATTGACCTCTGTTTCTGAGTCACCCAAAACCCAGGAACGTGTAGGCTTATTGCCTCCGCCAAGGTGGTTCTGGAGGATTGCGCTTTCTGAGTGCTTTTCTAGTTTTCTTTGGAATTGAGTAAACAACTGTTAACAGATTCATCTGGGTTCACCCAGGCTCCTACAGTTCTTGCCTCAGTCAGACTACTTTGGGTCATCGACCACTTATGATGAACTGCTATGACTCGGTCCAAGGCCACAAAGAGAAGTGACTTGAATGTGGAAGTGAAAAAATCCTCCATGCAATTTCTCTCGCAGATTTTTCAGAAATGTTTTGCTTGCTTTCCTGAGCCATTTCAGGAAGTTGTGTTTGAACTGTGACATCCAGTGTTCCCTTACACTGGGCATTTATCTAGTGCTTGACAACATATGGCAACTTCATGCAGATTGGAATACGTTAGCTTGTCAGTTTGACAAATATGGTGCATTCTGTGCCATATGGCGCATTTCATAATGACTGTGTGTGTAATGTATCCGCTAAAGCCGGAGCTAACCATTGTTTTCAAAAGAGATATCGCAGAGGCTGCTGACCGTGCATGTTGTGCATGTGAAAGTCTCTTTTGGTCTGTGTTCTCTGTACTGGAAAAAGTCTACAAGCCATGCAGAGGAAACTTTTGGCCGGTGTTTCCTCAGCTCTTGGCGTCTATAATAATGATGTTTAATGCCTGTCTGTGTCCCCAACAGAGTCCCCATTTTTTTTTTTTTTTTTAGTCACGTCCAACAAAATACAAGAAGTGTTGAACATGCATGCTATGGAATCGGTACTCCGAAGTGAACAGCCTCAAATCACTGTGAAACTGTGGTATGTCAGGGTGACTACCAATGGTGACATTCTCCGGCTGTAATTCAGGGTGCTCTCTCATTCCTTCCTCTCCTTTGATTGGTGTTGAGTGAGACTGTGCGGTTGGGAGGATTCCTCAGAGTCTTGACGGAACCCGTACATCTGACCAGAAAGATTGTTTTGGGTTGTTTATTGCATAGCAGTGTGTGCGCGTGCGCGTGTGTGTGCATGTGGGTATGTGTGTGTTTACTGTGTAAGACATTTTGGGCCGACACCAAACCCAAGTGAAACTGATCAGATTAAAGAGGTTAGCAGATGTTGCTGCCAGCCAGAGGTTTAGCGCTGCAGTGGTGCTGGGAATTACTAAACAGAGTCACGCTCAGCCACACTCTACTGTACAGCTTTGCTGTGCTTTTAAATTATGTCATCTTGGGCCAGATTACATCATTTGAAGATTAGGTTTTTTTTTTTTTATATATATATTCAACCCGATCTTGCATAGTAATCTTGCCCAGTGTTGTGGTACTCACACATCTTGTTGACCTTGTGGTAGAAGTTAAAACCCTTAAGCTTCCAATCCCAGCTAAACAAAACTGGAAAGTAAATTCTTGCGCTGCCTGGTCACATTTGTGTGGCCGGAACTTCTCTTTACATGAACCATCATTTCGACTTGAACCATTTAATCATAACACTTTACCAATATGTCTCTCTTTTGTTTTGTATTTATGTTTTCTAGGGGGGGAAACAAAGAGGACCTAAACCTCACTGCCTGCCATACACAGATCGTCTAGTCCATGTCACCAGACTCGCTTAGGTAGTGGTTCACCTCAGTGTCTCTGACCGACTGACCACACAACCTCAACTTTTATCTAGCAGATCCATTAGGATTTTTGAAATTAGGATACGTCCTACATTCAACTCAGGCTCTGTCCTGTCCTTGCTGAAGTTGGTTTGTTGTTAGTTTTTATCACCCAGGGCCTCTATGGCTCAGCTCTGCAGGATGGTGTTTTTAGACCGTCAGCCCTTCGGCTGTAAGTCAGAATTAGCTCTGCAGGTTTCTAGGGCAGTCAGTGGGAGGAAGGGGATCCTAAGCCCTCAGCACGTGCAGCGCCATTGTGGACTTTGGTTTACCTTGTAGCAAAGCAAACATTCTGTTTGTGTGTGTGTGGGTGGGTGAGTGTATGTGTGTGTGTGTGTGTGTGTGTTTAAGATTGACCTGAGGGTTGAGTGGGGGATAAGGAGGGTGTGTGATGGAAACCGGTTGTCAGTGTGTTTGCAGGAGAGGGAGGCACCGTTAACCCAAACAGAGTGCCTCTGCCTGTATGCGTATCCAACGTGACGAATGATTAATCCCAGTTTCCTCATTAACAAAAAGGGAGCCCGTTGTTCATGCACTAGTGCACTTGTTGTATCACTCTCACTGTCGGGTATCACTAGCCAGGGGCAGAGGCTTTCAGTAATGATTCACATCAGGTGATCAGATGCGTTTAGCAGCCAGACGTCAGCTTCTTGTGTTCCATTACTAATATCCATGAGTGGGGAGGGGGAAATCCAGACTTTTGTAGCTGCAGATTTCCCTCTTTTCATCAATAGTTGGATTTTGTGAACCCATCAGTGACTCATAACACTTGAGGGGGTCATCTGTTGGTCATCCTCAGATTGTATTAAGCTTTGCCCCCCCCCCCCCCATCTGACGTGAACAGCTGACTCATACAAAAGCACGTGGGCCAGTTTTCCTTGGGTCTTTCCAGGTCCCGATCATGACTCTCATCATCTCTCTCTCCCTCTCTCTCTCTATCTCTCTCACGCTGTCCCTTCTTCCCTCCCTCTCCCTCCCTCTCTCTCTCTCAGAGAGCAATCAGTCAGCTCTAGGCTGGGATCACCTCGCCGTACCCTGGCACAGCTGACATCAATACCGTAAACACGCCGCTTGCTCGGTGAAGCAATGTTGTTCTTTTTGCTCTTCATGCAGCCTGGTCCGGGGCGCTTCATCTCGGCGGAGGGCTATAAATAATCGGCCGTCAGATTGCAGCCCTCTGGCCTGGCCTGGCCTGTGGGTTTGCCTCAGTGCCTGGTCGCGGCCGCTGCAGGGTTCAGGCAGGGCGTTGTGGGGACGAGGGGGAGAGACAGATGGGATCCTTCCCTCAGCTCAGCAGATGCAGGAGAGCCGAGGGGGAGAGCCCAGGGTTGCGGCCTGCAGTGTGTCAGTCTGCGCTGCACTCACAGACACACACACATGCGTGTACACAGACACTCACACTCCTAGACCCGCATATATACATGCACACACACATTGTGGAGTCTCTCACGTCAACAATCATTTTTTCTCTCTTCCGTGTGCTCACACATGCACACACACACACACACACACCGAACATTCATACACTTATGTCTATTTCTATAACACACACTCAAACACCCAATAAACCTGTGTGCGTCCATCGGTAGAGAGCTCAGACACTCGGATGAGTAATCAACATTTGTCCTTTCTGATTGGCTGTATGTAAATGCTGTGTGTTGTTATGATGCACTGTTGGATAGCACAAGTTGACTAATAGAGATGATTAGCAGAACTGAGATACAGCAAACAGACTAAGAGAAGTGGGAATTGCCATCCACACCCCTCTCTCACCACTAACCACTGGCTAGCTCTCTCTCTCTCTCTTGCTCTCTTGCTTTCCCTCTCTCTCTTTCATATGAAGTCTATCTCTTTCATATTTTACATGACTCTAGAACTAAGGGCCACCTATTAACTAATGCACATACTTGTCATGCGGCCCCGGTATGCATTCCTCTTGTGAATCCTGCAAGTTACAGTACATGTTCCCTTCTTCTAGGAGTCAATCATTTACCTTGACACACATGCTCATCCAGACACACACACACACACGCAGGCACATACACACAGACACACACTCTCCTGGCATTGCCAAGCTGCCTTTGACAGCACATGAGGAATGTGAGCTGAGCTGCTCTCGGGACACTCCTTTGACTCGAGCTCTCTCTAGATAAACAGCCTCTGTCCAGGTGTGTGTGTGTGTGTGTGTGTGTGTGCATGCTTCCTCCATCCATACCCCCACCCTCTTACCCATCTAGTTACCCAGAAGGCCTTGCTCCTGTGGCACACGTGAGTGTCTGAGTAGGGAGATATTTTTTCCCACTGCTCTGCTCTTTACTCTCCCCTCTGACTGGCCATTGATCCCAAGCACGGCTCTCGTGTGTGTGTGTGTGTGTGTGTGTGTGTGTGTGTGTGTGTGTGTGTGTGTGCTTGTGTGTATGTATTGACCCTTTTTGTGTTCATTTCGTTTATTTATGTTGAAGGTCTCACTTGACTTTGATGATGTTTGACAGACCTGCTGACCTCATTTTGTGTGTGTGTATGTGTGCCTGTGTGTGTATACATGGAGTTGTGGAGTAGTGACCTTCGTGTGAAACAGTGAACAACCGCACAATTAGCAATTCATTCCCCTCTAATTTGCAAATGGGCATCTGTGGTTACATTTCAAAAGCACCTCTACCTCATGCAAATCTTTTATGGATCATACAAACTTAACAGTGGCTTTAAGTGTGTTTGTGTGTGTGTGTGTGTGTGTGTTAGACACTTCATGGTTATGGTGGAGGAAGGTTATCTAGTGTGCACGTGAGGCTATGAGATGGTGGGCACATGTGTGCTAGGTGTGTGATGCTGTGTGAAGTCTTGTCTGGACATGCCTCAGGGTAATTCCAGATTGTAAAAGGAGACATGAATGTGTGAATTGGCCTGCCAAATCGTCAGGCTTACGGAATGTATGTATGGGTGTGTGTGAAGAGTGGGTGTGTGGGTGTCTGTCTTTGAGTGTCATATCCCTAGCTTGTGATCTGTCCTTTAAAAAACACACCAGGGTGTCTGGATACTATCCCATTTGGACATTTTCAGACTATTTTAAATAGTTATGTTGTGGCTTGTTGGCCTTGCCCACTGAATGAGATGGCATGCTATACGTGTGTGTGTGTGTGTGTGTGTGTGTGTGTGTGTGTGTGTGTGTGTGTGTGTGTGTGTGTGTGTGTGTGTGTGTGTGTGTGTGTGTGTGTGTGTGTGTGTGTGTGTGTGTGTGTGTGTGTGTGTGTGTGTGTGTGTGTGTGAGCGAGCGCGCGAGAGAGTTTGTTAAAGGCCTTCTATGCAACATTTTCAACTTTTACAGTTTAGAAATCATAGTGTTGGTTAAATGACCAGTTGTGTCAAAAATGCTTTCCCTGCTCCCCTTACCATCTCCTAGCGGATAACCAGCCTCGCAAGATCTGCACTAGCGTCCCGGCAAAGTCTGAATCAGGAATAGTTATGAGCACAAGCATGTTCATCATAGCCTGGCTTCACCTGACTATGTACTTCCGCTCAATTTAATTTCTCTTCATACTCCGTCTGGTATAGCTTGATCCAGCTTAGTTTACTCTGTTCAAGTTTCAAGCCTATCGTTATCGTTGTGTCCCCCATGGTTATCATACGTCTTTACCAAACGTTAGTGATTGAACTCCAATGAATTCAAACTTCAGACAAGCGTCCACAAACCAGGAAATAAACGTTTGTCAATGGAGCTAGGCCAGACTTTGCGAAGAAGAGAGTCTTGTCTCCAGGCCATGTTCATCATGGCAGAGCCAACAAAAATACCAAAAGAGACGTTTGTGGAAATTACGCACCCCAAAACTGTAGGGGGAGCTCTGTAGAGAAAAGAGTTACAGAGTGGGCCTTTAACAGGAAAAGGATGAGGAAGGAGCCAGAGCGGTGGGAAAGTGCGCAGCAGTCCATGGACGTGAGCAGCGATGGAGTTACAGCTCCTAGGTCAAAGGTCATAGCGATAGCCGCTCCGAGGGCAGCGAGTGGCTTAACCCCACGCCCTGCCACAGCCGCAGATGAGCCGCTCCGAGTCGCTGACGATGCTGGCCTGGCAGAATCTGAGGCGGGGGGGGGGAGGGTGGTGGCACGTTTTCCTGGGGAGTGTTTGAACTTTCCCCGTCCCAAACTAAAAAACCCATAAATCCATCAACTCCTCTGTGCGTGTGTGTGTGGTGTGCGTGTGTGTGTGGTGTGCGTGTGTGTGGTGTGCATGTGTGTGGTGTACGTGTGTCTGTTCCAGCGCTGGCGTCACAGTTACCGCTGAATTACTGCACTTGGGGCAAAACATGTTGACCCTTGTGCCCCCCCAGAGCAGGTGGAGGCGAGCTGAGGCAAGCTGAGGCAGCCCTCCTGTCCGTCTCCCCTGCCCCTGCTGCCCCTGCTGCCCCTGCTGCCCCTGCTGCACCGCAAGTGCACACCTCCACCCCGTTCCCATGGAGCTCTGTTACCATAGCCACTGGCTAGCTCTCTCTCTTTTGCACTCTCTCTCTTTTGCTCACTCTCTCTCTGTCTCTATTGCGCTCTCTCTTTTGCACACTCTGTCTCTCTCTATTGCATGCTCTCTCTCTCTCTTGTGCTCACTCTTTTTTTTTTGCTTGCTTGCTCTCTCTCTCTCTGTGTCCCTGTCTTTTGCTCACTCTCTCTCTGTCGACCTCTCTCTCTCTGTCTTTCTCTCTCTCTCTCTCTCTCTCTCTGTCTTTCTCTCTCTCTCTCTCTCTCTGTCTTTCTCTCTCTCTCTCTCTCTGTCTTTCTCTATGAGGAGTTTTTCTTCAGTCAGGTATGCCCCCCTGGCAGTGGTGGGATCTGTTTTCCCAAGCCGCCTGAGAGAGGGGTGGAGGACACTGGGGAGGGGATGCTGGTGGTGGAGGGTTAGTCTGTATCTGAATAAGATCTCTATTGCTGCTCTAGGGCCTGGATCTGGGCAGAAGGGCGAGGCAGCAGGGAAGAAGCTAAAGCATGTGCTGCTCTTGTTTTTCCTATTCACAGAGGCGCTGCCTGCCACAGTTTGACAGAAGGTGTGGGTGTGGGCGTTGGTGTGTGTGTGTGTGTGGGTCTGATGGACACTCACTTTATCGTTTTTCTTTTCACTAATTGCTCGATGTTGCAACTGTGTCTGACTTTGTTTACTGGAAGACACGGCTGTGGTTATGACTGGGAGATTGTGGTAATGCAATTATGACAATCAGTGAGTCATAACATTTGAGAGCTTTGGGGCGAGAGGTTGAGAGTGTTTTTCCGCCGTTATCCAGCCCAGTCCGTCTGCACACCATAGGCTCCCCTGGTGCAGAGCCAATGTCTGATGTGGCTCAAGGAACTGCTGTGTCAGTTAGAATCTCTCTCTCTCTCTCTCTCTCTCTCTCTCTCTCTCACGCGCACACGCGCACACGCACACACACACACATGTACACACACATACACATACACATACGTGCATACACATACACACAGATGTACGCACACACATTCAGACACACACATGCATACACACTGTAACACCCATCTATACCCCCCCCCCCACACTCACACACGCAAAAAGCTGAAGCGAGTTTCATAACTTTACAGCCCTGTTCCTTCCCTCCCGGGCCGGTGCTGAGCGCGCTCCTCCCGTCTGGTCTGGTCTGGTACGCTACACAAACAAACACGGCTCCATTAGCTGGGACCGCGCGCTGCAGGAGAGCACTCCTCCGCCTCTATACAGGGCCTCAGGAAACCTGGAGTAACATGTTGACTAATTAGGCCAAGAGTCAATGTGTAAAGAACACAGACACACACACATACACTCCTACATGCACACACAATCAGGCCAAAAGTCAAGGTATGTACATCATTCACACAGACGTGCGCACACACACACACACACACACACACTCACACACACACACACAATTAGGCCAAAAGTCATGGTATCCTGCTGCATACACACATGCACATGCACATGCACATACACACACACACACATGCATACATACAAACATCCTTGAGATGGGTGGTCTGGCACAGGTAGTCCTTGTCCGAGACGACCAGGGATGGGCAGTATTTTTGATACATGCCTGTAGAATTTTTGGAATGTGGGGTTCTGTGTCTACTAACCTCTTTGGAGTTTTAATAGGCTAATTTGATTTAGACAAAAATGTGATACATTTGAAAAAAAATGTGATACATACAATCACAGTATTACTTATTTTTGGAACATGGCGTGGCCACTGTATTTAGTCGTTTCTTCTGATGCATTTAAAATGAGGTTATTTTGGCATTTTATTTTAGAATCGGTTTAAAGTGCATTTTAATTTATTTACACGGATACCTTGGCACGACCTCCATGACTCTGGCGGCGGGGGGGGACAGCAGGACATCCTCCTGTGACAGTCCTGGACTCCTGGACGCGGTTGCGGGAAGCTCACCTCCTCTTTGATGGTCCGGGCCATCATTGTTATGTCACTTCCTGGCGAGGTGTTTGAATGAAGTGCTACGGGGAAATGATGGCGGTGTCGGGCCAAGAATGACGAGTGCCAGGACTCCGGGAGAAGGAGGACCGCGAGACGGAATGACAGATAAACAGATAAACACAGATAAGGCTGAAGGGGTGTTCACATCGCATGCGGCATACGCTGCGTTCGCCGCTGGGCTGCTCTTGGTCATGTCCAGAGGATTGTCCAGAGGATTGTCGTTAATGTCCAGAGGATTGTCGTTGCACTTGCCACTGTTATCAGCGCATAATACTTATGATTTACCGCACTCTGCGGTCCAAGTTCAACATGGTTGAATTCGAGCGTGGCACGAGCAAGAGTGGCAAAGTGGCAAAATGCTGCTTGTGCTGCGCTTTGCTCGGTGCAACGGCAGTCCAGTTCTTGCAGGCGCAAGCTTTTTAGAATAATATGTGTCATTGTGCAGCGCTGCCGTTTGGGCCAGCAGTGTGAACCCTGCTTGAGGTTTCACTCAGAGACAGAGTAATGGTGGAGCATTGCAGAATGTATATTTGTCTGTGCATTGGATGTGCACATAAGCTTATATGTATGTGTGGGTGTGTGTATTTGAGAGGGTATGTTTGTGTGTATTTGAGGGGGTGTGTATGATTGTGTTTTGAGTCATGGGGGGGGGGGGGGGGGGGTATTAAAGGGACTAATAATTAAAGGGCTAGTTATGTCCCATGTGGCCAAGAGGAAGTGTCTTTCCTGCCTGTGCAGAAGTGGCTCTACTTCCTGCTCTGCCAGGGTGGAGTGAGGGGAGGAAGTAGAGAGCGAGGGAGGAAAGAGAGAGAGAGAGGGAGGGAGAGAGGAGGAGTTAGAGTATATGAGTCCAGAGGGGCATTCCTGTTGGTTGAAATGTGCTGTGGCCGCTCTGGTAGGCTGTCCCACTCTTTTAGCAGGACTTCAAGCTAACACACACACACACACACACTCATACTCACACACTGTTGACACAGACGCACGCTGTGGCTTTGGCACGGAGTGACGACTTCTCTTTCCCTGGGACTTGAGTTTGGTTCGCTGCTCAAGTCCACAGTTAAGACTGGACAACTCTCCATAGGAGTTTTCACGAAGACCTAAAGCAAGCTGTAAGTAGCCGATGACAGAACCTATCACACTTATTTAGTTTTTTTGTGGTTTGAAGAGCATTTATTAGAAAGTGAATGAGCAATTAAGAGAGGATTCCATTTAGAAAATAAGAATGGAGGCTTTTGCATTAAAGTTGAGCGATTCTGTAAAGTTGATCAATCTTAGAATGAGTATCTCAAATCGGCCTCTATGCATTGACGGCAAATATCTGTTTTTTTGTCTACTGTTTGGCAGAGCCAACTCATGTGAGTGGGCACCTCAGCGAATCTCTCTCTCTCTCTCTCTCTCTCTCTCTCTCGTTCTTTTTTATTTAATAATATAGCGTGAGGAATGTCTTGGGAACACGTGTAGGGCCATGAGTTGGTCCTGTGCTCCTAGAATGTTAATGAGCACCGGGAGGAACATGAGCTTAACTAATGACTGGGTCACTGAACATGGGGCTCGTTCACTGAACACACAAGACTGCTCCTGAGTTGAGGCAAAGAGAGAAAGAGAGAGAGGGAGAGAGAGAGGGGAGAGATGGTTCGAGTGAGGGTGAGATAAAGAGACTCCGAGGTGACAAAAGCCCTGCGCCCTCGGTGACACTCTTAGACTCTGTGTAACACTTTTGTCTGGTGGAATTTTCCCATCACTAATAAGCCTGTAGAACTTTGTGTTCTTATGCAATACGTCAGGGACTGTGTCATTAAGACCATATGTTCTACGCAAGCATCAGTTGTGTGCAGAAGTGTTAGAACAGAGAGATTTTTAGAGTGGTTTGACAGTGAATGTTGATAATTGAAGAAGTCTGTTTGTGTGTGTGTGTGCGTGTGTGTGTGCAACTGTGTATAATTGCAGTGTAGTTCACTGGTTGCTCTTCTGTTTGTGTGTATGTTTGTGTTTGGCAGCAGGAGTTCTTGTTAGTGTGTGTGAATGACGGGGTATGACTGCCATGGTTTGTGTGTGTGTGTGTGTGTGTGTGTGTGTGTGTGTGTGTGTGTGTGTGTGTGTGTGTGTGTGTGTGTGTGTGTGTGTGTGTGTGTGTGTGTGTGTGTGTGTGTGTGTGTGTGTGTGTGTGTGTGTGTGTGTGTGTGTGTGTGTGTGTGTGTGTGTGTGTGTGTGTGTGTGTGTGTGTGTGTGTGTGTGTGTGTGTGTGTGTGTGTGTGTGTGTGTGTGTGTGTGTGTGTGTGTGTGTGTGTGTGTGTGTACTCAGCATGCCAGTAGGAAAAAAGAAATGAAAATCCTGTGTCTCTCTCTCTCTGACACTTTGGCTCTGAGAGTTTCTGCGTGTCGCTGCACAGCCAAGGGTATGATAAAAAGCTTTGTGTGTTTGTGTGTGTGCGTAGTACATGGAGCCCTGTGGGAAAGTGAGAGGCTCGTGACTGGAGTGGAAATGGGTAAAGAAAACACGGCTGGCCAGCACAGACTGCAGTGACGCCGCTCGGTCGCTGAGTGCACCACCAGACCTCTATGATTACACAAATTTCTGAGTGTGTGTGTGTGTGTGTGTCGAGTGAGAGGGGGGGAGAGGGAGAGATTATGTTGGCAGTGTGTGTGTGCGTGTGTGTGTGTGTGTGTGTGCTTGATCAGTGAGAGTTGAGTGTTTAAATGCAATTGTAAATATGTCATTGTGTGTCCCAGTGTTGTTTGTGTGCGTGCTGACGTAGCACTTTTTGGACAACACTTTGTGTTTAGTCTGCGCCGCGCGCGCACACTCTCCCCCGGAGTTGCCTTTACCCTTGGTTCCCCTTCTGCAGCATCCGCCTCCCCTCTGCAGTCCAGCGCTGCCCACGGGGGTGGTGTCGGTAGCGTAGCGGAAAGGTAGCCTCCGCGCTCTGGACACCAGATAGCAAGGTCACCACAGGCATGAGGACCAGACAGTGTGGTGGTGGTGGTGGTAGTGGTGTTTTTGTTAGGTTATCATTCCTAATTAGGCTTTCTGACTGATCAATAGGTCTGATCCGATTTCTCTTTTGTGTGTGTCATGGTGACAGACATGATCCAATTTGATGTATTTGTTGTTGTTGTTGTTGTTATGCATCATTCCTAACTAGGTGTTGCATCGAATCAATAGGCCTGATCCGATTGCTGTTTCGTCTTAGTCCAACTGCAGAGATGTCAGGCATGGAAGGCCACGACACCGGAGGGAATAGACTCCGCTAAAACAAACCGCCGACCGCTGGGTCAGCTCGGGGTCAGGGCCAGACTGTTTTGGTGGGTGGGTGGTGGGGGGGGGGGGGGGGGTTCAGAGCGGCTGCAGAAGCACGGCCTGTGTCCTGTCAATCATCACCCGACGCACACAGCCCTCTGGAGGCCCAGTCAGTCCTGTCTCTCCCACCACCACAGCAGTGCCCAGGGCTCACGGTTCCCAGGCACTGTGCAGGCCATTTCAAAAATGCAGAATGGATAATGGCGTTCGATAACTTCAAAGGGCTCCGATAAGCTCAGGTAGAGGGTTTTTCCTTGCTCTAAGGCATGAGTGTTGCAACTCTGGTTCGTGCCACAGGCCCCGTCAGCGTCACTGTTGCCGGGCCACACGGTGGGGGAGGCTGTGGGGTGTTGTGAGGAAGTGGAGCAGCGCGTCATGACACATGCAGGTCGGGACTAGACTTGCCGTGCTGCCGCTGCTGCCTCCCACACTGCCGGGCTGGGCTTGGCCCGGGTGCGGCGCGCGGAGTGGGGGATGATGAGAACGCAGCTCTGTGATGCAGCGGGGAGTCATGGGAAGGTGACGGGTCATTTCCTGTCGAGCTGGGAAGACCGGGGGGTGTGGGGTGTGTGGGGGTGTGTGTTTGAGATTACGCGAGCTACTACTCACTGAAGCTCCCCGCAGTCAGATCAGCATGAGCAAGTGCCCCCTTTGGGATTTTACT
The DNA here is from genome assembly GCF_963854185.1 of Sardina pilchardus. Lineage (NCBI taxonomy): Eukaryota > Metazoa > Chordata > Actinopteri > Clupeiformes > Clupeidae > Sardina > Sardina pilchardus. The sequence goes on along the minus strand of NC_085000.1, from coordinate 8,352,227 downwards.
CATCCGTTCACTCTTGCGTTCATTCTCTCTCTCTCTCTCTCTCTCTCTCTCTATCTCTCTCTCTTCCCCCCTACGCTGTCTGTCGGTCGATCCTCCTGCTGCTCCCCGCTTTCCGTCTCGTCTAATGAGGACAAATTACAGATGTCAGTGTCCGTATGTCTGCCGTAGAGGGGGTGCAACTCCACTTCGCAGGGGGGCAGCTGGACCGCCTGCCCTCATCTGATTATCTTGTTTTCGGCCAGATTGGGGAGGTAGAGCGATCCTACAGTCACACACACACACACACACACACACACACACACACACACACACACGTACACACACACAGAGTCAGTCCATCAGTCACTGGGCCCATGTAATGTCCAATTAAGCTTACTGAGGGAGAGGTCAGAGCATATTTGTGGCCATTATGTTTTTGGGAATTGAGAGTGATGAACCGCGACCGTGTATGCATATTGTTTCTTTGTGCTCGTCTGTGTGTTTGTGTGTGTCTGTGTGTGTCTCCCTGAGAACAGCAGGAACGAAGGGGGGCACCATGATTATCTGCCAGGGCTTCACTGTGTGTGTGTGTGTGAGAGAGAGTGTAATAGTGTGTGTCTGAGTGTAATAGAGTGTGTGGGGGTTTGAATATTGAGATTGTCCTGAGGGTGCAGATGCAGACAGTCAGGCCCGGGTGGGGGTCGGGGGAGATGGGTAAAAACTAATGGTGGGAATGGGGGTTTGACTGGGTTGGATCCGGGAACAGGGGAGTGGGAGGGATTTTGTGTGTGTGTGTGTGTGTGTGTGTGTGTGTGTGTGCGTGTCTATGCTGTAACAACTCTTTCATGCTTCAATGGTTGTGTGCCAGAGAGTTGACTTTGGCCTGCTGTGAGTTGATGTGGAGTAAGACTGTGTGTGTGTGTGTGTGTGTGTGTGTGTGTGTGTGTGTGTGTGTGCGTGCATGAGAGAGGGGGTACATACTGTTCTCTGCTGCCCATTATGAGCATGCTTCTTCATTAGAGTGGACAGTGGAGGTAGACCATGGGTACACACTGACCCGCTGTTTGAAAGGTTATCAGGTGAAGAGGTTGGACGCCAGCGCTGTCCATTCAGTGGTTTAGCACAGTGGTGTCATTGCCCTTGGGGCCACACTTCTATTACCCCAGTAAAAGCCCTTAACTCTTCCCAGGGGACACCGACCCTGGACAGGCCTTATCGAGCAGCGCTGCGCAGCACAGCACAGGCTGGGCTTTACGGCCGGAAAGCAGAGAGGTCAGTGTATTGGTCTGTGACTGTGACTGTGACTGACCGAGACAGAGCTTACCTGTCTTGCATTTAGTGGAAAGGTGAACCCCTTTGGAGAAAGGATTCTGTTTTTTTTTTTTCCATCGCAGTGGCCTGTTGCTGGAATGCCAACACAGGAAGGGCAGTACGTCTGTCTTGTCAGGAGCTGGCCAAGAGAGAGAGAGAGAGAGAGGGAGAGAGAGAGAGGGGGAAAAATGACCTGTGGGTGGACCATAAATAAATGAGCAGTGCAGTCGGTACAACAACAGCCTTCCAGTCCAACAGCCTCCAAGTCCAACAGGCCAAACGGCCTCCAAGTGTGACAGACCAACAGTGTTTCAGGCAAGCACCAGCGGGCTCCGAGAGGAGTCCAGCAGCGTCCAGCAAAGCCGCTACCAGCACCACCCCAGTTTTAATTAACACTTTTATATATAGCTTTGCACTTGCTTCCCCCAGAGCACACTGGCCAGTGCTGTTGTCGCTCCGCCGCTAATGAGTCACAGTGGCTCCATTGGTGTCCGTTACACCCCCCGCCCTCACCTTCAGTAGGGTGCTCACACCCGGGACCCTGGCACACACAGTTGGGCTGTGTCAGTATCAGTGGTTGGGCTAAAACAGGGTTGAGCTGACTCGTGCCCTTGAGTTTTCTCTCACTCTCGCACTGTTATCCCTCTTGCTCCTCTTTCTTTTCCCTCTTCCATTCTCCCCCTGTTGGTCTGTCCATCTCTAAGCCCCTCGCCCCTCTCCTCCACATGTTTCGTGTGCAGTGTGGAGCTGAGCGAGGTGACCAGTGGCATTAGGCTGGCCAGAGCTCTGGGGACTCGGGCCGACTGCTGCCCACCGCGGGGCTTATTTATTTTTACACACTGCCATTTATTTTATGGACAGGAACTCCTCCGCCGCTCCACAGTGGGCTGGTGGCCAAGCCTCGTCTCTTCCATCTCTCTGTCCCTGTTCCTCTGGCTGTCTGCACCATAGTCATGGTGTTGGGGTGGGGTGGGGGGAATGGTAGCCTTTTGGTGTCCTTGATCCATGGTTCAGTAACAGGCGTTTTAAATCAAAGTTTCATCTTGCACTCTCTCTGTCTCTATCTTTCACTTTTTCCATTTCTTTACCTACGGTTTCCTTTCAGTTCTTCTTGATGCGTTTGTCCCTTTTGTCCGTCCTCTCTTTCCCTTGCTTTCAGTTTCTCTGTCCATCCGTCCATCACGTGTGTCTGTGTTGTTGCGCATGGCGTCCAGTAATTGATACATATTAAAGAAGCAGCAAAATTGCTTCCAGTCACCGAATTCCCCTATAATTATACTGCGTAGCTCTGTAGACACCCCCCCCCCCCCCCCCCTTCGAAAAACGTGTTGTGGTGATGTTGTTTTTTCGTCCTTCAGCTGGAGACTTCTGGAAGGGACCCCTGCTTTCCCAGAGTGCTTTGCGGCTGGAGGAATTGCACATGTGGCGTCACTTTTTCCCCCCCTTGTTGGGCACGTCTCGTAATAGCATGTCATTAAATCCTAATAAACTTATCCCAGCTCTTCACATGAAGGGGGGGGGGGGGGGGGGGGGGGAGCCACACACACAAAAAAGGAGACACGCGATGCAGAAAACAGACACAATCACGGGCCTGTTAGATTTCTGGACGCGGCTCAGGCCAAGTGGTAGGGAAATGTTTTTCCTGCTTCTTTCTTCCATGCTGGGTCTCCGAGGCCAAACCGCGGTCTGTCCGTTACCCGTGCGTTACGTCACTTAGCAAACATTCACATCTCTCACTCCCTTCTCCGCTCCCCCGAGCTGCTTCTCACACTCGAGGTGGACTTTCGTGCCGCGTGCGAGCAACGGCACCAGGCCTCACCGCAAACCCATAGGGCCTTGACAACACAAGTGTGGACTGTAAGGGCCTTGTCGCTGTGGCGTTATCCACGCTGACTCACCATTGGCCGGTTATTCCTGTCGCCTTCCTCCCCCATCAGCTCTGCCCTGCGCTGCCCTGCCTACCCGCCCGCCCTGCTGTGGCACCCTGATCCTCGTTGGCACGCTCTGGCCACCCTGCTGTTATCTGGAGCAGTTCGCACCTCCATGGCTGCACCGCCACCGCCAACGTCCGTCAGCCCATGACCGCACAGCCGGAGCTAGCACTGTTTGTCTGGATGCATTCCTCTGTGTGTGTGTGTGTGTGTGTGTGTGTGTGTGTGTGTGTGTGTGTGTGTGTGTGTGTACGTTTACGTGTTTTGTGTGTGTAAGATTGTTATTTGTGGTTGTGGTCCCACATCTCTGACATGATGTAGACAGTGGATTGTGAACCTGTGACCGTGTCAACAGCTGTACTCCTTTCCAAATAATAAAAAAAAAAAACACAAAACAGAACCTGCTGAAGGCTAACGGGCCGCATCCACACAGCATAAATAGAGGTTGTTTGCAGCACTGTAACCTCCATGTAAATGCATGAGCAGAACAGTTCCCAACGTAATGTAATGTAACAGAACAGGTCACTGTACCAGAAAGACTCGTAGCTTGTGCTCCTAGTCATTTTGAGGTCAGGTCTGACAAGCGAGCACACTGAACTTTGCTGATGATGTGCTGTAGTAGTGTGTTGCATGGCGACTCTCAGAGTGCTGTAGGCAAGTTTCTGTTCCCCATCCTCTCTCTCTCTCTGTTCTCCCCCACACAACTCAGGAGCTTGATCCTGATTAGCAGAACAATGGTACTTCTCCTGTCAGCACGATTACAGGCTGCGTGTGTGTGTGTCTGTGTTTGTGTTTTTGTGTCTGTTTGTACTTTTTTGGTGGTGTCTATCTGTGTGTGTCTGTGTTTGTGTGTGTCTGTGTTTGTGTGTATCTGTGTGTGTCTGTTTGTGTATCTGTATGTGTCTGTGTTTTTTTGTGTGTCTGCGTTTGTGTGTCTGTGTTTGTGTATCTGTGTTTGTGTGTACCTGTGTGTGTCTGTGTGTGTCTGTGTTTGTGTATGTGTTTGTGTGTGTGTGTGTGTGTGTGTCTGTGTTTGTGTGTTCCTGTGTGTGTTCCTATGTTAGTGTGCCTGTGTCTGTGTTTTACGACTGGTAAACGTGGGAACTAAGGGCTGCAATGAGAACACACACTCTAGCCGTGGGTGGGTCAGTGCTGGCCAGCCTATATCTCAGCCTATCTCTCTCTCACGCTCTCTCTCCCTCCTTCTCTGCGTCTGCCATGTGATTCTCCTGTGCTGTTCCTTGCTGGTGGGATCTTATCTCTCTCTTGCTCCTCGGGGCACAATGGTCCCTAGTCCTCTTTATCATCTTTGGTGACACTGCTGAAGTGAACACACACACACACACACACACACACACACACACACACACACACACACACACACACACCCCTTCGGGGCAGCTGTGTGCTGAGAGAGGCCACAGGGCACTGGGGCAGCAGGAAACTGCGGATGTGAGCAGAGAGTCACGATTGACCCTGTGGGTATTTAGGAGAAGGGACTGGAGGGTACACACACACACACACACACACACACACACACACCAGGGATGTATGTAGACAGACATGCATCTGAGCAAGCTTGGCTCGATCCTGAGCAACTGTGCTGCGTCTATTAAAAGCGCTGCCACTTCGAGACAGCTGAGAGGTAAAACTCTGTATCCGTGCGTGTACACGCGTGCGTGCTTACACGTGTGTGTGTGTGTGTGTATGTGTGTGTATGCGTGTGTATGCATATGTGTGTGTGTGTGTGTGTGTGTGTGTGTGTGTGTGTGTGTGTGTGTGTGTGTGTGTGTGTGTGTGTGTGTTGAAGTGGGCCAATGTCTCTTACAAGGTTACGGATGTGTAGAGTTTGCATGTCTTTGAAGAGGCCCTGCTCAGCCCCTGACCTGGTTGTGGCCAGCCTTGAGACTGAACATGGAGCCCCATTCTGGGACATTAGTGCAGACAGACATATCATACAGTATGTGTTGAATACATCCATGTGCTCCCAATGTGACAATAGCGCTCATCCATCAGGAAGCAGGTATTGCATGTCTCTAGTCATAAACCTCTGGCCACTCTCTATTTCTCTGTCCTCTGTCTCTCTGTCTCTCTTGCACTCACTCACTCACTCTCTCTCTCTCTCTCACACACACACATACACACACACACACACACACACACACACACATTTCTCTATCTCTCTCTCTCTCTCTCTCTCTCTCTCTCTCTCTCTCTCTCGCTCACTCAAGCTAATGTGATGGAAAACATAACAGCAACAACTTCCTCAATGTAAATGCAGCATGAAGTTAAATATCAAAGATATAATGTGATTGTTTCGGGTATGTTTTCTTTTACCCAGATCAATCTTCTTATTACCCCAGCGTTTGATGTCTGTGTGTGTCCGTGCGTATGCTTATCTGTGTGTGTAATTGTTTATCTGTCTGTGTGCCGTGTGATTTTCTAGGCTGCTATGTGGGCACAGACAGCACACTGTATATTCACTGCAGCGCTAGATGGGATTTGGTGCAGAAATGGAGATCTTTCAGACTAATTTTAGAGTCTATTCATTTCGGGAGCTGAGTCTTATGAAATCGGATTGCTCAGTGTGTGCCGTCGGGCCTGTTTTTTCATGGGGGGGTGGTGGGGAGGGTGGGGAGGGTGGTTGGTGGGGGCATGGAGGGGGATGGGGGCAGAGATGGGAGGAGAAGAGAGGAGAGGAGGGAGGAGCGGGGACACAGGCTCAGGGAGAAAAGGAGGCTATAAAAAGATTAATTAAAAGTGTAGCGGATGAAGAGGGGGAGCGTCGAAGGGGGAAGGAGACGAGGAGGATGCAGGGCTCTTCATGTGATGTAATCTGACGCGCTAATGGTGTAACTAAAATAAGAAAGGGAGGACAGGAGAGAGGGAGAGAGAGAGAGAGAGAGAGAAGACACCCAGAGACAATAAAAAAGAAAGAGAGAGAGAGAGAAGCTGCAAATCACAAGTCGATTTCCCCCTGGAACACAGGATCAAGCAGACATGAAAGGACCAGAGAGTCCGGGGCGAGAGCAGGAATTAGAGGGGTGATATGGGCACAGAACTGGGGATAGAGAGAGCGAGAGAGGGAGAGAGAGATGCTAGACAAGTGGCATTGTATACAGTGGGGTAGGAGAGAGAAAGAGAGGGACATGGACAGACCAGAGAAACTGAAACCTAGAGAGAGAGAGAGAGAGAGAGAGAGGGAGAGCGATAATCTGGAGCCTCGGTGGAGCTGAGTGGAAGCGACGTTGGAGCAGCCCGGCGTTGTTTACAGTGGGCAGACATCTTAAGAGGGTTTTAGGGCTTTATATTAAAAACGAGGCTGGTCCATGGCCGGCGGAGGTGATGCTCCCGACTGTTCCCGCTGGATTTAGACGCAGAGACCGACACAGAGCCCGGCCTGTTGCCTCCAGAACATGTTAATCTGCCCGTAATGTCTCAGCTCAGAGACACGGGGCACAATAGCCCACTCTCATGTTCACGCTCTTTTGTTGTGTTGTAGAGCAGCACAGAAAAACAACAAGTGGAGCAGTGCCGGAGATTTAAATGTATATTTTTTTTAATCCGCCACAAAAGCCCTGCTGTGTTTGATGCAACTGAATGTAAAAGATTGCAGCTGTTCCCTTCGCTGGTGCCTTTTTTTCTTTTTTTGTGCGTGTGTGCGTCCTCCTCCTTTTTCTTAGTTGCTCTGTCTCTTTCTCTCTCTCTCTTTCTCTGTGTCTGTTTCTCCACGCCTTTCACAGCATTTCATTTGAATGAAAATTCAAGCAGGAGTGTTTGTTTGTGAGTGGGGGGAGGGGAGAGGAGGGGCCCGGCCGTGGGTCGGGAGTTCCTTGGGGCCGGGCCAATCGGGGGGCAGTTCCCAGCCCCGCTGGCTTTGCCCCTCCCTCCTGTCTGTGGAGAAACGGTGCGAGGCCTCCGATTGGCTGCTGTCGCGGAGTGCGTAGGGGAGGGGTAGACGGCGTATTAAACCACACGTCTGCTCCCATTTCATCCAGAGAGCCGCTCAGCTGTCGAGTCAGGGAAGAGAGAGGGAGAGAGAGAGAGAGAGCGCAGCAGATAGATAGATAGAGAGAAAGAGAGAGGAGTAAAGAAAAGGAATAGACGGAGCGCTTGACTGAGTTTCCTTCTCTCTGCTGGGCTGTAAAGTGATCATTCTCTCCCTCTCTCTCTCTGTGTGTGTGTGAAACAGGAGCTCCAGTGAGTGAGTGAGTGAGTGAGTGCCCCAGCACTGGATTAACAGCCTCAACAAGAAGCCGGCAGAGAGCAGCAGGAGGCGGAGGAAGGACTGCCTGCCTGTGTGGAGTTGTCTTTTCTTTTTTACTGGGTGAACGAGGGGGCTGTGTCGGAGCAGCACCTCGGCCCCGGATCTCTCACCCCCCCCCCCCACCACCTCCACCACCTCCACCCTCACTCCCGGACCTGCCGTGGGTCAGTCAGCCGGACTGATGTGGAATGTGACCCCTGCTGACCCGAGCCCACAAGCCCCCATTGACTGAGCTGCAGCGGCAAGAGGGCGCCTGAAAGAGCCCCGGCCAGCCAGGCCGAGCACAAAAGCCAGGAGGAGAAGAAGAACAGAGAGAGAGAGAAGAGAAGAGAAGAGAAGCAACAGCAGTAACAACAGCAGCAGGAGCAGCAGGAGGAACCCGTAAGGACTGGTAAGCAAGCTAAAGGATGGGGCCCAAGATAGGAGTGTGTGAGTGTGTGTGTGTGTGTATGTGTGTGGGGGGGGGGTTGTTGGGTGTGGGTGGGTGTGTGGGTGTGTGGGGAGGGGCAAAGAAAAGAGGAGTACAAAAGAGCTTTTTGGTGTTAGTGACATTTGTGAGTGTAGAGTGTGCTGTGGTCATTACCCTCTGGTTCACCCTGTTTGTGTTTTCTCCTCTGTCTCTCTCTCTGTCTCTGCACTTCTTTCTTCTAGCAGCATCAGCAGTCAGCACCACCACCACCACCACTGCTGTCGCCACCGCCAACCCCATCATGCCCGTGGAGACGCTGCGCCCATCTGACGGGCGCCTGGGCACCGGCGGGCCCTTCACCTCGGCCATGCCCTTCCGCATCCTCAACAAGGGCCCCAACTACTTCCGCCGGCCGGCGGAGCCGGGCACGCGCAAGCTGAGCGCCGTGGAGCGCCTGGAGGCCGACAAGGCCAAGTACGTCAAGAGCCAGCAGGTGGCGCTCACGCGGCAGGAGCCCGTCAAGCCGCCCATCATCCGCAAGCCGCTCATGTCGCCGGGCATGATGCTGCAGTGCCGCATCAGCACGCCGCCGGCGCGCAAGGTGCCAAGGAGGCCGGCGAACCACGCCGACGCCGAGAACGGAGGGGGCGACGGGGGCACGGGGACCCGCCGAGGGCCGCACCTCAACTTGGAGATCCTCAACAACCTCATCAACGTGTGCGACGGGCCGCCGCTGCCCTCGCCGTCGTCCTCTCCGTCGCCGGTCCCCTCCTCCCCGTCCCCCTCCGCCTCCTCGCCCTCCTCGGGGTGCAAGCGGCCGGGCAGCGGTGGCGGCGGCGTCCCCCCTCCCTCCCTGGAGCCCCAGAACCCGGCGTCCGGCGCCACCCCGGTCTCCTCCTGCACCTCGTCGCCCCTCAACGGGCACGTGGAGCGCCGGCCGCCCCCCGTCCCGGCGCGCGCCCCCAGGATGAGCGCGTACGGCAGCTCGCCCAACTCGGTGACGGTGCGGCGGGTGGACGTGCGGCCCCAGGCGGAGGTGCGCAAGCCGCCCAGGAGGATGCCCCTGCAGCCCCAGCACAAGCCGCGGCAGATCGCCCAGCCGCAGGTGGCCCACTCCACGCAGACGCAGACGCCGCTCTCGCTGCCTCCTCCTCCACCTCCTCCCACCACCACCACCACCACCACCACCTCCTCCCCGTCCCCGTCCCCGTCCCCGGCCTCCCTGCCCGTGTCTCTGCCCGGTCCGCAGCAGCCCCCCTCCCCCTTGTGCCTGCCGGCGAGCCCCCTGTTGCTCCGCGCCACCGCTGGCGTGGTCCTCCCGCCCGCCTCCCCGGCCTTCACGCGCATCTCCTCGGCCAGCTCGCGCGGCTCGGCCCGCAAGCACCCGGCGCTGCACCGCTCCAAGTCGGACCTGAGCGACCGCTACTCGCGCGCCACCGCCGACCTGGAGCGCTTCTTCAACTACTGCGGCCTGGACCCCGACGAGGTGGAGGGCATGGGCGGCGTGGAGTGCTTCGCCCGCGCCAGCTCCGACATCGTCTCCGTCTCCAAGATGCGCAGCGTCAGCACGCCCAGCTCCGAGTGCGGCGACGGCGGCTACGGCGGCCGAGGGAGAGGAGGCTGCGAGGACGACTACGAGGACGAGGACGAAGGCGGCCCGCCCAGGCCCAACGAGCGCGTGCCCTACAGCATCTCGGTCATCGAGAGGAACGCCCGCGTCATCAAGTGGCTTTACGGCATCCGGCAGGCACGAGATGCCTCGCAGAACGTTTCCAACGTCTAGACACTCGTGCGTCTGTCTGCACAGGAGGCTGGACTTCGGGACAGACAGGAAGTAATAACGGAATATGCATCGGGGAAAGAGACTAACTTGGATAGTCCCCTGTTTTCTTTTTGTTTGTTTCGTTTTTTTTTTATGGTATATAGTTAATTTATTAAATCCATGAGAACATTTAGAGCCCCCTCTTGTGTCTATTTTTTTCTTTGTATATTTGTGTAACACAGAGAGATTTTTTCTTTTCTTTTTGCCTTACAGTAAGTTAAAGGATATATTTTTTTGTTGTCGAGAGGGGACCCCTCTACGTTCGGTGCATTAAGCATTAACCTTCGGACTTGGAACTGCTCGCTCTTCTGGAAACGTGATGTCATTGTCATCAGGGTCGGCTATGTGGACCACTTACCTCAGAGGCGAATGGAAGGCCAACACACTCTGCACATAGACTAGTGGGTGATGGGGAGCCGGTTAAAGCAATAATGATCGCAATGGTAATGAAAAGCTTTTGAGTGAATGAAAATGAGGAAGAGGAGGAGGAGGAGGAGGATGAAGGCGGCAGTAGACCTGCTGTTACATTGCTGACCGTTCAGGTACTTTAGTGTGTTTTTTAAAAAGCGCAGTGGTGGAGTGGCTGTGAACTTTGAACCCCAAGAGTTGCTGTCAGATTATCTGGTGCTACTTTGATCTCTGAGCCCTGTGCTCGTCTTGCTGTCGACAAATCCCTTCAGTCAAAGAGCAAAGAGCTTGGTCAGTTTAGAAGAGAGGGTGATTGGTTGATTGATTGATTGGTTGATTGAGTGACAGCTTTCACTTTGGGGTTCATCAGGTCGCAGCCTCTCATGGCTGTGGAGAGTCCAGTTAGCCACAGTTTGGTTGTCATTTAAGCCTACACACTCTGGGTGAAGAATCAGAGATATGCATTGCATGGCAAGGGAAGATGAACCTACACACACACACACACACACACACACACACTGATCAGATTTACAGACACACAGAAGTGTATGCACCCACCCACACACATACACACACATATTATTGTGCACATGTAATTCAACACAACCATACATGCACATCTGCACACACCTGGTTTCCTGGTATCTGCAATGGAAATGTGTGTGTGTGTCTGTGTGTGTGTAGAGAGCGAGAGAGAGGGAGATAGCTTTTACAGAAATGCAAAGAATAGCAAAGAAGAGACCCTCATAAATACTGTGAAATAATGGCATCTTTCACGGAAAAAAAAGAGAGAAATACTTTGTTCAGTTACCGTGGCTGTTAGACTGTTAATGCTGTCCCAGGTTCTGCAGTGCATGAAGAGAAACCCTTTTTAGCATGAGTGTGTGTGTATGTGTGTGTGTGCGTGCGTGTGTGTGTAACATACAGTATACGTCTTGTATGCTTTGGAACGCCATCTCGATGAAGCACACTTTTCCTCACTCACAGAACACATTCCAGCACATACAGAACACAGATGGGTTCCATGGCAGCAGGGGTCAGGTTCTTGTTCCACGAAAAGTGTTGAGGACAAGCTGTTTTTAGGTTTTTTTTTACGTTTGTCGTATGCTGTATTCTGGGAAGAGCTTGGAGAAAGGTCTTGTCATGTTGTCAACAAGTGGTTCAAGTATGTTGGTCAGAGGAGGTCAGAGGTTGGAGTTCAAAGGTCACTTTGGCCATCTGCTCAGTGGTGTGAGGACACTGGCCCCTCAGCCTCACCACTGGTCGCTGGATCAGGGGAGGGAGGAGTTGGAACAAGAATGAGGAGGGATGAAAAGGCAAGGAATGGTCATTTAAGTGCAAGGAGTATGGCTCATGCAAAAAAACCAACAAAACAAAACAATCAAACGACGTCAACAACAAAATACAACTGCAAAACAAGAGACTCTATGGACATGCAATGTTACTTAGTTACAACTTTTCAAGACTTGTTGAGTGTTCAGTGTTTCAAAGTTTAGTTTCTTGTTTTTTCATTGATTGCTGTTTGAGGGTATCCACATACAGCTAAATAACACCCACACACACACACACACACACACACGGTGATGAACACACACACACCACGGTTGTGTGAAGATGAGACATGACATGTATGACTGGGTTGTCTTCTCCATGTTCGTGAATGCCCTGTTCAGATGTGCTGTTGAGTTGAGCATTGGCCAGTTCAAAAAAAGAAAAGAGATCTTTTTCTGCTGCAACCTCTTGTTGTCTTTACATTTCAATAAAGAAAAAAAGTGTTCATACGTGTTTTTGTTGTTGTGTTTGCATTGCTTTGTACCTTAACAATAACTGTGTTTTTATAAGGATATCAAAAATAGTCTGAAAGTTTTAACTGAATGGTTACCCTTGTAAAGGAAAAACTTGTAAAAGAGTCGACCATAGTTTTTTAGAATCCCTGTTCTGGCTGAAGACAGGAGAGGAAGTTGGAATGCATTTATTCCGCCATGGCATGATCTCATCCTGAATCCCCAGTAGCACTCTTTGGGTCGCGTCTTGGAAAAGAGGGGGATAATACCCTGCTTTAAATCTCTGGTTGGAATTGGAACAGGATTTCTTTTCCCTTTGAGAAATCTGTCTTCTCGTGGTATAAAAACTTCTGCCAAAATGTATGGTTTGCCATGGGCAGACGTTTTTTTTTTTTTTTTTTTTTGGTGCTTGCCACAAGTGGCCTGTGCCAGCTTCCTGTGTGCTGGTTCCTCTCATCCCTAGCCAACAGAACCGTGGTGGCACAGAGATCTGACTTTTAGCATGAATTATTGATACCAACATCTCTGTTTGTGTCTTATTGGACTCCACTTCCTAGTCGTATGCATTTTTGCTGCAGCGAAATGCTAAAAAATATATATTATTGAACACGTTCAGTGTAAAAGACGCAGGTGTGCACGCTCTTTGAAAGGCAAAAAAAACATAGATGTAGAAGGACAACATCTATCCCTGAAAGAAAGAATGAAAGAAAGTGCCGACATATCTGCACATGTGCAATTACAGGAACCCACACAGGCACAAACACAAACATTCACCCAGTCGCACACAAACGCTTGTCTGAACGCGTCCATCAGAGCATGGCCACAGAATAAGAAAGGAATGCAGTGCCCTCGCTCGCTCTCTCTCTCTCTCTCTCTCTCTCTCTCTCTCTCTCTCTCTCTCTCTCTCTCTCTCTCTCTCTCTCTCTCTCTCTCTGCGGTGGCACAAGTCCAGTGATGGCTTACGTGCCACCTCTGAGCTCCGTTTTCTGCAGCGCCAACTGTGCCAACCGGTTATCATTCACACTTCTAGTTCATATTACAGGTTATCAAACACACTTCTAATTCATACACACTTCTAGTTCATATTACAGATTATCAAACACACCTCTAATTCATACTACAGGTTATCAAACACACTTCTAATTCATATTACAGGTTATCATCTACACTTCTAATTCATATTACAGGTTATCATCCACAATTCATATCACACTTTGGTCATTCTGCTTTTGTACAATTTAAAAAGTTCAGACAATGACTTGTTTGCATCACCTACAATAACAAACAGGTACAGTATATATTTTGTTCATTTTTTGTGTTGCCCAGGTGGTGTTTTTGCCATTTAGGAGCTGTTGTATTAAAAGATAAATATTCCCGCTGGGGGGAGAGTGAGGCCAGTCTCTTTGTCTCTGACGACGACAGCTTGTCACCACAGTCACCTGTGATTAATGTCCAGCCCTGAGCAGACAGGACCTGACTTACGGGACGGAGAGGAAGAGTGAAAGAGTGAATCACGTTAAGTGAGAGAGAGAGAGAGAGAGAATAAGAAGCCAAAGAAAAGATGGAGGGCAGACATGTGAGAGGCAAAAAAAAGAAAAAGTGATGGAGAAAGAGGAGAGGAGGGAGAGGCTACAGGAAAGACATAATTGAAAACCAGTGGAGGGGGAGATGGGAAGAGGAGAAGAAAAGGTGCTGGATGCCCTGTCTGCATACTGATGTGCTTTACTGAAGAGGAAGAGTGGAGTGGGTCACCTCACACCAATAGGACCGCAAGGGGTCTTATCAGAACCATCCGCTGACCAAACAAAGCAGAGACACTGAGGAGGGTTTTTTTTTTACAACAATGGTCACTTTCCCTTCTCTTCAACGGTATTGTCTTCCCTAACAAACCCATGAAGGTGATCAAAAAAGAGAAGAGAGAAATGTCCCTCCTCCCAACATGAATGAGACTAGGCCATATGCCTTTGTTTACTACAAGCTCAGCTGGGAGGATTGGGGGTGGGGGGTGGGGTGCCTCCCCTTAAAGGGAGGAGAAGGTACTTTGTGGTGTGGTACGAGCGAGCACCCATACAAATCCACACACACTCACACACATCTGCACATCAGAGCAGCTTCTGCTTCTCTGAAGCTCAGGCATGGCCACGTGAACGCGGGGGAAAAGCCTTTGAAGCTCTATACGCTACACCCACATGCACAGAATGTGACACGCTGAAGGAAATGTATGGAAGGAATGTTCTCCAACCTCTCATACCGTTCCTCGGCCCCATTCTCTCTACTCAACTGCTGTGTATATGTTGAGATACTCCTCAGATTTGTACTAAATACGAAATGCTTAATGTTTAATGCTTCAGTATATTTACCAACAAAATTAATGGAACTCTATAAGAGGGGAGGTTTGTTCACATGGAATGATGGTAGCCTATAAAATAGTCCAGTGCAGGCAATGCTGTGTGAAAGGTGTAGAAGTAGGCGATTAAGAGAGCAAAGTGGTGAGGTTATCTAACAGTATGTAGGCAGAGAGATGAGCAGATATGTAAGCAAACAGACACACACAGAGACACTCACATGAAGTGGGCAGTATCAGTAGCAATAGGGCACATGGCGCAGGCGAGTAGAGGATGCTGGGTAATGAGAAGTCAGAAAGCAGCCCTGCTGCTAATGTATGTCACAGTATGACACACTCACCCACTGTCGCCCCGCAGGATATACGGCCATAAGCAGATTAAGAAGCCAGGGCAGATGGGGTGTGTTTACGTGAGTCTCTCTCTCTCTCTCTCTCTGTCTCTCTCTCTCTTTCTCTCTCTCTCTCTCTCTGTGTGTGTGTGTGTGTGTGTGTGTTTGTTTGTGGCTGTGGCTATGTGCATTAAAAAGCGTACACTGTGTCATGGGAGGGTCCAGGTTAATGTTACGTAGAGCTGTGATGCAGTACCCCTCCCTTCCTCCCTCCTTCCCTCCCTCGCCTGCGGGCTTTGGATAGGCCGCCTTCCCCATGCTTGTGCTGGGATGTCACAACACACAGATTCGTCATACAAGCCCCTCTTTTGTTTTGCCCAGGGATCCTTTCTGTTCGCCTTGTTCTGTTGCAAAATGCACACATCATTTCAAAGAAGCTGATTGAATCATCTTCATTGGAAAAGCCTGACGAAAGACACCTGACTAAAAGGTCTAAAGGTACAATTACCTGCCAAGATGGGAAAAAAAAACCCGGTAGTCTTTTCTCCTGTTGACTGACAGCCCAACAGGCTTGTTGAGATCTAGTGTCTAATGGAAAAAGGAGAGCAGAGAAAGAGGGCACTGCTCAATATTTCATCAGCGTTGTGAACAAAGTGGCCACGGAAAGGGAACCAGATGTAGAGGCTGAAGGCGAGACGTGCCAGGCCAGCATTGCAGACAGAACGTGATTGAGAACGCGCGAGTGAAAGGAGTGCAGCACAAAGGAAGGAGTGGATTAGTGGTAGACTAGAGAGGGGAGGAGAGATGGACAGAGAGAGAGAGAAGAGGGGGAGAGAGAGAACGGCAGTGAAAAAGTGGATTAAAGGGGGGCACACAGTGCTAGATGAGAAGTATATGACCCCCCTGGCTGCAGCGGCCAATCCTGGTCCAGCTGTGACGCATCCTTCCTCACATCTGCGGGAGGGTCCGGCTGCAGTGTCCCTGACCGGAGCAGTAGCCCGGCTCACAGCAGCCCGCCTGGATCTCCAGCGCCACCATAATCACACAGCTCAGGCTGCGGGCAGGAAAACACCTAGCTGCTCAACTCAGAAGTCAGCGGATGAGCGGCCAAGGGCTGCCATGTCACTCTTTGTCTGAGAGTGCCACATCACGCCTGACAAAGCAGCAGTCTGGGAAGGAAGGCGACGGATGTTTACACAAGGGTTATAATACCAGAGCTTGTTCTATTCTAGGTCGTTTTTTTGACGTGAGGTTGGTTCTAATCCGAATGAGTCTGCTGTGCCGTGGGGGGAAAAAACAGTCGGCATGTGATGTGATGACGGGGATGTTTTTTTTACAAGCATTTCTCACATTCTTGTGTTGTGGTGAGGACTTTATATGCCAGCGAGATACGGGACGGGCAGCCAGTGGGCCCTGTGCAGAGGCGGTTCTCAGAGTGTGAGTTTTCCCTGATTCACTGCGGGCAGCCAAACCCTCAATAACACTCAACAACAATGCAATAAAACAAGAAAAATAAAGGAGGGCAGAACACACAAAAG
>NC_085000.1:8326105-8328605 GCF_963854185.1 Sardina pilchardus | reverse complement strand
GGATTTAAAGGGAGGATCTACTCTGTGTGTATGTGTGTGTGTGTGTGTGTGTGTGTGTGTGTGTGTGTGTGTGTGTGTGTGTGTGTGTGTGTGTGTGTGTGTGGGTGTGGGTGTGTGTGTGTGAGAGAGAGAGAGAGAGAGAGAGAGAGAGAGAGAGAGAGAGAGAGAGAGAGAGTATTTGGGCAGATTACTGTAAACCTGCGTGGTGGTGCCCACACACACAGCAACCCAGTCGGCCGTCCTGCTAATCACACCGACGTGCCCAGTCCAGGAGGCACACAATCCTCTTACCTGCAGCCCAGCCTTGTCCAGCACCCTGCACCCACACCCCTCCACACACAGCTCCGACCGCTCCCCTGGGGACACGGGGGGCAAGATCAGGCAGGATCACCCAGGATAGGTGCCCTGGAGTTCACTGAGGTGTCTGTGGGTGGGGGTTACTTTTGTGGCAGTGCGTGAAGTAACTCATTCTTCAGTTGGACAACAAACTGAGTGACAGGTCCCTGTTTCCTGGAGATGTGCGCTACCACTGTAAGTTAAACCTGTTGAGACATGAAATTACATGTCAAGTCAAGTCAAGTTTATTTATATAGCGCATTTCATGCACAGAGGTCGTTCAATGTGCTTTGTATAAGCAAAAACCAAACAGTGATAGCAGATAAATGCATATGGGCAAATAGTAATAGTAATAATAATAATAATAATAATAATAATAACAATGAAAAAGATCATAATAAAACATAAACATGGTATACTTTAAGTTTTTTTTTTACATAACTTCCTCAGCCTGTCAGGCGTAAATTGTGGTTGCGAGAGGAAAATGACATCATAGAGGTTCTTTCATAGGTTGGGTAAGTTTGGGGAAGAGAGAGACTTATAACAGGAAAATGATGATGCAGGAAGCAGGCAGTCAAGACAACAAAGTCATCTGACGCACCTGTGGGCAACTAGTGCTCTGATGTCAAACTGGTTCTTGTAAGAGAATCAGAACAGACTCATAACTTCAGGTAACCTGAGACCCCCCCCCCCCCACACACACACACACACACACTCGAACACACACACACACACACACACACACACACACACACACACACACACACACACACACACACACACAATATATATATATAACGTCATAGAGGTTCATTCAAGGCTGTGTAAGTTTGGGCAGGAGACATGGAAATGAGGATGATGTGGACTCATTTCTGTGGACTGATTCTCTTCAAGTCCCAGTCCTCAGTTTCCAACACACTTCAGATTGCTCTCTTCTGATCACCTGACCTCTGGGAGATTCTGCTCTGACCAAGGAACTTTGCTGCTGGCTACACATTCCTTTTGACTGTGTGTTGGATTTCACCACAACCCCACAATCATTTTAGAGAAGCTGCAATTCACAGTGTTAAATTGGCACCAACGTGTGTGAATTGCTCTGCAGAATGGACAAGAAAACACAGCTTGTTCCACAAGCATTTGCTTAAGCATATCCAAAGTGAAGCCTGGCGTGACAGACATGAGTTCAGACAGGGAGGTGATGGAGGTAAGCCACCACTGGCCTGGAGCCAACATGCAGGAAGCAGGTCAAAGTTCACCCAGTCAGGTGGCCAAGACGGCCAGTGTCAGGAAAAGTCTGAAACAACAGCGCTCCTCTGTCATCCTGCATCCCCACCCACCTCCACATCAGCTGTGTGTGTGTGTGTGTGTGTGTGTGTGTGTGTGTGTGTGTGTGTGTGTGTGTGAAAGGTCAGCTCAACCCTGAGACCCAACCCTCCTCATCAGCTGTGAGTGTGTGTGTGTGTGTGTGTGTGTGTGTGTGTTTGTGAGGTCAGCTCAACCCTGAGACCCAACCCTCCTCATCAGCTGTGTGTGTGACTGTGTGTGTGTGTGTGTGTGTATGTGTGTGTGTGTTTGTCAGGTCAGCTCAACCCGGTCTCTAAGGTCTCCCTCCCCTGTTGTCCCTCCATGTTGCGTCTGGCCCACTTCTGTCTGGAGGTCAGCAGCAGCAGGACGCAACTGTTTGATGAGCTTCACTCTACGCGCTGCTACAGGGCTTTCATCCTCACACTATTGCTTCAGTACTCCATGTCAACTAACACTCTAATTCTGCTTTTACACACATTTCTGTGCTGTTGTAGCACAGAAAACATAAACAAATCTCATGTGATACTGTTTTCCACAGAATACTATTATCAACATATCAACTTTGTGTCTGATGGTGAAGTCCAAGACACCGGGATTGCTCTAATAACACTGAGCGAGGTTATCAAAGCAGCTTTGACAGAATGAGAGACTGATGATTTATGCCAGGCCAGGCCACGCTGTGTGGCGTGGGATTGCTGCTTTGGTTCTGTTATTCGAGCGACTCCGTAGCCTGAGCAACGGCTTTTCAACACTCAACGGCCACCAAGACATCTGAGGCTTGAAAGGAGGATAGGTGTGGAATTTCACCAGCTTGAATGTGTGTGTGTGTGTGTGTGTGTGTGTAGGACTGCGTAAGACT